>NC_092759.1:79496163-79805659 GCF_047496795.1 Chiloscyllium punctatum | reverse complement strand
TGACAGGCTCCGTTGGACCTCACGTCAGAAAAGGTGATACTAGAATAGATGACACGTGATTGGTCAATTATTTTTGGAAGGAAAGTGAGACACAGAGGTTTAAAAGGAAATTCAGAAGCTCAGCGCAGGAATTGTAAAGGGCAATCATCAAGTGAGAAATAAACATTGGGCATCCTGAAAGCTGGAAATAACGAAATGCACATATAGCAGAGCTTTGAGAGACTGGAGGGGATTAGACATGGGGAGGATAATGAAGCTGGAGGAGATGCAAGTTGGAAAGGATTGTGAGGATGGAGGATGTTACAGAGATAGAGATATTTGTGATAGAGGTTTTTTTGATTTTGAGGCTGGAGTGGAATTATAGAGATGAGGAGGATTTGTAAGGCTGGATGAGGTGGCACTGATAGGGAGAGTTCCAAACAGAGAGGAATTTACAGAGATAACGAATCATAAAGTTACACAGCATCGACACAGACCCTGTGGTCCAACCAGTCCGTGTCGACCATAAATTCGAACTGAACTGATCGCTTCTGCCTCCACTTGGTCCAAGTCCATCCGAGCATTCTCTATTGATATACGGGTCCAAATGGTTTTTTCCTATTAGAATCCCATTCCCCTACCCTTTTGCTCTATATTTACCCCTGACTAATTCACTCAACCCAATCATTCCTGAACACTATGGGCAATTGAGCACGGCCAGTTCACCTACCCTGTACATCTGTGGATTGTGGGAGGAAACGGCAGCACCTGGAGGAACCCACGCTGACATGGGGAAGAATATGCAAACTCCACATGGACAGTCACCCAATACAGGAATTGAGCCTATGTCCCTGGCGCTGAGAGGTAGCAGTGCTAACCGTTGAGCCACTGTGCCACCCTGAAATTGTAATTGTATTCACAGCTACCATGTCCTCTGCAAGTTTATTCCACGTGTGAACCATTCGCTGTGCAGAAACAAAAAGTAAAATCCAGAACTTCTTTTTAAAGCCTTCCTTTTCTCACGTTAAAAAGTATGTCCCCAATCTTGAATCGCGCCCCCTCCTGGAAAGGGCATCTGCTGGTCACCTTACTGAAACTCTTCAGGATTTTATAAACCTCCAATAAGGTCACCCCTCGGCCTCCTGTGCTCCAGTGAAAAAGGACCCAGCCTATCCAGACTCTGCTTATAATTCATTCCCTCCGTTCCCATTACCGTCCTGGTAAATCTCTTCTGAACCTACTCCGATTTATTAATATCCTTCCTGTAACAGCACAATCAGAACTGGGCACAGTATTCCAGAAGAGGCCTCCCTAACGTCCTGTACAACCTCAACATAACGTCCCAACTCCTATATTCAAAGATCTGAGCAATGAAGGCGAATGTGCTAAAGCCCTTCTGAACCACCCTGTCCGCATGTGCCACACAGTTCAAAGATCTGAACCCCTCGGTGTCTTTGTTCCAAATCACTATCCGAGGCCCAACTTTTAATCAGTATAATTCCTGCCCTCGTTAGTTTTACCAAGATGTACTATTTTGCATTTATTCCAATCCAAAAAACACAAACATCCTTCGAGTATAAAGGCAAGAGGAGCATACTTCAGAGTAAAATCAGTAAGGCAAAAAGGGGACAGGAAACCGCTTTGGTGAATAGGGCGGTTTGGACAAACCCGGGAACTACAGACGCTGTGCTAGACTAGGTGTTGGAGGGAGCCCTGAGCGACAGGATTTGTGTGTATTTGGAAAAGCACAGACGGATTAGGGATAGTCAGCATAACTTCATGCATGGGAAATCATGTGTCACACACTCGATCTGGTTTTTAAGAAGTCACAAAGAGGATTGATGAGAGCAGAGCAGTAGATGTGGTCTATATGGACTTCAGTAAGGTGTTCGGCAAGGTTCCCCATGGGAGACTGGTTAGCAAGGTCTCACGGAAGTAGACATTTGGATATAGAACTGGCTCAAAGGAAGAAGACAGAGGGTGGTGGTGATGGATGATTATTTTTCAGACTGGAGGCCTGTGACTAGTGGAGTGCCACAAGGATCGGTGCTGGGTCCACTACTTCTCATCATTTATATAAATGAATTGGATGTGAACACGGGAGGTATAGTTAGTAAGTTTGTAAATGGCACCAAACTTGGAGGTGAGGGGACAGTGAAGAAGGATACCTCAGATTTCAATGGTATTTTGATCAGATGGGCAAATGGGCTGAGGAGTGGCAGATGGAGTTCAATTCAGATAAGTGCGAGGTGCTGCATTTTGGAAAAGGAAAGCTTAGTAGGACTGATACACATCATGGTCATGTCCTGGGGAGTGTTGCTGAACAAAGGGACCTTGTTGTGCAGGTTCACAGCTCCTTGAAAGTAGAGGCGCAGGTAGATAGGATAGTGAAGGTGTTTGGTATGATTTCCTTGATTGGTCAGAGTATTGAGTAAGAGAGTTGGGAGGTCATGTTGCAGCTGTTCAGGACATTGGTTTGGCCACTCTTGCAATATTGTGCACAATTCTGTTCTCCACCTATCACAAGGATGTTGTGTAACTTGAAAGGTTCACAAAAGACTTATAAGGATATTGCCAGGGTTGGAGGGTTTGAGATATAGGGAGAGGCTGTATAGGCTGGGGCTGTTTTCCCTGGAGCGTCAGAGGCTGAGGAGTGATCTCAGAGGTTTATAAAATCATGAGCATGGATCGGATAGATAGACAAGGTATTTTCACTGGAGTGAGGGAGTCCAGAACTAGAGGGCATAGATTTAGCATGAGGGAAAATATATAAAAGGGAGTTAAGGGGCAACTTTTTCATGCGACGTTTATGGAACGAGCTGCCAGAGGGAGTTGTGAAGGCTGGTACAATTGCAACATTTATTAGGAATCTGGATGGGTATATGAATAGGAAGTGTTGCGAGGGATATCGACCAAATGCTGGCAAATGGGACGAGATGAGGTTCGGATATCTGGTCGGTATGGACGAGTTTGACTGAAGGGTCTGTTTCCGTGCTGTATGTCTGTGACTCACAGCCGGGGATCAGCTCAGTGGGTTTCAGTCTCTTAAAAGGTAAATCTTACTCTGTTTTACTTTTTAAAATCCGCAACATTCAGTAGGGTGAGTGTTTACTAGTCTAAATGCCTCTGTTATGATCTTTTGGTTGAATGTTTTAAATATAAAATACAGGTACTAATGTATTCGAAAGCAGTCTTTTGTAAAGCTGTAAGACTCTGCCTTTTTCTGGGTCTACAGATTAAGGTGCAGAGATGGCCATTCGTACAGCGATGTGCACTTCCTGGAGGAGAGTAGGGGGAGTTTGAATGATCCTGATGATAGCCTGCAGGAAGTGATGCAAATCCTCTTGGATCACATGGATCAGATGGAGCGGTGCTTAATGGTACTGAAGAATTTACCAAGAGTCAGGATGTGTGATAGGTGGCAGTTTCAGGCCGGAAAACTGCCGATGCAGTCAGGTAGATGGGTTACCTCTCGGACAGGTAGGAGAGGGAGATAGGTAGAGCAGGAGTCTCCTGTGGCTATGCCCATCTGAAACAAGTATACTATTATGGATAATGCAGGTGGTCATAGACTCTCAGGGGAATTTTGCACTGACAGCCAAGTTACTGCTACTGAGACTGGCTCTACTATAATGAGAGGTATATCAGATTCCAAACGCTCAATGATGATAAGGGACTCTGTAGTTGGGCACAGACTGCTGTTTCTGCAGCTGACAGTGAGACATCAGAATGGGGTGGTACCTCCCTGGTGCCAGGGTCAAGGATGTTTCGGACAGGTAGCAGAATATTCTCAAAGGGAAGAATGACCAGTGAGAGGTCATTGTACATTGGTACGAATGACATAGGAAGGGGAAAGAAGAAGTCCTGATGAGAGAATATAGCAAATTTGCCTGGAATATAAAAAAGTAGGTCCTCAACCATAATATCTGCATTACTTCCGGTGCTACATGCTAGTGAGAGTAGGAATAGCAGGATGGAGGAGATGAATGATTGGCAAAGGAGCTGGTATAGGGCAGATGGATTCACATCTTTTGATCATTGTAATCTCCTCTGGAGTAGAGTTGACCTGCATAAGAAGGATGGATTGTACCTGAATTGGAAGGTGTCTGATATCCAGGCAGGGAGATTTGCTAGTGTTACTCAGGTGGCATTAATCCAGTGAGGGTAAACCCAAAGAGATAGTGAGAAAAGAGGTATGTCTGAGGCTGGTACAGTTCAGAAGTCAGACAGTCAAGGCAGGCAAGGGCAAGGCACAGAACCAGGTAGAACTGACAAGTTACACTGCATTTACTTCAATGCAAGAGGTCTGACAGGGAAGGCAGATGGGCTCGGTATAGTTTTGAACATGGGACTATGATATCATGAGTATTACAGAAATGTTGCTCAGGGATGAGTAGGACTGGCAGTTTAATGTTCCAGGGTATCGATGCAAGAGGAAGGATAGGAAGGGGGACATGAGAGGAGGCGGAGTGGCCTTTTTATTTCGAGGTAGCATTACAGTTGTGCTGAAGAGAGGATAATTCTAGGAGTACGTCCAGTGAAGTTATTTTGGTGGAACTGGGAAAGAAGAAAGGGATGATCACCTTGTTGTTATTATCTGCGTGGATTTCATCTGTTTGCGCTGGTTTCCTCCCACTATCTAAAGATATGCAGGTTGTGTGGATTTTCCAGGCTGAATTGCCCATATTGTTCAGGGATGTGCACGCTAGGTGGATTAGCCGTGGGGAATGCAACATTACAGTGGTAATGTAGGAGTCTCTGAGGGTCAGTGTGGTTGTGATGAGCTGAATGGCCTACTTCCACGCTGTCAGGGTTCTCTGATAATTCTACTAGTTTTAAAATAGTTACAGAAAATAATAGACCAGATCTAAACAGTGCTCTAAATTGGACAAAGGCGAATTTTGACAGTACATGGTGAGAAATTTCAATATTCCCTTGCTATTCCCAGGCTGGAAAGTGGGAACATAAGAACATAAGAAAGAGGAGCAGGAGTAGGCTACCTGGCCCCTCAAGCCTGCTCTGCCATTCAATAAGATCAGGGCTGATCTTTTCATGGCCTCAGGTCCACATTCCTGATCTCTCACCATAACCCTTAATTCCTTTCCTGTTCACAAATCTATCTTTTGACCGAAAGATAGTCAAGTCGATAACCGAAACTGCTGCACTCAGCAGCAAATTCCACAGATTCACAGATTTATCTGAAGAAGTCCATCCTGAACTCAGTCCTAAATCTGATGCCCCCTTATTTTGATGCTCTGCTCCCTAGTTTGACCCACCCCCAGCGGAAATCACCTCCCTGCTTCTATCTTATCTACTCCATTCATAATTTTATTTTTTTCCTATCCAACCTCCCATACTTCGAAATTCCAATGAGCATACTACCAGTTTCCTCAATCTCTCCGCATATGCCAACCCTCTGAAATCCTGACTGAAACTAGTGACCCTCCTCTACACTCCCACCAGTGCCAGTACATCCTTCCTGAAGTAAGGAGACCAAACCTGTACACAGTACTCCAGGTGTGGCCTCCCCAGCACCCTGTACAGCTGCAGCATAACCATCCCTCTAGCAATGAAGGACAATATTCCCTTCACTGTCTTATTTACCGGCTGCACCTGCAAACCAATTTCCTGTGATTCATGCACAAGGAAACCCAGCTCCCTCTGTACAGCAGCGTGCTGCAAGTTTTCATCATTTCATCATCAGTTTGCTGTTAGTATGACCTAAATGGATGACTTCACATTTCCTAACCTTGTCCTTCATCTGCCAGATCCTTACCCACTCACTTAACCTATCTGTAACCCTGTGCAGACTGACAGTGGCCTCTGCAGACATTGCTCTACCACTCATCTTAGTGAAGTCTACCTTTCATGAATCGATGCTGTGTCTGCTCAATGAGATAATTTCTATCAACATAGCTCACTATTTCTTCCTTAAGAGATCGGGCATTTTCCCCACAGGTCCCCTAACAGGTCCATTTTAAAATATTTGCATCACATTTGTAGCTTGCCAATCTGTCAGAACTGTCCCAGAGTCCAGCAAATTTTAGTGAATTATCACGAGTGCATTTGCTATTTACCCTCAGCCATCTGTTAACGTCCCCTGGGATGCATTCCATCACGGCCAGGCGACCCATCTATATTTAGGCTCTTATCTTGCCCAGCATTACCTTTTTACTGATAATGATTGCTTCTTTGTCCTCATCTGCCATTGCGTCCATAGGCCTGCGACAACGAGAGTACACAGACAGTATGTTCCTGTTAAGGCCTTAATAGGTAGTGTAGGGAATGCTGCCTGTCGTGAGAAATTGAGAGTCTCGTCAAGAAAATGAAGGAGGGATACGGCAGGTGCAGACACCTGTGTTTGTGTGAATTCCTGGAGGAGTATAGGGGCAGTCGGAGTCTCCTCGAGGGAAACCAGGACAGCAAAAACGGGACATGAGAGAGCTTTGGGAAATAGGTTCCCAGAGAATCCAGAGATTCCAGAAATACACTAAGGATAAACGAGTAACCAGGCAGAGAATAGGGACCCTCAAAGATTAAGAAAAAGCTCCTGTTTGTCCTTGATAAGTATATACCTGTCAGGCAGAGAGGAAGCTGTAGAGTGCGGGAGCTGTGGTTTACAAAGGAAATTGAATCTCTCTTCAAAAGGAAGAAGGCGGCTTATGTTAGGATAAGATGTGCAGGCTCAGTTAGGGCGCTTGAGGGTTACAAGATAGCCAGCAAAGTCCTAAAGAAAGAGCTCAGAAGTGCCAGGAGGAGACATGAGAAATTATTGGCAGATAGGTTCAGGGTAAACCCTAAGGCTTTCTATAGGTATTTAAGGAATAAAAGAATGACGAATAAGATTAGGGCCAATCAATGATAGTAGTGGGAAGTTGTGTGTAGAGTCAGAGGAGATAGGGGAAGCACGAAATGAATATTTTTCAACAGTATTCCCTTTAGAAAACGACAATGTTGTTGAGATTACTGAGATACAGGCTACTAGACTAGGTGGGATTGAGGCTCATAATGAACAGGTATCAGAAATCCTGCAGAGTGTGAAAATAGATAAAACCCATCCGGCCCAGTGAACTTATCCTAGGATCCTCTGGGAACCCAAGGAGGAGATTGCCGAGCCTTTGGCATTGATCTTTAAATCATCATTGTCTCCAGGAATAGTGCCAGAAGACTGGAGGATAGCACATGTGGTTCCCCTGTTCAAGAAGGGGAGTAGAGACAACCCTGGTAATTATAGACCAGTGAGCTTTACTTCAGTTGTTGGTAAAGTGTTGGAAAAGGTTATAAGAGATAGGATCGAGAAAAGAATAATTTGATTAGGGATAGTCAGTACGGTTTTGTGAAGGGTAGGTCGTGCCTCACAAACCTTATTGACTTCTTTGAGAAGGAAACCAAACAGGTAGATGAGAGTAAACTGGTTGATGTGGTGTATGTGGATTTCAGCAAGGCGTTCGATAAGGTTCCCCACAGTCGACTATTGTACAAAATGCGGAAGGATGGGATTGTGGGAGATAAAGCAGTTTGGATCAGTAATTGGCTTGCTGAAAGCAGACAGTGGTGATTGATGGGAAATGTTCATCCTGGAGTCCAGTTACCAGTAGTGTACCGCAAGGGTCGGCGTTGGATCCACTGCTGTTCGTCATTTTCATAAACGACCTGGATGAGGGCGTAGAAGGGTGGGTTAGTAAATTTGCAGACAACACGAAGGTCGGTGGAGTTGTGGATAGTGACGAAGGATGTTGTATGTTACAGAGAGACTTAGATAAGCTGCAGAAATGGGCTGAGAGGTGGCAAATGGAGTTTAATGCGGACAAGTGTGAGGTGATTCACTTTGGTCAGAGTAACTGGAATGCAAAGTACTGGGCTGATGGTATGATTCTGAGGAGTATCGATGAGCAGAGAGGTCTCAGTGTCCAGGTTCACAGATCCTTGAAAGTTGCCAACCAGGTTCACAGGGTTGTTTAGAAGGCATACAGTGTTTTAGTTTTTATTAATAGGGGGATCGAGTTCCGGAACCATGACGTTATGCTTCAGCTGGACAAGACTCTGCTGAGGCTGCACTTGGAGTATTGTGTCAGTTCTGTTCCCCACATTATAAGAAGGATGTGGAAGCTTTGAAAGGGTGCAGAGGAGATTTACTGGGATGTTGCCTGGTATGGAGGGAAGGTCTTACGAGGAAAGGCTGAGGGACTTGAGGCTGTTTTCGTTAAGAGAGAAGAAGGTCGATACGTTACTTAATAGAGACATACAAGATAATCAGATCGTTAGATAGGGTGGACAGGGAGAGCCTTTTTCCAAGAATGGTGACGGCGAGTACGAGGAGTCATAGCTTTAAATTGAGGGGTAGTAGATATAGGACAGATGTCAGAGGTAATTTCTTTACTCAGAGAGTAGTCAGTGTATGGAATACTATGCCTGCAACGGTCGTAGATTCACCAACTTTAAGTACATTTAAGTCGTTATTGGACAAGCATATGGACGTACATGGAATAGTGTTGGTTAAATGGGCTTCAGATTGGTATGACAGGTCGGTGCAACATTGAGGGCCGAAGGGTCTGTACTGTATTTTAATATTCTTTGTTCTATGAGCAATATGCTGTAAGGATCGTTTCTGGGTCCACTGCTTTTTTTCATTTCTGTAAATGTTTTCTATGTGAATATAGGAGGTATGATCAGTGACTTTACATCGATACCAAAATTGGAGGTGCAGTGGACAGGGAAGAAGGTTACCTCAGATTACAATGGGACTTCAAACAAATGGGCTGAGGAGTGGCAGATGGAGTTTAATTCAAAAAAAATGTGAGGTGCTCCATTTTGGAAAATCAAATCAGGGCAGGACTTATGCACTTAATGGGAAGATCCTTGGGAGTTGTTGCTGAACAAAGAGATCTTGGAGTGCAGGTTCATAGTTCGTTGAAAGTGGAATCATACATAGGCAGGGTAGTGAAGAAGGCTTTAGTATCCTTGCCTTTACTGGTTAGTGGATTGAGTACAGGAGTTGTAACTGCATTTTGTGGCTGTTCAGCACATTGATTCAGCCACTTCTGGAATTCTGCTTTCAGTCCTGGTTTCCCCGCTATCGGAATGATATTGTGAAACTTGAAAGTGTTCAGAAAAGATGTGCAAAGATATTACTAGGGTTGAGGGTTTCAGCAATATAGGGATAGGCTGGGGCTGTTTTCCCTGGAGCATCGGATGCTGAGAGATGACCTCAGTGGTTGATACAATTGTGAGGGACATGGATAGGGTGAACAACCAGGGTCTTATTCCCAGGTTAGGTGAGTCCACATCTATGGGGCACAGGCTTAAGGAGTTAGGAAAACAATTTATAAGGGATCTGAGGGCATTGTGTTCAAGCTGAATGTGGTATGTGTATGGAATGAGCTGCCAGAGAAAGTGTGGTGGCTGGTACAATTGCAACATTTAAAAGGCATCTGATTTGGGTAAACGATTAGGAAAGGTTTAGAAGGTTATGGGCCAAGTGCTGTCAAATGGGTCGGGATTAATTTAGAATATCTGGTCGGCATGGACAAGTTGGACCGAATGGTTTGTTTCTGTGCTGTCCATCTCAATAACACTGAAACATTAAAATTAAGATAAGTTTCTCTATGTGGAAAGTTAGCAGAAGGTCAGATAATTCTCCTTGGAGCTCAGAAGGTTAAGCAGTGATTTCAACCAGGAGCAGATTTCTTTCCAGGATATTTAATTTAAAGAGACAGAGGGAGAAATTATTAACGTCACAATTTTTAGGAACTACTTTGAAGTAATTGGCAAATAATGCAGGTTAAAAATGTGAACATTATTATATTCCGTAAGTTCTAAGCATCTGGATCAGTTTGAACGAGAGCTGGATGAAGATTCAGTAATTATTGTCAAAACAAATTTGCAATTTAGCTTCTTTTTAGGAAGGATTTGGAGGACTACAGGCAAATGGGAAGTGTGTTGGGACAGACTGGCACCATCTCCAGAGGGCGAGTGGACAGCCCCAATGGGCTGAATAGCCCCCAGTTCCTCTACTCTATGATACTGCCCCCTTTCACTGAATGTTGAAGATCATGCCAGTGCAGAACCATAGAGATGTACAGCATGAAAACAGCCCCTTTGGACAAACTAGTCCATGCTGACCAGATATCCTAACCTAACCTCGTCCCATTTTCGCCAACACTTGGCACAGATCCCACTACACCTTTCCAATACATATACCCATCCAGATGCCAAATGGTCTAATTGTACTAACCTCCACCACTTCCCCTGACAGAAGATTCCATACACGCACCACCCTGCTGTGAAAAAACTTGACCCTCTGATCCCTTTTAAATCTTTCCCCCCTCACATTAAACCTATGCCCTCTAGTTCTGGACTCCTCCACTCCAGGGAAAAGACCTTATCTATTTATTCTATCCATGCCCCTCATGATTTGATAAACCTCTATAAGGTCACCCTTCAGCCTCCAATACTCCTGGGCGGAGCGCACAACTTTTGTCACAATGGGGCCTGGGTGGTTGATGGCAGCTTCAGATCAATAGGAGAGTTGGTGTGATCCTCCAGCCAATGGGAGTGAATGAGGGGTGGGTCCAGTGGGCCAACATGTGACCATGAACTGTGCAGGTGCAGTGTCACTGTGGTGCGGGTGTACTCAGTGAATGTGAAGCGAGTGAGAGAGACAGCAGAGACTGGGAGAGAAATTGAGTTTGTATGGACTGGGAGTGTTTATAAACACACGGTTTTAGGCGGCTAGACCTGAATTAGAAATTCCTGGTAAATTAGAACCAAAAGGACTGTGGATGCTGTAAATCTCACACAACAACCAAAAGGTACTGGAAAAACTCAGCAGGTCTGGCAGCATCTGTGAAGAGAAATCAGAGTTAATGTTTGGATCCGCTGACCCTTCCTCAGAACTGATGTTACTGAAAAGAAATGTCAGTTTATATGCAGAAGTTTGGGGTTAAGGAGTAAATGATAGGTGGTGATAGAGTCCAAAGAGATGGGAGCAGTTGGACAAAGGAGTGGATAACAATCTGACTGGGGGGAGGGTGAATAACTGTTTATGGGGACTGTTAGTGGCTAACCATATGTAGTGTATAATGGCAGGCAATATGATAAAAAGGACTGGTATGTGGGTTAAGAGGCTAGGGCGCTAGGACATTGGAGAGTTCAGCACCTAAAATTATTGAATTTGATACTGGGGATAGAGGGGTGCAGGGTCCCCAAGTAGAAGAGGAGATGTTGTTCTTCCAGCTTGTATTAAAGTGTGGCGCTGGAAAAGCCCAGGCAGCATCTCAGGAGCAAGAGAATCGACGTTTTGGGCATAAGCCTTTCATCAGGAATGCCAGGATTGTAGAGAGAGGGGGGTAGTAGCACGGCTGAGATATAAATAAGAGGGATGTGTGGGGTTGGTGGGAAGGGAGCTAGGAAGGCAATAGGAAGATGTAGGTGGAGGGTAATGGACAGAGGGTGGAGTGGATAATTGGAAAGGAAGTTGAACAGGTGGGACAGCTCAAGGGGGTGTTGTCGAGTTGGAGGGTTGGATCTGGGATAAGGTGGGGGAGGGGAGATGAGGGAACCTTCATTCTGTGGTTAAAGGGTCCCAATGTGGAAGATGAGGTTTTCTTCCTTCAGGCGGCTGGGATTTTTTGGTGGAGACGGCCCAGGACTTGCATGTCCTTGGCGGAGTGGGTGGGGAAGTTGAAGTGGTCGGCCACAGGATGGTGGGGTTGGTTGGTGCATGTGTCCCAGAAATGTTCCCTGAAACATTCCGCAAGTTGGTGTCTGACTCCCTAGTGGAGAGGAGACGACATCAAAATCAAAGGCCATAATAGGTGAGGTGTTTGAATGTGCTGGAAATTCTCTGCTGGATGTGCAAGGATCCATTATGGGTGAGGGGGAGGTGTGGGCACAGGTTTTACACCTCTTGCGTTGGCAAGTGAAGGTGCTGGGAGTGGAGGGTGGATGGATCTGACAAGGAATTCACAGGAAATCGTCTCTGTCGAATGATGAAAGGAATGTAGAGGGAAATATATCTGGTGGGATCTGATTGTAGGTGGTGGAAATGGCGGAGGCTGATGCGTTGTATCTGGGTGGAAGGTGAGGACTAGGGCATTCTATCCTTGTTGCAGTTGGAGAGGTGTGGTTCAATGGCAGAGGTGTGGGAAGTGGTGGAGATACACTGGAGAGTATTGTTGACCACATGGGAGGGGTAATTGCAGTCCTTGAAATACGGGGGCGTTTTGGTATGTTCTGCAGTGTTCTGCCAGCTTGCATCAAGCTTCACTGGAACACTGCAGTAAGCATGAGACAGATGTTGGCCAGGGAACAGACTCGTGTGTTAAAGTAGCAGGCAGCTGGAAGTTCAGGGTTTTTTTGTCGCAGAACGTAGATCATCAGCTGCCGTTTCCACCACATCTACTGAGATGGTGCCAGACACAGGTTCCTGTGCCCTCCATTAACAGCTATGCACCCTCCCAGCCAGATTGTTATTCACTCCTTTGTCTTTCCAAATGTTACAGTTTATTTTGGGCACTGTTCTCACCTATTATCGACTCTTTATACCCCTATTTCCTGCAGTCCAAAGATATGCAGGTTAGGTGAATTGGCCCAGCTAAATTTCCCGTAGTATTCAGGGATGTATAGGTTAGGTGCATTCGTCAGGGGAAATGCAGAGTAATAGGGTCGAGGAATGGGTTTGGTTGAGAAAATCTTCAGAGGGTGAGTGTGGACTTGTTGGGCCGAATGGCCTGTTTCCACACTGTAGGGATTCTAATTTTCCCAGCTGCTCTCGGTTCTGAGGAAGGGTCACTGGACCTAGAATGACCCTTGGTGTGTGCAGGAGGAGGAAACGGGAAAAGGGAGTTGGATCCAGTTGAGACTGGGAGGGTTTAATTACACCCTGTACGTGTTGATGGACCTGAATTAGAAACTCTTGGTCCCACCTTTGCAGCAAATGGGAAAATAGTTGTGGCTCTCAGGCGGTGATTGGTCCTGGGTTAGGCCACCATCTTTATTTGGGGCAAGGTACAGCGAGGCACATGGACATATCCTCTTCCTGGGTGGGGAAGGGGTGATTGAAAGCGGAGCATTTACACATCAAAAACATACAAAGAGAAATTTTTGTCTTTACTGTTCAGTCTGCACTGACTGTGAGTTTTGTTTTGTGAATTCATTTTATAGGATATTAATTGAGAATAATTGAGACAGGGATCTCTGAAGCAATATTCTATCGTCAGCAGGGTCATCAAGATCTGAATACCATTGACATTTAACAGTGGAAGGAGAAAGGTGTGTCTGTTCTGTCTGTGGGAAATTATCTGTTTTTTTTCAAGCAAAAAGCAGGAAGATGTTCAAACTGTGGTTGGATCACCCTTTGGATTTGTGTTCAATTCTTGGCCCTGCAGCTGTGGAAGGTATTATTGGCGTGAGAGAGAGTGTAGACCTATCCAAATGACACCTCGTCTTTTTATAGGAACTGTCAGATTTAGACCCAATCACCCACTTCATGATGTTAACCTGTAAACTCCTCATTTTCAATTCCCTGCAAACTTCTCATTAAAATTCCTTATGGACTGAAATTCCAGCACCATTTCAGGTGGAATGTTCAAGGTTCTGATAACTGTCTGTTCATCCAGAAACTGCTGAAGTCCATGTTGACTCTGGGGTTACAAAGGGCTGAGCTGAAAGATGAGGTGCTGTCCCTGAGCTCCCATTGAGATGCATTGGAACAGTACAGGAGGCTGAGGGCAGTGTAGGTGTGAGCAGACAATGAAAATGACAGGGCTGCACTGAGGGTGCTGCCTGGCTCAATGAGAGTGTTTTGGAGTTGGGTGTAAACAGAGCGAGGGGAGACAGGGAGAAAGTGAACCACAGCTTCAGTTTTAGTTCAGGCCATTCAGAAATTCACATGGTCCCAATGGGAACAGCCAAGTTGTAAGTGAAACCTGCTGAGTTTTTTTTAACAGTTTTTAAAGTATAAAATGTCAGCTTAAGTAAAGATCGGGGCTTTTGATTATAATGGAAATGTCTGAAGAGAAGGAAGGTTGCTAGCGCATTTAGATTCTCCTAATGGGAGTAACTAACTGAAACTAGAGAGACATTGTGACAGGAGACCTTAGACCAGTGATGTGCTCCTCTTGTACAATGTGCGAAATACGGGACACTTCCAGTGTCCGTGACGGCGATGTGTGCAAGAAGAGTGCCCATCTGCAGCTACTGGGAAACTGTTTTTCAGACCTGGAGCTGAGAGTGAACTCACTGTGGAGCAATACTGAGAATGTTATGGACAGCACGGTTAGTGAGTTAGTCACACTGCAGGTGAGGGTTACACAGGCAGAAAGGGAATGGGTGATCATCAGATCAAGTAAAAGGCTCAGGAAGGAAGTGCAGGACTCCTCACTGATCGTTCCGCTTCTCAAACAGATATTGTGCACCGCTTGGGATTCTATAAGGGGGGAGCAGGTGGAGTAGACTCTCAGGGGAAATCAGCAACAGCCAGGTTCAGTGCACCACAGAAAGCTCCGCTGCACAGAACGGGACGAAGGAGAATGGCAGAGCTATCGTAACAGGGGATCCAATAGTCAGGGTCAGAGATAGGCGCGTCTGTGGCCACAGACATGAATCCAGGACAGTGGAATTGAACCCAGGTCCATTTATTGATATATGCACTGACCAATAAAGGTCAGCGTTCCAAATGCAACCTTCAGCACTTGATCACCCTCAAACTCTACTTTCCAGGGAATGTGCACTTGTTCTGAGCCCTTCAGAGGGATTGAAGGGGATGGGGAGAAAACAGGAACATGGTTGTGTTGTAGATCTACAAAATAACCATCACCCTCCCCTCTCGGTCTCTCCTCTCTGTCTCCCACCCCCCATCATGCCTCCTCCCCACCACAGGTAAAAGACCTTGTGAATTTACCCTATCCATGCCCCTACTGATTTTATAAACCTCTCTCAGGTCACCCATCAGCCTCTGACGCTCCAGGGAAAACAATGTATTCAGCCTCTCCCTGTAGCTCAAATCCTCCAACCCTGGCAACATGCTTGTCATACTTTGCTGACCCCTTTCAAGTTTCACAATATTGTTTTGATAGGAAAGAGACCAGAATTGCACGCAATATTCCAAGCGTGGCCTAAGCAATGTCCTGTACAGCCGCAATACGACTTCCCAACTCCTATACTCAGTGCTCTGACCAATAAAGGAAAGCATACTAAACACCACCTTCACTATCCTATCTTCCTGTGATTCTGCTTTCAAGGAGCTATGAACCTGCATTCCAAGGTCTCTTTGTTCAGCAGCACTCCCGAGGACCCTACCATTAAGTGTATACACCCTGCTAATATTTGCTTTTCCAAAATGCAACACCTCACATTTATCTAAATTAAACTCCATCCGCCAGTCCTCAGCACATTCAACCATCTGATCAAGATCCCGTTAAATCTGAGGTAATCCTCTTCACTGTCCACTACACCTCCAATTTTGGTGTCATCTTACTAACATTACTTCCTATATTCACATCCAAATCATTTATATAAATTATGAAAATTAGTGGATCCAGCACCGATCCTTTGTGACACCCCACTGGTCACAGGTCTCCAATCTGAAAAGCAAACTTCCACCACTACCCTCTGTCTTCTACCTTTGAGCCAGTTTTGTATCCAAATGGCTAGTTCTCTCTGTATTCCATGAGATCTAACCTTGCTAACCAGTCTCCCATGGGGAACCTTACTGAAGTCCGTGTAGATCATTTCCACCGCTTTGTCCTTATCAATCCTCTTTGTTGTTACTTCAAAACAATTGACACAAGTTCATGAGACGTGATTTCTCTCACACCAAGCAGTTATTAATATCCAGGACTTAAATTTGTACATTGGGGTCTGCGTCACCCAGTTATGGGTGTTAATATTCTGGATAAAGTTCACGTACACCAGCTTTGTGTTATTGACTGTGTATTGATTCTTGTTAATAACACAGATGAGTTCCATTTGAAAGGCAGTCCCTATATCCTGAAACCCCGTCCCATCTGCTCTGTCTCCTCCATCCCTACCGTAGAGAGTAAGTGGGAGGAGCTCATGGAGTTTCCATGTGAGAGAGATTGAGAAAATCTTCCCTTCTTTCCACTAGCCCACCAAGAAATGGTGGTTGTGTCCTTACCTCTGGACCAAGAGAATCGGGTTCAGAGTTTCGTAACAGCCGCTTTGAAGAGGCTCATTAGAAAACATGCCCAAGCCTCCAGGCCATACTGTGTCCCAGCTGTCCCTGCCTGAGCCTCCAAACAGTTTCTCTCCTGTCAGACTCTCCCATTGCTCAGTTTGTCCAGGATCCCCTCCTGCTGCTGCACTGCTCCTGTCTCTCACTGACCTGTCCATCCCCCAGTGTCCTCCACATTCATTCGTTGTTTACAATCCCATTGTCCCACCTCTCCAGCCCCGCCCCCTCCACTCTATTGGGCACAGCTGCTGTCAATCACCCAGGCACCTGTGTGATCTGGAGCATGTTCTTTAGGAGGGGGGAACCGGTGCTCGGGCGCAGTGCTGGGCAATTGTTGGCGTATGTGCAGTATGGGTCAGTGCCAGGGAGAGAGTCTGTGGATGTGTGGGATTAATCTGTCATTGGCAGCTCCCTCCCTTCCTCCCTCTGAGAACAGGACCCAGTGGAATGGTCCCTGCCCTGGTATCGTGACAAGTGGTCGGCGTATCAGTGGGGGGAGCATTTTGCAGAAAGTTCTCAGAACTCGGGTGAAGATTCAGGAATGTTATGGAAAAGAACAAAGGTGGGCCTGCAATTAAAGTTCTAATTTGGTTCATTTTAGTTCAACCAGTTATGATTTGTCCAGTGTGTGCAGGATGGTTCTCATCAGAGGGTCGGTGTAGGGGAAATAAATAAGAGGTTCCAGATTGGAAAAAAAAATAATGTGGGTCTGACCAGGAAGGAAACCCTGGAAAGTGGGGGGAGGATTCACCAACACCCAGGAGGCTCCGAGTCAGATTCATTAATTTGATTTGATTAGATTTCCTACAGTGTGGAAGCGGGCCCTTCGGCCCAGCCAGTCCACACCGACCCTCGGAAGTGTAGCCCACCCAGACCCATTTCCCTCTGACTAATGCACCTAACACTATGGGCAATTTAACATGGCTGATTCACCTGACCTACGCATCTTTGGATTGTGGGAGGAAACCGGAGCACCCGGAGGAAACCCACGCAGAGACGGGGAGAACATGCAAATTCCACACACAGTCACCCAAGGCTGGAATCGAACCTGGGACCCTAGTGCTGTGGGGCAGCAGCGCCATCGTGCCACACCTTTGTTTTGGTCCTTAGTCTGCAGCAGGAGCAAGGAAGCTGAATTCAGCGACTTGTATTCTCTGTTGTAGAGTACTGAAAGGGCGGATTTGTGGATGAGAAATTCAAACTGAACTTCCTGTTCAGTTTTGATGGTGACTTGATCCGTGCCAATCTGAATATCATTGGCCTTTTCATGTGGAAGGAAAGGTGTGTATTCTGTCCGTGGGCGAATATTTCAAATGTCAGTGTGTCTGGAAACATTACTGAGACACAGCCAAGTCCATGTTAGTGTGGTGACTCTGGAGAGAGATTTCATTTGTTTTTAAAAGTCTGAAAAATCATGGCACATTTCTCAGGAATAATTAAGTTACAGATTTGTTTTGTATGAGGACAAGTTTTTAATTAATCATGCAACCAGAAAGACACAAGGATCCCTGCACCATGGAAAGTACTTTGAAAACGGGATTGTTGTAAATGGGTTAATTATCGATCATGCCTTTTAATCCATTGGCGTTGTCACGTCGGTTCCAGCGCCGTGGGGAGACACTGGAAATGTGATGAATGCAATGTAGGTTTCAGTCATTAAACTGGATAAAGTGCAGAAGAAGTGGGCTCGGTTCTGAGTTAGAGGGAGAGGTTGGACAAGCGAGGTTTTGTTTTTGTTTAGAGCAGAGGAAACAGAGGGTAGATCTATTTCTGCCTTTGTATAATATCGTGACAGGCTTGGGTAAGGTGAATGCACTCAGTCTTTTTCCCAGGAAATCAAGGAGTGGAGGGCATCAGTTTAAGGTTAGAGGAGAAATTCTGAAAGGGAACCTGAGGGGCAACTGTTTTACACAGAGGGTGGTATGTATATGGACTGAGCTGCCAGTGGAATTGGTTGAGTTGGGTACATTAACGACATCTAAAAGGAATTTGGACAAATACATGGATAGCAAAGGGTCAGAAGCATATGGGCCAAGTGTGCAGGGAAATGGGGTTCGCGTAGATGGACATATTGGCTGGCATGGACCAGTTTGGGCCAAAGGGCCTGTCTCTGTTGTAGGACTCTGACTCCAAATATATTTACTATTTCTCCCACCACCTCTGGTAGTACCCTGGGATGTATTCCATCAGGGCAAAGAGACTTGTCTACCTTTACCTCCATTAGCTTACCCAGCTCTAACACTTTCGTGATAATTGTTGTTCCTTTGAGAGGTCTTCTTTGAGTCTTTTATTGATGAGACTTGGCAGTTACCTGGATAGTGTACATGCAGAACACCTCCAGGCAGTATCAGGTAACTCCCTGCCTGTCCGATGTATGGCTCCCATTCTTATACCTTTGTGGTTTGTGGTTTTGAATGGACGCTGTCTCAATATTATCTCCATGGCAATGACTGTTAAAAAGTAGAGTTCAGCTCAGCACTTTGTGGTTAAACCACATACCCCTCCCCCCACACCCCTGTGGTTCAGTCACGTATCTGACAGGCACTTCAGTTTCAGTGGGGCTGTCTGTCAGGATCTGATGTGGAAGAGCTGGTGTTGGAGCGGGGTGGGCAAAGTTAAAAGCCACACATCACCAAGTTATAGTCCAACATGTTTATTTGGAAGTACAAGCTTTTGGAGTGTGCTCTGATTTTGAACTTGATCAGGATTATCTCTATGGTAACAGTTAAGTGTTTCAACAATTACAAAGGTCATATGTTCCCCACACAATAGGTTCCCCTCTAGCAGTGTAAACTGCTATTCTGGCCCTGGGGATAGCTACTCGTCACTTTTCTCCCGCAATCCCATCTCGCTTTCTGTTGATCTTTAAAGTTTTTCTAATCTCCTAGTTTCTCCTTGGTCTTTGCCAATTTGTATGTTTTCTATTTCAATTTGATAAACTCCCTTATTTCCTTAGCCACCCATGGTAGATTACTCCTTTTCCTACAGTCCTTCCTTATCACTGATATATACGTTTGCTGAGCAGTTTGAAAAATTCATTGATATTCTTCCACTGTCTGTCAACTGTCCCACCTTAAAGTCTTTGCTTCCAGTCTACATTAGCCAACTCCTGCCTCATCCTATTGTAGTCTCCTTTATTTAAGCACAGGATCTTGGGATTGGATTTAATCTTCCTTCTTCCCAACTGTATTCTAAATTCAACCAGACTTAACACAAGTCGTTTATCAGATTACGAGGTGAGGCAAAGTTTCCTGGGTGTTGTGGTTTTCATTGTCAGAGACCTTGGCTTTGTAATAAAGTACAGGATAGATATTCACAACAGAGTATTCTGGACAGTGTGAATGTACGACACAATCTAAAACCATAAATCAGTGTCTCCCCTTAGTTTACATGATTTGGAGATTCCGGTGTTGGACTGGGTGTACAAAGTTAAAAATCTCACAACACCAGGTTATAGTCCCTCAGGGTTAATTGGAAACACACTAGCTTTCAGAGCGTTGCTCCTTCATCATGATCCAATTTAACCTGTTGGACTATAACCTGTTGTTGTGTGATTTTTAACTCACCTCAGTTTAAAATTGTAAAATCATTATCTCCCACACGCTTCCTCACTATCTAAGTTTGAAATCCTAATCCACCTGACTATCCTGCTGTTGCTGAAAATCTCCTTTGGTGAAGGTGGTGAGTTTTGGATTCAGCTTTCCAGTTATTACCGTAAGAAGATAAGCCCTGGGCACAGGGGAGGCAATGCAGCCCTTCGAACCAGCTCCACCATTTAATATGGTGATGATTGAGCTCACCTCGGTGTCAGCTGGATTTTCCTGCCTGCTCTCTCTCACCCTTCAACTCATTGCAAATTCAACATCTGTATCTCTTCAGTAAATTTGCTCATTGTCCTGGCATCCACTGCGTTTTGAATAGGGAATTCCACAGATTCACAGCACATTGAGATAGGTACATTCTTCTTCATGAGAATGGAATAGAATCCCTACAGTGTAGAAACAGGGTCATCGTCCATGGAGTCCACACGAACTCTTTGATGAGCATCCCATTCAGACTCATGCATTCCCTGTATTTCTCATGGCTAATGGCTTAACCTGCACATGCATGGACACTGGGAATTTCGCATAACCAATCCACTTAACCTGCACATCTTTGGACTGTGGGATGAAACTGGAGCACCCAGAGGAAATCCACACAGACACGGGGAGAACGTGTAAACTCCACACAGTCACCTAAGGCTGAATCAAATCCAGGTCCCTGATGCTGTGAGTCAGCAATGCTAACCATTGAGCCACCTCTGCTTAAAATCTGCTCCTCCTATGAACCACCCCACGCCCCAGTTGGCTGAATCTATATTCTTTACATCAGAAAATCAGGTTGTGGAAGCAGGTGTCTCAGTAAAACCCAGTGACAGTACATACGTTCTGTGTGTCTGAATGGGGATCCGATACACAACACCCTCCAGTCCACACTTTTCATTGATTTTCCAGAGTCAGGGCCCCAGTGGCTTCATGGGGACTACAACTCCCACAATCCCTGAAGCAGGGACCACACGTGTGTGGGAAACCTGGCACTGTACATGTACAGAATGTGGGCGGGTTGTGGAGCATGTACTTTGGGTAAATACACTTTGCAGAAAGTTTTTCACACTGTGATTGACTGTATCTGCTCATAGTATTGGTCTGTCACTACACCCATGTAGGACCACTCTCCATCCCCAATTCATTGTAATGGTAGGAATCAACTAATGGGGAACTAAGAAGGATCTGACCCATTCTCCCAGACTGAAGGTTCCTCTTCTGTCCAGGATATGCCACCTTCCTTTCTGTTTCCTTATGCTTCATTCTTGTGTTACATTATTGACTTGCAGCAACTGAAAGGTAAAGAAGTGAACCCAGAAAGGGTGCAGAGTCTAACCAGGGACGGGAAGTGGTGGCATGGATCTGTTTATCAACAACTCCATGAGAATGTGGAGGGTGTACATTAGGGGGTAGCAGAGTCAGAACGGTGGGAGAGAGTAAGTGGGCTGGAGGGTTACAGCTTTGGGGGAAGAAAGGGGAAAAGATATTCCAGAGAAACTAGAATAGTCTGTTCTGAATTTCTAACCTGAACACATTCCTTTATACAGGGTGCTAGATGTTGAAGATTTGCAGACTGAAATCTCAAAATCACATGCAGATTGTGATTAAGTTAACCAGCATTTGAAGAACCAAAGATAGAGAATCACTCGGCCAAAATCCTGCAACACTCTCCTCACAGCATTGTCGGTCTCTCTGCGCCAAACGTGAATTGTACAAGACAGCAGCTTGATACCATCTTCTCAAGGGTAACTAGAGATGGGCAATCAATGCAGGCTGAGCCAGTGATGCCCATATCCTGGAAGTGGGTTCTACTCTCGTTGCTGAAACCCAATTGATGTAACTGCAGGATGGAGAGGGACGCTGAGTGCATCCTCCAGGAGGCAGCACCATCACATTACCCCTGCCGACACCCACACAGCAACACAGCAAGATCACTGGAACAAAAGGCAGTGAAGCCAAAGGAGGGCTTAGATATAGTTCTTCGAGGTAAAGTCATGAAAAGGGATTGGAACACAGCAGGAACAGGAGACTCAGCTGGATGGTCAGCTGTTTCCCATTGAATGGTGGAGCAGGATTGAAAGGCCAACTGGTTTCCTGCTGCTGCTATCTCCCAGATCTGTTTTTAGCCATGAAGCCCGGGTAGGAAGAAGTGGGCAGGGATTCTCCAGGAGATTGCACCTCCACAACAGTTTTCAGTGAGGGATGGTTTAATGGATTTTATTTAACATTTATCTTTAACACAAGGTTTGTAAATTTTGATTTTAAAATGTTGTAAAAGTTTTTGCACAGCAAATAAAATTAAAGAAAATAATGTAAAGTTTCCAGCTACTCAAACTCCAGGGAAATATTCCCTTCCTGTCTGAACCTTTTGCTTGATTTAACTGCTTTTCAGTTCTCGTTCTGTGAGCTGTGAAGCGTTCTTTTTCACCATTTCTCAGACCAAGAAATGTGATCATAGCAATCTTCCCACCATCAAAATCATCATTAAGCCATTTTGCTTTTGGTTAACATATAATCACCAGCAGTGCAAAAGTGAGGACCGATGATGCTGGAAACCGGAGCCTAGATAAGAGGGATGCTGGAAAAGGGCTTTTGCCAAAACGTTGATTTTCCAGCTCCTCGGATCCTGCCTGACCTGCTGTGCTTTTCCAGCGCCACTCTAATCTAGACATATAATCGCCAGCAGTAAACCATTTGTGTAACCAATTGAGTATTTGTAAACAAAGCCCATTATGGGCCAAGCAAACCATTACAAGGGACAGGGTGAGAAGGGACTAAATCAAAGTAGAGTTGTGCGGAGGGGGGTGTAGTGGAGATAAAGCACTATATCCCCTACGGTACCCACCCCTATCTAAAGGCATCCAGAGCATTGATCCACACCACATGCTCCTTCTCCAAGGACACCCTGCTGTGTAGCCTTTATCCTCAATCATAGAATAAAATCCCTACAGTGTGGAAGGAAAGCATCGGCCCATCAAACCCCACCGACCATCTGAAGCACATCACGCCCAGAGCACTCTAACACTGTAACACTGCATTTCCCATGGCTGATCCACCTCTTCTGCACAATCCTGGATACTGTGGACAATTTAGCACGACTGATCCACTAACCTGCAAATCTTTGGACTGTGGGAGTAAAACAGAGCACCTGGAGGGGACCCACACTATCATGGGGAGAATGTGGGAACTCCACACAGGCCGTTGGACAAGGCTGGACTCAAACCTTGTACCTGATGCTGTGAAGCAGCCGTGCTACAATCACAATTTAAATCAAAACAGATGATCCCTGCTCATTGTCACATTGCCGTTTGTGGAAAATTACTGCCCAGAGAGACATCCTGAGGTTCAGAAAGTGGCAATGTAAGTTCAGTCACCTCCAGCCCAGTTAATGTGGTTCACAACAACAACATCAATACTCCAGCAGTGTAATCATGTACAAGGTCCACTCCTGACTCTGATGGACAGTAACATCAGAATCAGAGTCCTGCAGTCCACATGAAGCAGGGGATGACCACTTCCCTGTGAGCACTCACTGGTCTCTCAATCGTGTTGAAGACGCAGCAAATCCCTTGTCACACAGAGGGGTGAACAGCTCCTACCAGTGTGAACACGCTGGGGTCTCGTGGGCAGGATGAATCACTGAATCCCCGCTCACACACAACATCTGAATGGCCTCTCCCCCTGTGTGGTCTCACTGGGGATTCCGCAGGTGTTGCATTTGAGTGAATCTCCCCCCACACTGGGAAAAAGTGAATGACCTTTCTCCAGAGTGAGCTTGCTGGTGTTTAAGCAGGTCAGAGGACTGAGTGAACGCTTTCCCATACACTGAGCAGGTAAATGGCGTCTCTCCGGTGGGAATGCAGTAATGTCTCCGCAGGTGAGAGTTTTGAATGAATCCTTTCTCACACATGGAGCAGGTGAAGGGTCTAAATCCACTGTGCTATCTCTGGTGCCTCAGCAGATTGTAAGATTGAGTAAATCCCTTCCCATACGTGGGGCAGGTGAACAGCCTCTCCGCAGTGTGACTGTGTCGGTGAGTGTCCCACTGGGAGGGCTAAATTAATTCCTTATTCTGATTTAGCCTGTCCTCCTGTTTCTCTCAGTTATTATTTACAATCTCACACCAGAACCTGTTCCAGAGAGTGTTCCAGAACAGGCAGAAGGTTCAGCTGCAGCTGGCCACCTGACCGGTCACTGGTCCTGAAAGGTTCACTCTCCACAGATGCTGCCAGATCTGCTGAATCTTTACAGCAATTTCTGTTTATTTTATGATTTCCCAGCATTTGCAGATGTTTAGTTTTCCAATACTCATCTTGTCTGTTGCAGAGGAGTTTATTGATGAAATTAGAGGGTTTTGAAAATTGTACGTTAGGTCACACATCAGCTATGATCATCATGAATGGCAGAGTAAAGTCGAGGGGCTGGTTGGCCTCCTCCTGTTCCAATGAAAGTTACCTATCATCAGCTTGTGGTAACATTTCCCCTCACTGCTCGCTTCACCTCCATGTCGAACACACTGTTACTGACTGAACAAACCTCCTGTGTTTGAGCTCAACCTGCTAATGTTCAGTGGCTCCCTCTCCTGCCACCCGGGTTTAACTCTCATCATGGAATGCTGTCTTGTATTACTGCGGGAATGCCCACAAGGACTAATCCTGGAGTCTGTATCCCCTGGGATCCACAATCACCGTTTATTTCCTTCTTCCTATTTCATTCGGGCTATTGAACTCTCAGTTTCAATCCAATCTCCTGTCATGCTCTTTAACATGTCCATGTGGGTGGACTTGAGGCTGCTGGCATTTAATGAAGGGAAGTGGGGATTAGGTGGAAGCACGAGGAGAGCTGACAGCAAAGACAGTTCTCATTGTAACGGCAGATTTTCTCCATGACCCAATGAGTGGTGAGGCACCTGAGTTTGTGAGGGGAGAAGATTCAATCAGGGATTTGGTAAGACAGTCAGACATTGACCTGTCCATCTGATTGTTAACTCCGACAGATAGAAAGAAAGATGCACATTTAGATAGCACTTTTGATGATCTGGGGCAATGAAACATGCTTCCAACCCAATGATTTCAACCACAAATCTCTGAACACACAGACACATTACTTTCTACTTGCACCAGGCTGTCTCTGAGCCTCCTCTTTTCTTGAGAAAAGCATTTTGAGCTGTTCAGCGTTTCTTGATGATTATAACTGCGATGTTCCTGTAAGATTTGTGACTGAACCTTTATTTTCCTCTTCTTTGTGAGTGATGAAAGTAGCAGAAACAGTTCCTGACCTGTGCGGGTTTCGGTTGGAGTATTTATATTTACAAATCCATTCCCACCCTCACATACAGTGCGAAATTGATTTTAAACTGAAGGGAAGGAGTGAGTGAGCACCCACAGAATCATATGTGTCTGAGTTGATTGAACCTGGCATGGGGAAAATTGGACAACAATCACAACTAGTTAGAATCACAGAATCCAGTGGGTGCAGAAAGAGTCTATTCGGCCCATCCAGCCTGCAATGACCTGCTCACCCACCCTACCCCCATAACCCCACATTTACCATGGCTAGCCCAACCCACCTAAATTGCACACTGCCATGTTAGCATGGCCAATCCAGTAACGTTACACATCTGTGGGAGGGTCATAAATTACATCCAAATGCTCGGAACAGTGGATGAAGGCTCACAAATACTTGACTCTGACACAAATGCTCTGCTTTTCAAAATAAAATCTGGGGGAAACTGCAACCGGAAAGATTTCTGATTATCTCATGAGGAAGAGAATTCAAAATTCGCGCCATTGACCCGGGGGACGCAGTGAAAGTTACAGAGGTCTGGGAACCATCAGAAATGTAACAGGTTGTGAGTAAAGTGGGGGTGAGACAAAGACAGAAAGACAGTCTGTCACACGGGGGAATGCAGGAGAAATTAATTAGCAGAAATGTTCCTCCCGCAAGGCCACGGGGAATAGAGTTAGGGCTGGGAAAGCAACAAGGAAACAAGGTGTGCAGCTGAAAAAGAAATATGTTTAAAACAGATTACAAAAGCATAGAGGGACAGTCTAAAATTGTTGCTCTCAATGGTGAGTACAAAAAGCTGTAAAGCCTGGGGAGTTCTATTACAGCCAACACGTACCCAGGATTGGCCAAGTGGCCTCGATCTGTGCTGTAACTTTCTGATAATTGTTTATCTGACGTTTGTGGTTAAAGTCGGATGACGAGTAACTTTTCGAATTTGACTGGAGTTTAATATTCTGGAGAAGTGTCAAATAAATCACATTGATCACATTCTGCAGATCTTAGTCCATAACCCTATATGTTCCAGCATTTCAGTTACATCCATGTCCTGCCGGTGGGACAGGGCTTATAGGGATGGTGACGATGGTGTCTAGGACATTGTAAGCTATGATTCTGTGCGTATGACTGTATTAGTTTGTTGCTTGACTAGTCTGCGTTCCAGCTCACCCACTAAGATGTTGGCAGGGTGAGACACTGCAGTTGGAGCTCCTCTGCTCGCCAGTTCCTTTCATATCTGCTTTTTAAAAAAATCCTTCTCTCTCACTCTCCCCTTTGCAGACTCTGACACAAGTGTCTCAACATTGAATCATGACAATTTCTTTTAAAGAATGTCTGTACAAGAAAACCAATGGAGGAAAAAATATTATTTCTTGAATCAACTACATTTTTAAACAAAAACAATCCTGTTCAATAAACACTGTCTCATTTTTTCCTTCAATTCTATTAAGCGAGCTCTTATATTTGATCTCTCAGTTTACCGATCTTAATAAATATCCAATCAATTTCAGAGCAACATGCTTACAAAGTATTGAACCAATTTATCTGTTTAGGTTTTAGCATTAGTTATTAAGTCATTACCATTACAATAATTGCATAATAATTGATCTGGGTAACAAGTATACTGAGGTTCACAATTTAATTTATTGACTGTTTGAAAAATGGTACAGTATATCCTTTTTCAGGATTCTAACAGTAATTATTAAGGAATTTGCATGACAATAATTATTATGTGCTTTGGTTTAGTCTTGCTAACAACTGCAGTGAAGTTTATATTTGAATTTAATCCAATCTTCCCGAGTACCTATAATAGTAATATAAAAATCCATTTTATTTCCAATTAACACACCTACAAAAGAATCCATTATTTCTAATGCAACACGCATTGTTAAAAATATGACTTTAGCTCATTTGAATGATCTGTGTAATCCCAGCCTTATAAAGTTAGAAAAACCTAATTACTTTTCCCTGCAACAATTCCTGGTCATTTTTGCAGATTGCACGGTCAAATACCACGATGAAATTTATCATTATTCGTTCATTTCCATCCATAGAATATAGAACAGTACAGTATAGTACAGGGCCTTTTGGCCACGATGTTGTTCCGACCTTTTATCATACTCTATGATTAAACTAACCAACATGACCTTCATTTACTATCATTGATGTGCCTATCCAAGAGTCACTTAGATGTCCCTGATGGATCTGAATCTACTACCACCACTGGCAGTGCATTCCACACACCCACTACTATCTATAAAGTAACTATCTCTCACATCGCACCACAACTTCCCCCATTCAACTTAAAATTATGCCACTTTGTTGGGAAAAGTATTTCATTGTCCACTCAATGCCTCTCATCATCTTATACAAAGCTATCAAGTAAACTCTCATCCTCTTTCACTGCAATGACCAAAGCCCTCAACCTTTCTTCATAAGGTAGCATATTGGTAAATCTCACCTGCACCTTCTCTAAAGCTTCTGCATCATTGGTATAATGAGGTGATCAGAACCAAACACAATATTGTAAGTGTAGTTTTACCAGGGATCCATAGAGCTGCCGCATAACCCCGTGGCTCTTAAACTCAATGTCCCTGCTCATGAAAGCCAACACACCTTCACCACCTTAATAACCCTATCACCTTGGATGTCAGCATGAGGCATGTATGGACGTGCACCCCACGATCCCTCTGTTCATCCACATTTTCAAGAATCCTGCATTTAATCTGAAACTATGCATTCAAATTTGAAATTCTAAAATGAATAACTTCACATTTTCCCAGGTTGAACTCCATCTGCTATTTCTCAGCCCAGCTCTGCATCCTGTCAATGTCCTCTAGCAACCTACAAAGCCCTCCACACTATCCACAACTCCACCAACCCTCGTGTCATTGGCAAACGTCCTAACCCACCCTTCTACTTCCTCATCCAAGTCATTTGCAAAAACCACAAAGAGCAGAGGTTCCAGAGCTAATCCCCTCAGAATACCATTGGTCACCATGCTCCAAGCTGAAAACTGTCTATGTAATCTCACCCTGTCTTCTATGGGCCAGCAAATTTATTATCTAACCAGGCAGGTTTCCCTGTATCCCATGCCTCATTACTTTCCACATGAGCCTACCATGGGGAACCTTATCAAACACCTTGCTAAAATCCATATACAGCGCATCCACTACTCTGTCCTCACCAATGTGTTTGTAATATCCTCAAATAATTCAATGAAGCTTGTGAGGCATAACCTGCCGCTCACAAAGCCATGCTGACCATCTCTAATCAATCTATACTTTTCCAAATAATCATCAATCCCGTCTCTCAGAATCCTCTCCAATAATTTGCCCACATCTGATGTAAGACTGACTCATCGATGATTCCCAGGGTTATCTCAATAGCCTTTCTTGAATAAGTGAATAACGTTTGCCACCCTCCAATCATCTGGTATGACTCCAGTGGACAGTGAGGCTACAAAGATCATTGCCAACACACAGTAAACCCTTGCCTCCCTTCCCATCACTACCTAAGTTATATCCTTTCTGGCCCAGGAGACTTATCTAAATCCGTGATTTTTCAATATTTTCAGCACATTCTCAGAGTTAACATCTACCTGTTCGACGAGATCAGCCTGTTTCACGCTGTCTTCACAAAGGACAAGGTCCCATTCACTCGGGAATACTGAAGCAAAGTACTCATTAAGAACCTCCCCTGCCTCCTCTAACTCCTGGCACAATTTTGCGTCACTATGAGGGGTATAAATGTGCAATTATATCTCAGCACTGAATTAATGTAAAGATATTGCAGAGTACAATCACTCGATTACTTTGAATATTGAACTGTATTTTAACTGAGTAAACACAGTTGAATTGATTTAATTACATTTCACTTCATGCTAACGTTTATTGTATTTCGAACTACAATAAGTTTCCTTTTTCCATATATGAAACTGACTTAAAATTCATCACACGTTTATGTAAAGAAAATAGAATTGCCATCTGCTTGTTCCTTCCTTTATCAATGCCTGTTCATTTTGAATTTGTGGAAGTTGTACATTGTTGAAAGGAAGGGAAATTGTCTTCAGCTGAATATTCACATT
The DNA here is from genome assembly GCF_047496795.1 of Chiloscyllium punctatum. NCBI lineage: Eukaryota > Metazoa > Chordata > Chondrichthyes > Orectolobiformes > Hemiscylliidae > Chiloscyllium > Chiloscyllium punctatum. The sequence continues at coordinate 79,776,531 of NC_092759.1, read as the reverse complement.
GAATGACTGATGCATTTTTAAAATCAAAGTACAATGATCGCGCAGTTTTGTCAATTTGTCTTTCAAAGAATTGTCATGAGATTCCTGTTTATTTAAGAGTATCATTCATTATTATATCGATATTGTAAAATATTGTTTAATTTCCAGTCCATTACACACAGAAACTACCTAATTAATTCCCATTCAAATTACAACACTAAACAGCTGATTAGTTTTCATTTGAGAAACCACATGAAACACAATATTGCATTCCTGCCGTCCTGAGTGGGAACATTATGAAAGGAGCTTGTGCAGCTGTGGCAGTGTCTCGATTACTAGATGAGAGGGATGGTTTCAAATCATACCTTCAACAGAAATATATCAAGAGCTGCTCTGAATGTTGATTAGAGAGTACCTAAGCACAGACTGAGTTGCTTTTCAATCCAACATTAGATCTGCTTTTATCTATTATATCAATAATCACAAAATCTGATACTTATTTGAGTCAGGTTACCAAGAAATATGTGTTGGATAATTCGCTTTAGCCACTTTGCTTTTGCAAAAGACTTACATCTGTCCCTGTTTTCTCTAACTGAAAGAAATCTGAAGAGGATTTTCACTTTTACGAAAAAAGAGGAGATGTTTCCCATATAAATTAATGCTTCTTCGACTAACGCCTTTTCAGCTTATGTAGCGTTTCATAATATCGCTTTACTTTCGGATAATGGGGAGACCTGTATCTAATTCGTTCGCTTATAAGTTCCTGGAGAATATTTGAAAATGTTGCAGAATTAAAGATTACGATGTCAAAGTAATTAGATTCATCTTTTTTATGTTGCAAAGCGGCAAGTCCAAACAATTGAAACACATTCAACATTATTCTCTCGTGCTAAAAATTGAAAATAAAGTTGATACCTACTTCAGTAAATTAACAAATGCTACCACCTATTACTTGTCAGTCAGCTAATTACCTACTTTGGAACTAAATGTTGTGATTCATCTAAATATTACTCTGTCCTTTGATCAAAGTGAATTTGTAATTGTTGTTCAGTTTATGAATTGTCAAAAACTTGTTTTTATTTTTCCATTCACCTGTTCATTTTGACCGTATGGTTGAAATGCTTTGAAAATATTGGAATTTGTTCATTTAAAAATAAGGTTTGCACATCTCTCACATATCTCATTTCTTGTATTGATGTTCAAGAATACTTCCTGGTGGAATTCAAGTAAATTCCAAACATTTGTTCACTCCAAATAAGATCTTTAACACCCAGTTATCAAACTGTTGTTAATATTTCAGCTGGTTACATTGACATTGATTCGCGACCCATTCAGAGAGATCACCTGGCAATTATAAACTATTTGCAGGATTATTGAATTGAAAGAAAAATACAGACGTGCAAACATTTTTTGGAAGGACTTGCTTTTTCATTCAAATGTGTAGGCTGTTCAAGAATTCTATATCACCTTCCATTGGTTTTCTTGTCGAGGAATCAAATTTATAATTCATGTGAGTTTTTATGTGTTCTGTATTATGAAATTTGTATCATATTTAAGAAGAAAAAGAGGAGCAATTAACATGAAAACTTTAGTGAATAGAAAGCACAGTAAATTAAATTGACAGAGGCAACCTTTAGTATTATCTCTGAATATTCAGTCAAATTTTTCTAATGTCAAAAGAGCATGGGGCCGGAAAAGCACAGCAGGTCAGGCAGCATTCGAGGAGAAGCAGAATCGACGTCTTGGGCATGAGCCCTTCATCAGGAAGTTTTTCTGATGACGGCCTAATATCCGAAAGGTCGATACTCCTGCTCTTTGGATGTGCCTGCCCTTTTCCAATGCCACACTCTTGGCTCTGATCTTCAGCTTCAGATTTCCTCACTTTCTCCAAATACGTTTAATGAACGAGAACTGAAAAGGTTAGCATCAGTAGTTGAACAAAACGAAATTAACACTTTTTTGCAATATTTATAGAGAAAACCTGTTTGAGAACATGCTACAAATGAGATCGAACAACATCTCTTGCCGATCGAACCCTTGGCCGTTCAAAATAAAGAATAACCATGCTTTGAGCAACCAATATGGTGTATAACGACTGAATTGAAATGCCAGAGGGACAACAATTGCATTTATTGGAGGGAATGATAACGAGATCCTTACCGTGATAATGGTGATTGATCTCAGGAACAATAAGATATTTACTGTGATTATTCAACTGAACAGTAATTAGATGGTCATGAAGATCTTTGTGTGGCTTTATGTGCAGTGTTTTGTTTGAACATTGATTTCAGTAATATTGAGATATTTTACAAGATTGACAATTGACAGTTAAAGGTAAGTTTTAAAGGCAACATTTTAAAAAATGTCAGTTTTGTTTAGTGAAACACAATTCTAATTATATCGAATCCCTACTGTGTGGAAACAGGCCATTTGACCAACGAGTCTGCACTGACTTTCCAAAGCATAATCCACTCAGCACCATTCTGCTCTCAGATTACTGCACATTTACCCCTGACTAATGCACCTAACCTACATATCCCTGAACAGAACGTGGAGCTTAGCATGACCAATTTAACTAACCTGCACATTTTTGAATTGTGGGAGAAAACCAGAACATGCAAATTCCACACAAACATGTGGCCGAGGATGGAATGAAACCCAAGTGCATAACACGGCCAGACACAAGTGCTAACCATTGATCCTCTGTTCTCAATGCCCATCCCCCATGCAAGAAGTGAAATAAGTGAGAGACGTGCAAAACAAAAAGTAAAAATCCCTAACTTATCACGAATGAACAATAATTAGAAAATTAATATGATCAAAGGAGACAACAATATTCAGGTGAATTGCATTGTTTAGTAACAAATTTGGGAATGAGCTAACTAATGAATAATGGGAAGTGGCATTTGTTTATTTCACTGATGAAGAAATTGACTTGCTTTTCATCTTTGCAATACCGCAGAATAGCGATTTATGTGCCTGAAATGTTTGAATTAAGCTCTTTCCAATGAAAAAAATCAGTACAATCACATCGACTTCTTCATCCTTAAGACTCAAACATTCTCAATTAATTTCCAGGAATTCAGAACCAGCAGAATTAGTTAGTTTGGTTTCTTGGGAACTCGAACAGAATAAACAGCAGATTCTCTGAGTTAGTCATTGAATGCGATTATTCAGCTGAAGACAACATCCCTTCTTTGCAAAAATGCTCAATTTCGAAAAATTCATACTGCATTGTCATTGTTTAATGAGACAACACAAGCTGTTAATTATTTTTCATTTGACTTAACAAAATGCACGAATTGTACATTTTTTTGCAGGAAAAATACTTAAATCTTATTGTGATTAAAAATACAATAAATGTTCGCATCGAAGTGAAATATATTTAAATGAATTCAACTATGTTTCCGTGGGTAAAATAAGAATTAATGTTAACAATGATTGCGAGATTGTACACTGCAATATATTTAGTTATTCATGTAAAGAGCTGTAATTTCACATTTACGTCAAATACTGGATTGAATAATTATTAGGTATGAGCAACAACTGAATATAAAATTCGATCAATGAATTTAGAAATAACAAGAAATCTCGTTTTGCTATGTGACTGAGGAATATGTACACACAAACAGGAATTATTGCAATGAAAGGTAATTGCAGGTCTGTGAATTTCAAGTCTGTGATTACGGAGATCATTCAAATAAGCAAACATTAGACATTCATAATTAATGTTGGATGGGAAGTCCTTGGATCCATTATGAGAAACTTGACCTGAAAATAAAGTTTCATATTACAGTATAATCGGTAGATTGTGGAATAAAATATAGTAACTAGCTTTATCAATTGAAGAAAAAGTGCGCCAATCAGGAATTATAGAACATTTTTTTCTTTCTTTCCTAAAAAATGCAGGTAACACAAGAAATATGAATTTCTATCAAATGGTTTCCTCATAGAGACATGTTATTTTAATTTAGATGATTAATATTATGATCAGAGTTCAGACATTTGTGTCAAAATTTGGAAGAAAGTTAATAGATAATTAAAGTGAGCATGAAAGTGAACAAATGATGCAGTAAATGATATTTGGTACATAAAGTTATTATAATAATTGTGTCATTATTGTACAGTGATGAATAATATTGGAGTAGAAAAGACAAAAAAAATCAACATGTTCAAAGCGGTTCTTCTCTTACAATTAAATGAAACCAATAATCATTTCGCAGAGCACGTGATTTGAAAAAAAAGCAGTCATAAACTGAAGACTACTTCCATTTTGCAAAAATTGAAACTTTCGCAAATGCAAAATTTAGGTCTGCTGAATTATACAACAAAAATGGTTGTAATTTCAAAAATCCCTTGCACACAAATTTAAAACAACTAACTTTAAAGATTTTTAGAATGACAAAACGTTTGTTGTTTGCATGATTGTATTACAGTCAATATCCGCGATAAAGTAGAAGCATTGTTTTCAGCAACATAAATCATCTTTAACTACTGAACTGAAATAGAAGATATGAATTGCAGTTGTTGCATGGAATAGTAAACAAATGCGTACTGTTGTCATTGGTTTCAGGAGCAATAAATTACTTACTCATGTTATTCTACTGAACAATAATCAGATGGTGATGAAAGTCTTTGTGTTGCTTTATGTGTATTGTTTAGTGTGAACATTGTTTCGATAAAATTGAGATATTTACATGAATTACGCATAGATCGATAATTGGTTGTGAATGATCTGGTTTAAAATCAGCCAGTTTTTGATGTTTACGAGGATTTCTGAGTGAAATGTTCTTAAACCTTCAGGCAATCAATGGGATAAGTGAGAGAAATGCACATTGAAATTTCAAATGAACACACCCTGACATTTCCACGCCATTTCAATGTCGCATTCAATATAAATAGGTGACTGGAAAGCTAAAAACAAATCTCACACAATTCATAAACCTACCAGTAATTAAAAATCGATAAATAATAGCAAGTGGCATTTGTTTATTTTACTGAAGAAGTAACTGATCTTTTCTCATATTTATCGCACTGGAACATAAAATTCTATGTGTTGTTTTAACTAGATCTACAGAACAAGAGAAAATTAATAACTATCATGACTTCGTATATTTCAGCTTCATGACTGAAACATTCTCAAATATTTTCTGAGGAATATTGATTGATCTGGAATTATTTTACTAGATGCCTGGAAGATGAACGCCTCATATCCTGCCCTGGGACCCTGCAACCTTACGGGATAAAACTAGATTTCCACAGCTTCTTCATTCCACACCCCCCCCCTCTCCCCCCCCCCCACATTATCACGGTCGGAAGCATCCAACCCGGCACCACCCTCCGGACGCATTCATCTCTCCCCCTCGGATTTATCACATCCTCCCTCGTCTCCATCGACTATTCGCTTTCCCTGCTATCTTACACCCAGCCCCAACCGCCTCCCATTTATCTCTCAGCCCCCAGCCACTTCTTTCATTTCTGATGAAAGGCCTTTGTCAGAAATTTCGATTCTCCCGCTCCTCCGATGTGACTGACCTGCTATACTTTTCCAGCACGACACTATCGCCATGGCAAAGATAGATGAGCTCAGCTCAGGCTTTTTATCTGAGAGCAGAGAAGGCTGAGTGAGGAAGTGATTATGGTGCATATTAAGGGGATCGGTATGTGTGATAGGAACAAACTTCTATGGGAAGAGTTAACAACCAGGGAGAGGATGTTCAGAGGAGATATAGGAAGAACGTTTTCACTCTGAGAGTATTGTATAATTGGAACTCACTGTTTGAACGTGTGGTCAAGCTATGAGTCATCAAAGTATTTCAGGAGTTTTTAGCCGAATACTTGAGAAGCTAGAGAACACATGGATAAGGACCAGGTACTGGAAAGTGGGTGAAGATAAATAGATGTCTGATGAAATATCCAAACACTGTACATAAAATACAGAGCATGAAAGCATGGGAAGGGTAAAGGCATGGAAACATCGTGCCATCTGTTACAAGGTGTGTGCAGAATGCTACACTCGTCAAGTGGTCACTATGGCAACATGGGGCCAGTGTGGCAGGATAAAATAAGAATTGTGGAATGCTCCTACACAAATTAGCAGAGTCAGACTGGGCTGAAAGGTTATTATGGCAGTCTGAGATAATAACAATTCGTAAAGTCAGCCTCGCCTACTAAATATCATCATGGCAGGTTGGGACAAGTCGTGACATTAGATACTTAGGACATGACTTTAATTAATTAATTGGTAGTCGAGTCAGCCTGCTTGAGACGCTTGTCGCAGGATATGACATTAAATATCTAATCAGTATTTAATAGAGTCAGCTTGGGATTGGAAAATATTGTGATAGATGGGGTAGCTGAATATCTAATGACATGTTAGTCTGGGTTGGAAGATCATTGTCGCACAGGTGGCAGTAGAATAATATTAAATAGAATTAGGAAAAAACATAGTGGCAGAAGTAGAACGATAATGGGAACTGACACCATTGGTTTACTGTATAGCTGGAGTGAGGCAATTCTAACCAACACAGTTGGGCATTCTGATAAGTTAACAAAACATAATTAAAGAAAAGGTATAAAGTGCCACGCACCTTGAGGTTTGGAGGCATTGAAGAATTTGCTTTCTGAATGTCACGGTTTTTGTTTGCACATAGAAGACTTACTCCTTGAAAAACTCTCCGCATCTTCACGACAATCCCAACTTTGGGTCCAGTAAAATTGTGTCGAGCGCAGCTCTGTGGCGCAATGAAAAGTGCACTCGATTTCTACAACTTTGGTAACATTGTTATTCAAAGTTTGCGGGTTTGAACTGCACCAGAATTGGAGTTTAGTTCAGTTTTCAGCTGAATCATTGCGTGTTCTGCTGATTCATCGTCAATTCCTATCGTCTGGAGTTCTCGTCCCAGCTACTGACCAAAGGAAGTTCCTTACCTTCTTGGTTGTGAGTTTTGACGGAATCATATCATTTGAAACATGATCAGACCAGAGTCATATGCTCACCCGCAAAATCTGCAAATTTCCTGGGGAAACCCACTGTCTCTACACACATTTCGCTCCCAAAGTTGAACAGAGATTTTCGATTGCTTAAATGTCTTTATCCCGTTGTGCGACAGTTGTTGTGGATGAGCTGGGGAAAGACGTTGACGTGTTTGGTCAGCCGTGATGATATCAAACGGCGGGTAGGATGGGTGTTTGGAATAGCCTCCTCCTGTCCCTCTATTTCTGTGTTGTTTCTTACAGAGGGTTTTCAACCATAACATGATGAGGGCAATGTGAATCTATACCACGGAATAGCATAGTACCCCCCCCCCCCCCCGCCACCCCCCTTCTTACACCACCACTCTCACAGCCAGAATATACAGCTCCTCTTGCAGCTTTAGATCATATTCTTCAGGCGCTCTGTCAGACTGCAGGCTCCTTCAAGCAGGTTTCCAACTGGGTACATGGAGCAAGCAAACGTGTGGATATTGGGATTCAGGGACAGATTTCCCCTCTGTTGGCTGCAGTTCTGGTCACATGAAATTCTGACATGCTGAGTCTTTCTGTGCATTCTGTTTACTTAAACTGTAAGTGAATTTATTCATGCATAACATTCTTGCACCTTCAATACTCATGGAAACCATGCAACATGTTCTTGGATGTCGGAATGGTGAAGATTATTGATGAATGCAGTATGATTCGTGTTACCTGTATAAACTTTCAGATGGAAGTTGGTGAACTTTGATTGGTTTGTATTCTGTGCCGAATTGAAACCGATCGAAGGAAAAGCCCTGCGACAGCGGCATTGTAACATTAGCTGTAAACAACGCAGCAACCAACAGAAACCCATATTTCAATGAATTCAATTTTGCACATTTTTTGTGTCCCTTTCCTGAACCTGATGTTTTAATAATCACAGGTTCTTGTCAGTTTCACCTCGTCTGTGTCAGCTTTAATTTCAGAACCGCATGATTCAGGGATGTCATGGTGGCTCAGTAGTTAGCAGTGATGCCTCACGGCAGCTGTGTCTGCGGTTCTATTCTACCCTCTATTAGCGGTGTGGAATTGCACATTCTTCCCCCTGTCTGCGTGGGTTTCCTTCCACAGTCCAAATTAATCAGGGTGGACTTGTTGGGCCGAAGGGCCTGTTTCCACACACATGGGATTTTAATCATCACAGCAAAAGTAACGTAGTTGAATTAAAGTTGCCAAGGTATGAGTAGGCCACATGACAGCTTTGCTGTCTGCGGATCAAGGAGCGCAATTTGTCAGCGCCTGTTACTTAAAGGTGCGTAAAATGCCAAGGTTGTAAGTTCAATGTTTATCTGAAGATACTGTTACTGTCATTGACCAGGGAATATTGGAGCATCAGACTGCAATGCAGTTGAAAACAATGTTGAGTAAAGTAGCATTTATTTGAAAACTCCAGTTTCTGATTTGGGGAGATGCTCTGTCTTTGGGAAACGTGGCAATTTTTAACTGAAAAGCCACAAATATTTCCCAGGTGAATATCCATCTGGGGATAGAGAAACTGTGCTGTGTGCGGCACGGTGACACAGTGGTTAGCACTGCTGCCTTACAGAGCCAGTCGACCCGGGTTCAATTTCCGAACCAGGCGAATGACTGTGTGGAGTTTGCACATTGTCTGCGTGGGTTTCCTCCGAGTGCTCCGGTTTCCTCCCACAGTCCAAAAATGTGCAGGTTAGGTGAATTGGTCACGCTAAATTGCCCGTAGTGTTAGGTGCAGGGATAAATGTAGGGGAATGGGTCTGTGTGGACTTGTTAGGCCGAAGGGCCTGTTTCCACACTGTAAGTAATCTAATCTAGAGGTGAAGGTTTAGCTTAATGACCTTTCTCAAATCGCTGACCCTGCACTGGATTACATTCTGGGAAAGTCTGTTTATCACGTTTCATATCATTCCATTTCCTTCAAACTCGCACAGCTCATTAAACCAATCGAAAGTATTGGATCTATCTCTTTGGGGAGTTTGATTGTTGTCAGTAAGCCTGGTAAAGGCATAACAAGTAGTTTTGCTGTTGGGAGGAACAGAGGGTTCAAACTGGAATGAAGTCGAGTTTTGTCGCAGGATATTTCAAGCAGAGGTCAGTGAGTATTAAATGGACTCACCCCCCTTTTCGGTGATTGTCACCAAATGTTCAAGGCAACAGATGGCAATGATAATGAAGTTTTACATCGCCGAGCCAAATCTTGCTCACTAGAGGCACCATAGTATTACAGATCAGGTGAGCGGAGGAGATGATGCACCTTATGGATATCTGAGACAGTGAGAGAAATAATCCCACGCTGTTGGTCTCACTTTTCTCATAAACCAGTTAGGCAGCGGATTGAGCTAACAGACTTACATTCAATGTAGAGCTCAAACAAACAGCTCAGTGCATTTACAATCTATAATATTTCAGGTAGAATGAGCTGCTGCACCTTTCAACGCCAGCAGCTCTTTTTATACTTAACATTTTCAGTTGCAGGTGTAATGAAATTTCTTTCTGATTAATGTTAACCAATTCGAGAGTATGTCCCTTTTGCCTCGCCATCCAGGCAGCCCAGACTCCCTGTCGCTGTTAAATTCTCTTCCTCTTTGTCTGCTCACACTTTTCAAATATTCTGGAATCAGCTCCTGAAATGTTTTTATTTTTGAAAATTCATCTCCGATTTCAATAACTCACAGAATAAAAAATGATTGCTGCAAACTTCTTTATCGTTCCCCAATGGGTTTGCAGTTCTAACTCTAGTTTCCATTCACCTAAACCAGGGAAGTTCCCTCAAATTTACTCTTACAAACTTCACGTCAGCTGGATAACCTCCCTTCGGACACAACTAATTCTTTCCCGATTTCTCCCGCATGATTCTATATCTATGCCAGCATCCCATTAACCCCCCTCTTTTCTTTTCTAGTGGTATTATCTCCCAGTAAAACTCATTTCCATCGCTTCTATCGATTTTGTATCAAGTGAAATCTGGCCAAATCATTCCTAACGTCTTTATATTCCAGTAAACGTGTCTTTCATCATGTCTTTTTATCCCAGTAAGTTTCAACCCGAGAAAGGATGCTGGGTCCAATTCAAAGCATGAAAACTCACCACTAAGCTATGCAATCATGTTACCGACACAGGAAAGGTGGAAGCAATTTCAATTACAGCTGAATGGATTGGCTACAGCAGCATCGGGTCAAATCCCAATCACTTCAGTGGCTGTTGTTCTTATATTTATTTCTTCTCTTCGTGTGCTGAAGTAACACAGTGACCGACCAATTACTATTTTCAGCCATGTATACATAGGTTGTGAGATCAGAGCAGTTTTTAATAACATATACCATTCACTGTTCGAATCTCAGAGTCACACATTTGACAGAGGGCGATATATTTGAGCGGGGGATAGGGTTTACCCCATGACGTTACACCAGTTTGTGTGGTTGCTTTGTTTGTTACCTCGTTTGTGCGTTTTGTCTCATTGTGGATTTTGAAGTTGTCCCCTCTATACAAAAGGTCCGTGCTTTTGCACCATTGTACAACAGGACAATAACACCCAACGCTGATCCAGTCAACCTATCCAGATATTGACCACTGGAAACAGCACTGTGCACTCTCCTCGAGTCAGGAAAACAATTTCCTCACAGATAATGTTACATTCCCACTGTCATGCCTCTTTTCATTCCATCGGCTTCTGTTCTTCACGGAATCCGATTCAGCAGAGCTTGTCACTGAGTCATTTCTTTGTCCGTGTTCAGACCATATGAACATACTATCAGAATGGGAGTGCCCTGAGCCCATTACCCAGAAGTCAGACCATAATCAGGGAACCGTACTCTGCTCTTCATAATTTCCTGAACACCAGGAAGAAATATCTAAGCTCTTCAAAATTTACTCACCTGTAATAAGAAGCAAGATAAACAGTTCCTGGTACCTACTTTTGATGTCACACGGACCAAGATTGTAAATGCTGGAATCAGTCGAGACAGTCCGCCCTCCCACATCCACTTTCTCTCCAGGATATGTTAAGATGATGGTCTGAAACGCTTCCTTCTGTTCCCTGTCACTCTGGGATGATCTGAGCTGTCAAATCTACTCTCTGAGTGAGGGGAAACGTGGTAAAATGTATACACATCAAGTGGAGTGTGTGTGAGTGAGAGGATTCACTGCAGTAACATCCCATGCTGATTCAGACAGCAGAGACCTCCCGTGACTGCGATAAGGACACAGACACTGTTCCCGTTGACTGGGAGAGATTCTCTCTTTCCCAGCAGTTCTGCACATTTCTATCTGATTCAGATGGCATTATTTGGACAAGGTTCACAAAAGAATATGAATTCCTGTGCATGCCCGATCTCCCTTTTCAACAACTTTTCAGAATTTCCATAGCTCCCCCTCCCACCAGAACCCTCCCTCGCTCCACAAACCCATGTTTGATAGGGAGCTGACGAGCGTGTTCATGCTACTCTCCACTGCCTGACAATGGAAGATGAGTTCGTCCAGTCATCAAAGGAGAGCGCCCGGTTCCGGGAGAAGCAGCTAGCACAGCCTCCTGGGAGAAGCGAGTCAGAATGAAAAGGAGCTGTTATTAAAACTCTGTGCTGGTTTCACTCCGAAACAGCGGAAATAGCCTTAGCTTGCAAGAAAAGTCACCGGATTTTTGGTTCACACGTCTGGCGCTGTCCTGGCTCATTTGTCTCGGCTGTGATAACGCCTCAAGTGGGTGATTTACGTACGAGAGGTCTCGGGTTCATAGAACATAGAACATAGAACATAGAACAATACAGCGCAGTACACGCCCTTCGGCCCTCGATGTTGCGCCGATCAAAGCCCTCCTAACCTACACTAGCCCACTATCCTCCATATACCTATCCAATGCCCGCTTAAATACCCATAAAGAGGGAGAGTCCACTACTGCTACTGGCAGGGCATTCCATGATCTTACGACTCGCTGAGTGAAGAACCTACCCCTAACATCAGTCCTATATCTACCCCCCCTTAATTTAAAGCTATGCCCCCTTGTAATAGCTGACTCCATACGTGGAAAAAGGTTCTCACTGTCAACCCTATCTAACCCCCTAATCATCTTGTACACCTCTATCAAATCACCCCTAAACCTTCTTTTCTCCAAAGAAAACAACCCCAAGTGCCTCAGCCTTTCCTCATAGGATCTTCCTACCATACCAGGCAACATCCTGGTAAACTTCCTCTGCACCCGTTCCAGTGCCTCCACATCCTTCCAATAGTATGGCGTCCAAAACTGCACACAATATTCCAGATGCGGCCGCACCAGAGTCTTATACAACTGCAGCATGACCTCAGGACTCCGGAACTCAATTCCTCTACCAATAAAAGCCAGTACGCCATATGCCTTCTTCACTGCACTATTTACCTGGGTGGCAACTTTCAGAGATCTGTGTACATGGACACCAAGATCCCTCTGCTCTTCCACACTACCAAGTAGTCTACCATTAGCCCAGTAATCCATCTTTTTATTACTCTTACCAAAGTGAATCACTTCACACTTAGCTACATTGAACTCCCGGATGAGCACTGGAATTTTGCTCTGCCTCATTTTTGACTGAGAAGGTATGATTTTGGTGAGATGAAGGTCAGAGCAAGATCCCAAAGCTTGAAACCACACACCAGCAAGTTCAAGTGCAGCTTCTTATAGGCCGTTACTGCTCTGAGAAATGAATTATCGAACTGGAAGCAATGCTGATCCTGCCAATGCAGATGTTGATGAGCGGACGTCCTGTACGGAGTAACCTGAATTCCCGAGTCTCTCAAATTTTGATTTTCTCCCGCTGTGATCTGCATGTCCTTAAATACTATAATCTGCCTTTACTAATCACAAACAAACATTTCCACTGTATTTACATCCATGTGACAATCAAACAATCAAAACAAATGTGTTTTTTTTCCAATTTCCCTTTTGACTATTAGGGGTTCATAATACAATCCCACAAGGTTACCATCCTTTTCTTATTTCCCAGTTCCACCCAAATAACTTCCCTGGATGTATTTCCAGGACGATCCTTCCTCAGTACAACTGCAATGCTATTTCTTATCACAAAAAGCCACAACCCCTCCTTTCTTGCATTCTTTTCTATCCTTCCTTTTGAATTTGTAACCTGGAACTTTAAGCTGCCAGTCCTGGCTATCTCTGAGCCATGTTTCTGTCATACATATGATATCCCAGTTCTAACGATGGCCTGAGTTAATCTACCTTCCCTGTTAGGCCCTCTTGCATTGAAATAAATGCAATTTAACTTATCAGTCCTACCTTGTTCTCTGCTTTTTCACGCTTGCCCTGATTGTTTGACTCGCTTCTTAACTCAACTGTACCAGCCTCAGATCTTTTCTCACTATCTCCCTGGGTCCCATCGACTCATCTTACTAAATTAAATCCTCCTGAGCAGCTCTAGCAAATTTACCTGTCAGTATATTAGTCCCCTTTCAGTTTAGGTGCAATCCGTTTTTCTTGTTCAGGTCAATTCTACCACAAAAGAGATTCCAATGATCCAAAAATGTGAATTCTTCTCCCACACACCAGCTCATTAGCCATGCATTCATATGCTCTCTCCTCCTCTTCCTGCCCTCAGTAGCTTGTCACACATGGAGCAATCCAGATATTACTGCTCTATCGGACCTACTTTTTAAATTCCTGCCTAAGTTTGTAATCTCCCTTCAGAATCTCCAAATTTTCCCTGCTTTGCTGTTGGTTCCAATGTGTACAATGACTTCTTGCTGGCGCCTCTCCTCCGTGAGAACATTCTGCACCCTCCCTGAGACATCCTGGATCCTGGCACCAGGGATACAACACACCATTCTGATTTTTTGCTGCTGGCCACAAGAACCTCTGTCTGCACTTCGGACGAGAGAGAGCCCTAAAACAATCGATTATTGGAACCCGATGTACCATTATTGCATTAGAGCCAGACGCAATACCAGAAACTTGGCTGTTTGTGCCATTTTCCCCTGAGAATCTATCACTCCTTACATTTTCCAAAACAGCATACCTGTATGAAATGGTATAGCCAAAGTAGACTCTGGCACTACTTGTCTACCTCTTTCTTTTCCTAGAATTAACCCATTTATGTGACTTTATCTGGGACTTTTCTCCCTTCCTTTCACTTCCAGCCATCACATCGCTTTTGTTTTTTAAATTCCTCATTGCCTCTAACCGTCGCTCCAACCATTCAATTCGATCTGACAGAATTCACAACCAACAGCATTTATTGCAGCTATAACCCTCACTAACATGTAAACTTTCTCTTAGCTCCCACATCCGACAGGAAGAGCAGGTCGGTCTACTGAGGGTCATTTTTACTTCTTCCAATCCGGAGGCCCAGAAAGTAGCACCGTCTTATTCCTCTGCAAAACACTGCTCCAGGCTATGTTGATACTTATAGCTTATATTTTTTTTAGTTTAATCAGGAGACATAGCTAACAAAATCAAGAAAGAATCAACTCTATTCACTATTGCAAACTTACAGTAAGGCCCGAAGGCCACACCTTAATCTATTCACTTTTCTGTCACTGTGTTGTGACCTCTCCAAAATAGGTTCCTCCAAGATCAGTTGTGAATTTCACTGTTTGTTAATTTTTGCAGATGCACTCCGATGTCCAGTGATACATGAATTCAAACAGCAAAGGCAGTAACTGCGCAGATACACTGCTGTGGCAGTTAGCTGTGTGGATTTCTTTCTTTCTCTCTCTCCAACACTGACCTCACCATGTGCTGCCGTTGTCTGTTCGTTTCCCTTTTAAACGTGCTGTTGTTTGACGTATTTTTCCTCAAGATCCAAGACAATGCAACAGCTTATAAAACAGCCATTGCTGCTCCTGGAATTGGAGGAGATCACCCTCTGCACCTCAAATACCTCAAAAAAGAAGCAGCCTGTTACAGCCATTGTTTTTTTTCCGATCCTCCATCTTTGATTACTCAGAATCCTTCACGGTTTACTTTGTAATTTGTAGTTATTAACAATGAGCAGTATAACTTGCATTGAGCTGTAAATAGCTCTCTAAGGTTTCTGTGTAGAGTGTTTCATAACAGGTAAACTTCTCCACTTTGTCTCAATAAAGATGAGAGTTAGTTCACACTCAGTTCTGCTGCCAAGTCTGCGCCAGCCTGTAAAAGGGTGACTTCAATTATAATTTAATTAGACCATGTTCAATGTCAATCCAGAATGGGTGTGAAACTGCACGCCCTCACCTCTGACTCCATCCTCTCCCTAAAACTAATTGAGCAAGTGGTTTGGAACCCAAACTGTAGTTCGAGTATAGAGGAAGTTGAAAGTAGGGAGATCTGAAATGAGGTTTCTGCGTCACAAGACGGCAACAACAAGCAAACGTTTGTTTTGAAGCGTGTCTATTTCAGCATCCAGAATGAGGTGGTTGAACTTGCAGCATGAGTCGGTACCTGGGATTTAGATTCTGTGGCTATTTCGGAGACAGGGATAGAGCAGAGACATGAATATATGTTGCAGGTTTCAGGATTTCGATGTTTCAGTAAGAACAGTGAAGATAGTAAAAGAGGCGGGTGGCGTGGCACTGTTAATCAAGGACATTGTTAGGGTTGCAGAAAAGACATTTGTAGACTCGTCATCTAAGGTAGTATGTGATGAAGAAAGAAGCAGGAAGGGAGAGGTCAAGCTGTTGGGAGTTTTTGATAGGCCTCCAAATAGTTCCAGAGATTTAGAGGAAAGGATAATAAATATGATTCGCGATAGGAATGAGAATGACAGTGTAGTTGTTATGGGGGACTTCAACTTCGCGAATATTGACAGGAAAGACTATAGTTCAAGTCCTTTAGATGGATCAGTTTTTGTCCATTATGTGCGAAGGGTTTTCTAATGCAGTATATAGACAGGTCAATAAAGGGCGAGGTTACATTAGATTTGGGACTAGGTCATGTATCCAACCAGGTGTTCGATTTGGAGGTAGGTGAGCACGTTGGTGATAGTGACCACCATTCAATTATGGTTAATCTAGAGATGGGAAAGGTTAGCTATACATCGGAGGGCAAGAGCTACAGCGAGGGGAAAAGCAGTTACGATGTGATTAGACAAGATTTAGGATGCATAGGATGGGGAAGCAAAGTGCAGGAGATGGGAACAACACAAATATTGAGCTTCAAGGAACAAGTAGTGCGTGTACTTGGTACGTATGCTCCTGCCAGACAGGGAGAAAGTTGACAAGCACAGGAGCCATTATTTACGATGGACGTTTAATCACATGACAAGGGGAAGAAGAAGGCTTATATTAGGATGAGATGTGAAGGCTTAGTTAGGGTGAGTGAGAATTAAATGATGGCCAGGAAAGACCTAAAGATGGAGCTAAGAGTAGCGAGGAGGGGATATGAGAAGTTGTTGGTTGATCGGTTCAGATAAAAGTCTTAAGCTTTCTATAGGTATACAAGGGATATAAAATGACTACAGTGAGATTAGGGCCAATCAAGGATAATAGTGGAAGTTGTGCGTTGAGTTATAGGAAAGCGTGAAGTCAATATTTTTCATCAGTGTTCACTTTGGAAAAGGACCATGTTAACGAGGAGAATACTAAGAAACAGGCTACTAGACTAGATGGTAGTGAGGTTCACAAAGAAGAGGTTTTAGAAATTCTTAGAAGTGTGGGATTTATGGGATTCATCCTAAGATTCTCTGGGAAGCTGGGGAGGAGATATCCAAGCCTTTAGCTTTCATCTTCATGTCGTCATTGTCTACAGGAGTAGTACCAGAAGACTGGAGGATAGCAAATGTATTCCTTAGATCAAAAAGGGGAGTTTGGACAATCCTTGTAATTAACCACGACCGAAGTAGGGGTCACTGGTCTATAAAGTGTTGGAAAGGTTAAAAGAGATTGGATTTGTAATCATCTAGAAATGAATATGTTGATTAGGGATAGTCAACGCAGTTTTGTGAAAGGGTAGATTGTTCCTCACAAGCATTATTAAGTTCTTTGAGAAGGTGACCAAAGAGGTAGATGAGGGTAAAGCCATTAATGTGGTATATATCTATTTCATAAGGCATTTGATAAGCTTCCACATGGTAGGCTACTGCACAAAATATGGAGGCATGGGATTAAGGACGATATAAGGTTTGGTTTAGAAATTGACGAGCTGGAAGAAGACAAAGTGTGGTGGTTGATACACAATGTTCATCCTGGAGCTCAGTTACTCGTGGTATGCAGTAAAGATCGAGGTCGACTGCTGTTTGTCATTTTTATAAATGACCAGGATGAGGGCGTAGAAGGATGTGTGAGTAAATTTTTGGATGACACTAATGGCAGTACAGTTGTGGGTAGTGTCGAAGGCTGTTGTAGGTTACAAAGGGACATAGATAGTCTGTAGAGCTGGGCAGAGATAAGGGAAATGAAGTTAAATGAGGAAAAGTATGAAGTGATTTACTTCGGAACGACAGAATAAAGTGTATTTGGCCAATGGCAAGGTTCTTGGTAGTGTAGATGAACAGAGAGATCTCGGTGTCCACGTACATAGATTCCGCAAAGTTGTCACCCAAGCTGATAGGGCTGTTAAGAAGGCATATGGTATGTTAGCTTTTATTAGTGGAGAGTTCGAGTTTCGGAACCATGAGATCATGCTGCAGCTGGATAGAACTCTGATGCGGCCACACTTGGGGTATTGCATGTAGTTCTGGTTTATGCATTCGCAGAAGGAAGTGGAAGCTTTGGAAAGGGTTCAGAGGAGATTTACTAGGATGTTGCCTGGTATGGAGGGAAAGTCTTACAGAAAAGGTTGAGGGACTTGAGGCTGATGTCATTAGAGAGAAGAAGGATGAGAGGTGACGTAATTGAGACATATAAGCATATCAGAGGTTTAGGTCAGGTGGACAGTGAGAGCCTTTTTCCTCAGATGGTGATGGCTCAAATGAGGGGACATAGCTTTAAATTGAGGGGTAATAGATATCGGACAGTTCTCAGATGTAGTTTCTTTACTCAAAAAGTAGTAGGGTCGTGGAAAGCCCTGCCTGCAATAGTAGTAGGCTCACCAACTCTCTGAGTTTAACTTGTCATTGTATTAGAGAGAATGGAATGTTGTGAAACCAATCTGAAGCCTACCTAACCTACAAGTCGGCAGAACATCGAGGGTCTAACGGCCTGTATTGTGCTGTGATGTTTTGTATTCTGTGTTCTATGTTTCTGGTGGAGGCTGAATCAGACTGTTCATAACTATGGAGGACTATTTCAACCCATAGTGAGATTCTAACCACTTACCCACCATCATCACAAAGATCACATACATTTGGACCTCAGTAACATTTCAGTTCGTCTGCTGCTGAAACTTCCATTCAGTCTTTTGTTCCCTCCAGACTTAACTCCAAAAGCAGCCTCCGAGTTTTCCTCCCACATTCCACGTCCCTGTCATCATGAAATCACCCAAAGGTCCGCTGCGTGTGTGTGCTGTTCACCCTGTGCTCACTAATGCACACATTTCTGGGTGACACAGCACCAACATACTAACACTCCTTTAATTTGAAATTTTGACAGCACACCTCCCTCTCTTGATAATCCCTTCCCAGTCTCCCAACCCTCTGAAATACATCTGAAGAAGGGTCAGTGGGCTTGAAATGATAATTCTGCTTCCTCTCCATTGATGCTGACAAACCTGCAGAGTCTCTCCAGCAAATCCTGTTTGTGTTTCTGATTTCCAGCATCCATAGTTCTTTTGTTTTTTACCTACAAAATATTTGCTCACCCCTGAATTGCAACCTCCCGTGGTTTCCAATTTTAACTTTCCAATCTTTTCCACCTTTTGCATGATTTCAGTTTCCATAGCAATAAGCTCTTGAATTGGCTTACTAATTTTTTCACTTCTCTTTGTTTGTTCAGGATACTCCTTAAAAAGTCTACCTCTTTGACACAGTTTCTGGTCACTTGTCCTAATATGACCATATGTGCCTGGTGTCAAATATTGTTATGATACAAGGTTGTCAGATATTTTTGTATTGTATCAACTGTATGAAAAATATGAATTGTTTATTTGGACAAAAATCACTAGACCTTCATGATAATTTGATAACTCCTTGCCTAACAGCATTGTAGTTACACTTTCACCATGCAGACTGCAATAGATGTGGAAGAACAGTCATCAATGTCTTCAGAACTAAGTGAGGATTGACTATATTTACTGAGCTCCATGGAGAGTAATCCAAAGGTAATGTTTTAGATATGCTGAAGTAATGAGAGAGAGTAAACATGGTGCTGAGACTTTTGGTTAGTATTGGCACAAAGCAAAACAGTGAAAGACTGTAATACGAAAAATTCCTGACCGTGAAACATTATGGAGGAAAGTCAAGCTACTAAATCTGTTGTGTATGGTCAAATGAATGTTGTAGATATATTATCCGGAAACGATTTGGTAAAGTTACGAGAAAGATCAAACAGACAAGTACTCACATATTAGAGATGGAGGAGAGGCAGACGTGAAACAGAGCTGCATATTGAAATGGATTCGGATCCACATAAAAGGACATACACCAGCTTTACAGCAGCAGAACCTCTCACAGGTAACAGGCACAGTACTAAAAACTCCAACTTACTGAAGAATTCTAACAAATGCTCAACAACGTCACTGGTATCAACTTGAAATTCACTGTGGAGCCTGCAACTGGATAGATATCAGAAGTACTAGACTAAGAGAAAAAGCTCACAGTTGAGGAAATCCCCAGGGACTGGATGATGTCACTGTGCTACTGTCACTGCATAAAGCCATAGAGGCAAAGAGATGTACAGCATGGCAAGAAACCCTTCGGTACAAGTTGTCCGTGCCGACCAGATATCCCAACCCAATCTAGTCCTTCCTAATCATATACCCATTCAGATGCCTTTTAAATGTTGCAATCATTATAGCCTCCACCCTTACATCTGGAAACTCATTTCATACACGTACCACCCTCTGTGAGAACGCGTTGCCCCTCAGATCTCTTTTGTATCTTTCCCCTCTCACCCTAAACCTATGCCCTCTAGTTCTGGACTCTCCCACCCCAGCGAAGAGACTTTGTCTACTTATCATATCTATGTCCCTCGTGATTTTGTAAACCTAAGTAAGGTCACCCCTCAGTCTTCGACGCTCCAGGGAAAACAGCCCCAGCCGATTCCGCCTCTCCTTATAGCTCAAATCCTCCAACCCTGGCAGCATCCTTGTAAATCTTTTCTGAACAATTTCAGGTTTCGTAGCATCCTTCCAATAGGAAGGAGATCAAATTTGCACGCAATATTCCAAAACTGGCCAAACCAGTGTCCTGTACATCCACAACATGACCACGTAACCCCTATACTCAATACTCTGAACAATAAAGGAAAGCATACCAAACGCCTTCTTCACTGTCCTATTTACCTGTGACTCCACTTTCAAGGAGCTATGAAACCACGTCTATTTGTTCAGCAACACACCCCAGGACCTTACCGTTTAGTGTATAAGTCCTGCTAAGATTTGCTTTCCCAAAATGCAGCACCTCTCATTTATCTAAATTATACTCCATCAGCCACATCTCAGCGCATTGGCCCATCTGGTCAAGATCGCGTTGTACTCTGAGGTAACCTTCTTCTCTCTTTACTACGCCTCCAGCACATCACCCACAGCAACACAGAGCAGCTGGGTCTGTGCAAATCAGAGACCACCCACACATTGGAAAGGATGGCAGTGTCCCTGAGAGGGACAGATCACCCACACATTAGGAAGGATGGCAGGGTCCCTGAGAGGGGCCAGATCACCCACATATTGGGAAGGATGGCATTGTCCCTGAGAGGGGGCAGATCACCGACACATTTGGAAGGAAAGCAGGGTCCCGTAGAGGGGGTAGATCACCCACACATTGGGGAGGACAGCGGGGTTCCTGAGAAGGGCAGATCACCCACACATCGGGAAGGATGGCGGTGTCCCTGCAAGGAAACAAATCAGCCACATATTGGGAAGGATGGTCGGGTCCCTGAGAGGAGACAGACTGGTTCCTTTCCTAAAATGTTTCAAATCGAGAGACTCATAATGTGAGGCTTTCATTGAAGCTGAAGGGGAATTTACAGAGTGTACCATTTACTGTTGGTTTAGACAATGTCGATAAAAACAAGGCGTTCACATTAACTGAAAGGAATTTGATCATGGATGCAAATATAAGACTTTGGTTCAGATCATCAGGGAGGATATGATGGAGAAATTATATGCCGTGAGTGGTAATGACTGAGGATTCAACACTTACTCAAAGGTTAGTCATATTCAGTTTCATATGAATCGATCAATCGTGTCAGATTTTGATTAGATTGTTGTTTGGTGTTTCCTTTCTATGAATCCTCTTTAAGTATTCAGCCAAGTTTAATAAAGACAGTGTCAGTCAAGGTGAGAAATCAGACAGACAAATAATTCACTTTGATCGATGTTTTTGTCTGTATATCCATCCGTTCAAGCCTCAGTGAAAGAAGACTCCAGAATATATCGCTGTCAGTACAGAGAGTAAGAAACTATCTCTAAACATGAACATTACTTATCTCTCCCAAAAGCGAACAGTCGTATTGAGTTCCTCCAGCACCCTCTCTTTTATGTCCGAAACTCATATTAGCCTTGTTCTGGTCCGACGATGACTAGGTTAACTCACACAGAGATTCTGAAGTATGTGAGGAGCCTGAGAGGTGAAAGGCATATTCATTTCCCCGAGAGTCTCAGGACTGAATGATTTATGATACAATAGAGCAACTGGAGTTGAAGGGAGATGTGTCAGAGCTTATAGGCTTATGTTTCGTGTAGATAAGGTAGATGAAAACAAAATGTTCACATTAGCTGTGGGAAATGGATGATGAGATGTAAAGTTGAAGATTTGGCCAGATTGACAGGGAGGATTTGATGAAGTGATAATATAGAAGGGATTCTGTACGTGTGTATCTTAATGACAGATAGTTGGACTGAGCGCCGTGAAGCGCTGTGCTTAAGTTTCAGTTTCTGTCAATCTGTGGGTTTGAATTATCCCAGTACCAGAGCCACAAGTGATGTACTTCAGGCAGTCGCATCGAAGGGCCACGGTAACTTTCAGTTTGTGATGGTTCCTAATTCTCTGGGTGTTTGCAGACCCCTCAAGCTCTCTGACACTCTCGGTGATGAAAACATGAAAATGGGTGACAGACTCTAAAAACTGTGAGAGCTCGAGCTGTTCCACTGCTCTACAGATCCCCACGAACCTTCCTGTGTAAGGGGTATCGGCATGCCTGATTTGTGTCAGTCTCTGTGGCTGAAATGGTCAGCAGCAGGCTGCAAGTTAAAATGTTGGTACTTCAACATGGTCCAGGTGTGCAGCTTTCGCTGCTTTAGATCAGAGTATAAGAGTGACCCCCACCTCTATTTAAACCGGAAAATCCATGATAAGGTTGGATTGCAGCCCAAACCATCCATGATTCAGTGATATGGGGATTCACACAGAGGAAGACATGGACAAACACCATTCTCTCCAGACGTCCACTGCCAGGAGAAAGCAGCCACTCCAGTTTCAATCAGCAGCTTTCTGCCCTGCCCTGTGACACAGCTTAAAGAAACTCTTTCCATATGAACGGCTCATTCCATGGGAAAGGGGCATAAATCTTTTTTTTTCCCAATGCAGTAACGGCTGCAGCTGATATTTCCCGTTTTTCGGAACTTTGTAACCAAACTACTGTCCCCAACATTAGAAGCTGGAGGATTTTGTGATGAGAGCAGTGTTATGAAGTTGAAGGCGTGCACTATATCTTAAAATGAGAGTGAACGCTTTTCAGAACTGAAAGTCGACAAATACCTGTGATGACCAGCTAGCAGTCTCAGTGTGTCCTGCAAAATTTAAAATGATGTAAGGTTTGGTTATGAAATGGATACCTGAGTTGGTTGCTGTATTGAAAACAATTCGAATTTAAACAGTATGTTTAAATTATGCCTCTGAAGACGAAAATCCAATCGCGCTTGAATTTAGTGTTGTGAAACACTGCAGAAACGAAGGGCTTCCATACCTTTGCCCCTACTGACCATACACCATAAAATATTCCCAGATCCTTAGTTGAGGAATTTTGCTGTTGGAAGTCACCTCACAAACCGTGTTACCACGTACTGTATTAAGCAAATTGCAAGACGGACAGCACTTAACGCGGAACGCAAGCAAAAATGACAAACCAAACGCATTTTCAGAAACACCGAATCACGAATGCTATTTGTGAGACAGTCTGAGAGCAATGAGGCATAAGCTACCTCCACAACTGGCAACAGAGCAACTCCAAACTGCTCTTCCAAACATACTGGAGCCTTCGTGCACCGCCACTTCCCGGAAAGTGCTGAAATGAGAGAAAAGGAAGAACAGAATATAAATGAACCACGAAAATTGAAGATTAGCTTTCCCTCCGATCAACAATGCGGGAGGGCTGCAGCGTATCACCAACCTACGTCCCCAGGACAGAACTGAAGGAAAATGAGAGAAATCCTAGACGATATTACTTCATAATTAATTGGAATTACGTTCCCATTCGCCAGAACACCAAACAAGGACGTGTACAGTCACTACAGCACTTTGTTTCACAACAGCGATGAAATAACAATTTCCACTGGGTTTCAGTGAAAACAGTGAACAATACAACTTGTCTGGAACATGAAGCAGCAGTGGAGCAGCTGGAGCGCGGGACCTTTCGTGTGGGAGGCGCAAGTGGTCTCTCCACTATGGACACTGACCTGATGGAGAGTCTGCACTCTGCCACATCAGAGACAAGTTTCCAAGCAACAAACCCAGCTGCTCATGTTGGAATGTAAATGCAGCAGCCTTTAGCACGCAGCATGAGCATAAGGCAGCAGGGGACACGAACGTACGTTTCTGTTCAGGCACAAACGTTAAGCCAGGGGCTTCGACCACTCGGCCATTGCGCTAGGCACACTGCAATGCTTTTCTCATACATATTCAATTGTACTCTTGCGAAAAATCAGAAGCAAAGTCACAGGGAAAGGGTTGCACCATCCCGGTCCTGCTCACACTGCTGCTGGGATACACCCAGCTACAATACCAGTTTTGCAGCAGATAATGATAGCCCATCAATCCAGACAAAAATCAATGGGAAGCTGAGTCTATCTTCTGAGACTCGTTTGAGTCACAAATGGAATGTGTCTGTGAGAATGTACATTCGGTTATGATACGATAAAGAAACCATGAGCGGAATGACAGTACCACAAGTTCGATTCTTGCTTTGATAAGTGATTTCGCACATTGCTCGAAAGGGTACAACTATCGCGATTACAAGAAACATAAAACACACCGGACGGCAGCAAAAATGCAGAAAGCTGAGCAGGCCGTGTACCAGATCATACAATGCAGCTAGACAATAGACAATAGGTGCAGAAGTAGGCCATTCTACCCTTCGAGCCAGCACCACCATTCATTATGATCGTGGCTGATCAGCCTCAAAGGGTATCCTGTTCCTGCCTTATCCTCATAACCCTTGATTCCACTATCCTTAAGAGCTCTATCCAACACTTTCTTGAAAGTATCCAGAGACATGTCCTCCACAGCCATCTGGGGAAGAGCATCCCAAACAGCCACCATTCTCTGCGTGAAGATTTTTCTCCTCAACTCTGTTATAAGTGGCCTACCCCTTATTTTTAAACTATGTCCTTTTGTTTGGGACTCAACCATCAGCGGAAACATGCTTCCTGCCTCCAGAGTGTCCAAACCTTTAATAATCTTCTAAGTTTCAACCAGATCTGTCTCAACCTTCGAAACTCAAGTGCATACAAGCCCAGTCGCTCCAATCGTTCAGCGTAAGATAGTCCCGCCATTCCGGGAATTGACCTCTTGACCCTACACTGCACGCCCTCAATAGCCAGAATGTCTTTCCTCAAATTTGGAGACCAAAACTGCGCACAATATTCTAGGTGCAGTCTCACCAGGGCACTGTATATTTGCAGAAGGACCTCTTTGCTTCTATACTCAATTCCTCTTGTTATGAAGGCGAGCATGCTATTAGTCTTCTTCACGACCTGCTGTACCTGCATGCTTGCTTTCATTGACTGATGTACAAGAACACCCAGATCTCTCTGTACTGCCCCTTTACCTAACTTGACTCCATTTAGGTAGTAATCTGCCTTCCTGCTCTTGCCACCAAAGTGGATAACCACACATTTATCCACATTAAATTGCATTTGCCATGCATCCGTCTACTTACCTAACCTGTCCAGGTCACCCTGTATTCTCCTAACATGCTCTTCACATTTCACCCTGCCACCCAGCTTTGTGTCATCAGCACATTTTCTAATATTACTTTTAATACCTTTATCTATATCGTTAATGTACATTGAAAAACGCAGCGGTCCCAGTACTGAACCCTGCGGCACACCACTGGTCACTGACTGCCATTCCGAAAGGGAGCCGTTTAACACTAGTCTTTGTTTCCTGTCAGCCAACCAATTTTCAATCCAAGTTAGTATTTTGCCCCTACTACCATGCGCCATAATTTTGCTAAGTAACCTCCTGTGCGGGACTTTATCAAAGGCTTTCTGAAATTCCAGGTAAACTACATCCATCGGATCTTCCTTGTCCATCATCAGAGTTACATCCTCAAAAAATCCCAGAAGATTAGTCTAGCATGATTTCCCCTTCATAAATCCATGCTGAATCTGACCTATCCTGTTACTGCTATCCAGATGTATCGTATTTTCATTCTTTACATTTGACTCAAGCAATTTTCCCAACACTAAGGTCAGACTAACTGGTCTATAATTTTCTGTTTTCTCTCTCCTTCCTTTCTTAAAAAGTGGGACAACATTAGCCACCCTCCGATCCACAGGAACTGATGCTGAATCTATAGAACGTTGGTCAATGATCACCAATGCATCCATGATTTCTAGAGCCACCTCCTTCAGTACCCTGGGATGTAGACCATCACTATTTTCAACACCATTTCCTACCTAAAATAAATTCCCTTCAGTTCAGGTTATTCAACCACTGTTGCATCTGGGAGATTGCACGTGTCTTCCCCAGTGAAGACAGGTCAAGTACCAATTCAACTCTTCTGCCATTTCTTTGTTCCACATAATAAATTCACCTGTTTCTGTCTTCAAGGGCCCAATTTTAGTATTAACCATATTTCACCTTTCACATACCTAAAAAAAAGTCTTTCCTATCCTCCTTTATATTTTTGACCAGTTTAACTTCGAAACTTATTTTTTTGTTTGCGTATTTCCTTTTTAGTTATCCTCTGTTGTTCTTTAAAAGCATCCCAGTCCTCCAATTTCCCACACATATTTGCTACGTTATATTATTTCCCTTTTGTCTTTATGCGTTCCTTAACTTCCCTCGTTAGCCACGGCCACCCCTGCCTCCCCTTACGATCTTCCTTCCTGTTTGGAATGAATTGATTCTGCATCTTCTGCATTATACGCAGGAATACTTGCCATTGGTTGTTCCACTGCCATCCCTGCTAGGGTATTGGACCATTGAACTTTGGCCAGCTCCTCCCTCACAGCTCCATAGTTCCCTTATTCAACTGAAATATGGTCACTTCCCGTTCTACCCTCTCCGTTTCAAACTGCAGATGAAAGCTTATTGTATTGTACTCACTACCTCCTAATGGCTCCTTTACTTGGATGGACCTGATCAAGTCCGCTTCGTTGCACAACACCAGATCCAGAATTGCTTTCTCCCTCGTAGGCTCCAGCACAAGCTGTTCTAAGAATCCATCTCCGAGGCACTCCACAAACACCCTTTCTTGGGGTCCAGTACTATCCTGATTCTCCCAGTAGAACTGCATGCTGAAATTCCCCATAATAATTGTAGTAATATCTTTGCGACAGGCCAATTTCAGCTCCTTATTCAACTTATGCACTACATCCAGGCTACTGTTTGGGGGCCCATAGATAACTCCCATTAGGGTCTTTCTACCCTGAGAATTTCTCAGCTCCATCCATACTGACTCTACATCTCTTGATTCTAGGTCACCCCTTGCAGGGGATCGAATATCATTCTTTACCAACATAGCCACCCCACGCCCTCTGCCAGTCAGTCTGTCCTTATGATAGCACGTATAGCCTTGAATATTCATTTCCCAGGCCCTGTCCACTTGAAGTCACGTCTCAGTTATCCCCACAATATCGTAGTTGCCAATTTCCAAATGAGCCTCAACTCCATCCATCTTATTACAGTTACCGTGACTGTTTTGCAATAAAGGCGTCCGAAAGAATGTTCTCTCCATGAAAGGGCTGAGTTAGCGGTAGAATCCGAGAAGGACAGATCACATTAAGAATATGTTCGAGCCTCGGTGCCGGTACGAGTTGCCAATTTCCTTGTCCTTCGCATTCATCATGTAATTTGCTGCAGAGATGTCCACACTTGGACATGAACCACATGGCTGCCAGCTGAGTTGGAAACCTGTGTGGGAATCGATGAGAAGCCATTCAGTAAAGTTTACTAAATTCCATGGTGCTTATTAGAGATGCACAAAGCACACTTTCTGAACATAATGACAGATGGCAAAAGTCAATACCCCCACCCCGACGAGATGGCAATAAGGTGCTAACTGCACGTGAGTGCTCTTTGTTCTCGATGTGAAAAGCTCTCCCGCCTCAGTCAACTTCACGCCTTTCGTTCCTGACGCAATCAGAAAGAAGGAGTTTCAGCAGAGCTACACGTGCCTCGCTGTATTTCCCCCCCCCGCCCCCCACCCCACCACACACACACCGCTTACATTTTTCTACTCCTCTGTCATGTAAAGAAAACAAAATGTAGACAATACCATTCGGTAGCCTTTCTATCATTTCCTCGGTTTCAGTTCCAACATGGCAGGGATTTCAGGGGTACACGTTAATATTAGTAACTCTATGATAGCACAAGTCCAGAGCTTCTGTGAGTGTAAATTCATTCATTCCTGTTGTTGCTGCAGTGAGCTGCTGACATTCGAACTACTCCTAAACATGATTCAGGTCTTCTGAATGCTGATTTTCACGCGTTGAAAAACGGCAGACTGCTTCCGAATGAGGCCTTTCCGAGACTGTTTTGGCATACATTTGATAGAGCAGCTACATTAGGAATCCGTGGTGCACTGTGACACCAGCACATCAGCTTTCTGGGCCGCCGGGGCAAGGAATGCAAATGCGTTACTGCTTTTAGCAGAAGAATCAGAGCACGGGAACTACACTCTTCAACAGAATGGTCATCGGTGCTGTACACATCGGCGCATATTCAGAACCAGGGAGGAGAAAAACTTAACAATGCTTCATACAGTAATTAAATAGAGTTGCATTCCTTTTCATCGCTACAGCAGACACAGGTGAACAAATTCAAAGGCAGGTTTGCTGATGAACGCAGCAAGCAAGATGTGGCCACTCATGTCAATCTACCAGACTGCCATCGGGAACAAGACTGCTTCTGCCAGGTTTCAGGCCAGGGTCCTATCGCGTGTTAAGCGAACGTGATAACCACTACGCGACAGAAACACGCTCCACCCACAGCTTCCGCTGCTCAAAGTCGCCCACCACAGAAATGTGCAGCCGTTCAATCCTTCATCTTTTCATTTCCAGTAGCTCGTTGTTGTCCAGCGTAATTGGCATCTTTGAAAAATTAAGTAAATCACGTGAAATTGATCACAAAATACAGACAAGGATGTGGTGAGGGTTGCAAGGGTTGGACTGTATGGCGAGGCTGAATAGGCTGGGACAATTTTCCCTCCGGCGTAGGGGCTGAACCATGAGCTTATCGAAGGTTGATAAAGTTATGAGGGTTATGGATGAACTAAATATTCAAGGTTGCTTGATCCCCAGAGTGCGTTGAGTTGAAATCTAGAGAGCATAGGTTTAAGGTGAGACTTGCTGACATCGGCTTGAAGAGATTATTTTTGGTTGGGCTCGACATCCGTCTGTGTTGTGGTATAGTTGCAGTATTTCCTCACGCTAATTCTCTCAGTGCCATCCTCCAAGTGACATGGACATGCTGTGATGTATTCTGTTTTGCAGATGTGTCCCGGCTTTGTCAACATAAACGCTGTCTAACACCCAACATTCTGTTGACTGATTTCACTCAGAATCACGACTGTGACACAGCCCACTTTAGTTGTGCTGGTTCTCCATAGTAAGGAAAAGTATCCCTCTCTTTGTATCATTCTCTTGCCTTCTCCCTCTATCTCTGCACATTTCTACTTTCAACATAAACGTTGAATACCGTTTTCAAGAGCTCATTAGAACCTGCCTCTTTGTCACATGAGACAGTGACTTGCAGACCCTAAATACTCCCTGTGTGAAGAGCCTCCTCCTCAGGTCACTTTCACTTCTATTCCTAATGACTTTAAATCTGTGCTGAATCGTTCTCGATCGTTTCAGGTATAGGAGCACTTTCACTCATTTATTTCCGCCATCTAAACCCATCATCACTTGGAAAGCATCAACCAGGCGGTTTATCAGCCCTCGGTTCTCCATGGAGAACTGCCCCAACTTTCCAAT
The DNA here is from genome assembly GCF_047496795.1 of Chiloscyllium punctatum. Classification (NCBI taxonomy): domain Eukaryota; kingdom Metazoa; phylum Chordata; class Chondrichthyes; order Orectolobiformes; family Hemiscylliidae; genus Chiloscyllium; species Chiloscyllium punctatum. Next base: position 79,747,145 of record NC_092759.1, on the reverse strand, counting down.
CAACCTTTATTGTTGACATTCCTCATACACCGCACCATTCCCATCAACCTTTTCTGCACTGTCTCCACTCATTTCATTTCCCTGCTTCTTCCTTCAGGTATATTCAAACCAGTGTATTTTCTTTCCAGCCTGTTTGATGCTCAGAATCCATCTTCACACAGTCATCCTGAAGAAAGGCGTTTTTTTTAACAGGGGCGTTGGTTTCTTTGCTACAACCGGGCAGCAGTTAACATCAGAGCTCCAACTATCCCAGATGGAGAGAATACGCGTCAAACCCTCACTCACTGAGAGCCATCCCCACGGGCCCTGAGCTGCGGGAATGCTCACAGTCAAACGGGGAGGAGACGGTTAAAAATGAGCCATTGATTATCCCTCAGCCGCTCTGTCCCAGAGACAGGGAGAGGGACGGCATCAACGTGAGTTGTCATTCCCGCGCTTACACAAGCTGAACAACCCATCGAGTCCACGGCGACTCTCTGTCACTGGTATCTCTCTGAGGTTATTCATAATCCGCGATACATGCCCTAATAACGGGGATCGGGTGAGTGCCATAATGCTGTCTCCCACATACTGATCCATTTGTCATTCACGGCTTTTCATTTCACTGTGAAGACAGTGCTGTGTGAAACAACGTGGGGACTAACGGTAGGGCGTCATGCGCATGGTACACACCACAACTCATATCTCTCACCTGCATCAGTTTATTCCCAGCTCAGGCAAGTGATTTTGCGAAGCAGATCATAGCAGATCGACAGAGAACCGGAAAAGAGCTTCCAGACCTTCAGAAGTGTGTTTCCTCACCTGTGCAAATTTGAAGGTGTATCAGTATGAGATATTCATTCCAGAAACACTGACTGACAGGAAGCGGAAGGCGAATCAATATGCAATGTGTAGAATGGACCTCTGTTATCGATGAACACTGACGGGGGTTAGTATACACATGCTGAAACCTGGAACTGTCCATGATCAGGGGATGTTTTCAATCCATGAATTCCTGGATTATGGACCCAACACGCTCGCCCTGGGCCGCTCTGTTAGCGCTGACCACAGCTCTTTCCTGCAGTCTTAAGGTTTTCATCTGGCGTTCGACATGTACCTTAGAGGATTGTGGTGAAAGATATTCGCTGTTCTTGATTGATAGTCTGTGGTTGCAGACGTATCCCGTCTTTGTCAATATAGCGTCTATGTTACTTCCCACATTCTTTTGGTTTAACTGTGATTTCGCTCAGAATCACAAAATGTTGTCACAGTGCAGACTGAGGCCTGTCGGCCCCCTTCACTGTGTTGGATCCACACAATGAGGAAATGAATGTGCCGTTCGATTGCTTGTTTTTATACGATTGATTGATTGATTTTCATCTGTGCCTAAGTACAGTGAAAAAGCTTTGTTTGCGATTGGCAAAAACAGATCATAATAATCAAGGACATGCCGATCACAACGTGAGTAAAACAAACTTTGGTCAGATTAAGGCATTCAGGTCACTCCGCACAGGATGTGCGCTCAGAAAGATCTACATTAACAGGATCAGCATCATTTGAAGTTAGAGAATTTATTTATCAGACTAGTAATGATCTAGAAAATAAAAGAGGGGGTTTAATGCGATGGTGAAGTAGATGAAGAATCGCACTGAAAAAAAAGGATCGACTGAATTGTGTCCTAATGGAGGGGTTCCACTGATGTGAGGTTGGCAAGAATAAATAGGAAGGGAATTCTCTCCTTCAGGTGAGTGCATAACTAGAGATGAGAATTGTTTGCTTTAGCTCGGCATTAAATGGAAACCAGTTAGCTCAGTCCGCTGGCTAACTGGATTATGGTATAGAGTGAGACCAATAACATGGAACTAATTGTTCCACTGTCTCAAGTTACCATTAGGATCATCATCATCCCCGTCCACCTGAACTGTAATACTATGGTGACTCTAATGAGTAAGATTTTATCCGTCGATGTAAATCATTGCCACCTGTTGCCTTGAATTTTTGGTCACAATCTCAAAAAATAGTACTGAGTCCATTTAATGCTCACTGATCTCCGCCAGAAAGATCCAGCAACAAGACTCGTCCGTATTCCTGTTGAACGCGCTGTTCCTCACAGCAGCGAAACTAGTTATCATGACTTTACCAGATTTGCTGACATCACTCAAACTACCCAAAGTTATAAATCTAATTATTTTTCAATTGGTTTAATGGACTGTGCGAGTTTACAGCAAATGAAAGAAAATGAATCGAGCTAAACAGTCTGCCCAGAATGTAACCTAGTGCACGGTCAGCGATATGAGAAAGGCCTTCAGACTAAAACTTTCCTCCTGCTTCTTTATCCATAGATAGATATTCACCTGGGGAATACTTGCAGCTTTTTAGTTAATAATTGACACCTTTCCCAAAGACAGAACAATCATCCAAATCAGAAACTGGAGTTTTAGGATAAACTTTGCTTTACTCAACATTAGTTTCCAATTGTGCTTCAGTTTTATGAAACAATAACCCTCGGTCAATGTCATTAAAAGCAGTTTAAAATCAGGATTGAAGTTATAAACTCGGCATTTTACTCACCTTTAAGTGCCAGGCGCTGAAAAATCGCGCCACAGGAGTGGCGGCAGCCAGCCTGTAACGTATCCTATTCATACCACTGTGACCTTCAACCCAACAGCTCGAGTTTTGCTGTGGTTCTGAAATGAAAATTAACGCAGAGGAGATTATATTGACATGGATCTGTAATGATTGGAGCATCGGGTTCACAAAATGACCGAGAAACATGCTGTGAAAATCAGACTTCATTGAAAAGTAGGTTTCCATGGGTTCGTGTGTTGTTGACAGACAATGTTACATTGCCACTCTCACAGGGCTATTCATTCGATCGGCTTCAATTCGGCACAGAATTCGATTCAGTGAAACTTTACCAACTGTTTTCTGAACGTTCACACAGAGAACATGAAATATCCTGCACTGAAAAGGACACGATGAACGGTTTTCATGAAGATGTAACATGATTATGCAAGATTTATTGAATTTCAGTTTAAATTGTAAAGTGTTGAGAATCTAGGGTGTTTCAGAATGTCCGAAATTCGTATTTACTTGTGGCAAGAATGCCAGCCCAGCAGAGGGGAAGTCTGTTCCTGAAACCCAAAATCCACATGGTCCCTTGCTCCATGTGCCCATTTGGACCCCTGTGTGAAGGAGCACTTAGTCTGACAGAGGGTCTGTGAAAATCCTCTACGCTCTGATCTAACGCTGCAACAAGAGCTGTCTATTCCCGCTGTGAGAGCGGCTGGTTATAGGGAAGGACCTTGATATTCCATGATTTAGATTCACATTGTGCTCATGGTGTTCTTGTTTAAAACACTTTACCAGAACCAGCACAGACAGAGAGCAACAAGAGGAGGCGATTGAACCTCACGGCCCTACCCCGCAATCTGATCTCATCATGTCTGATGTATTTTCCCAGCCCCTCCACATCCACCTGTCACTCCGTGGGAAACAGATATCTAAGAAACTGAAAATGTCAGTGCGACTGTGTGTGTGTGTGTGTGTGTGTGTATATGTGTGTGTGTGTGTGTGTTTCTGTGTGTGCGTGTGTGGTGCTGGGGTGGGGTGGGGGACAGACATGTTGAGAGCAGTGGCTTCTGCTCGAACTTTGTACGAATTATCTGCCAATTCTGGTACGATCATGTACAAAGATACGTTTCCCTCAAAACTCACCATTAAGGAGGTGAATTATTTCCTCTGATCAGCTGTAGGAACGAGAATTCCAGACGACAGGAATTGACGATGAATCAGCAGAACAATAATTGATTCTGAATAAACTCCGACTCAAGCCCAACAAACTTTGAATAACGATGCTGTCGAAGTCTAATGCGCTTTTCATTGCGTCACACAGCCGCGCTGGGCGCCAATTTACTGCACACAAAGTTGTGGTGTTTGGGTCTTTCATCAAGCAACTATTTATCCTTGCCACACTTTCCAGTACGGGTCCTTATCCGTGTGTGCCCCAGCGCCTCAATTGTTCAACTAAATAGTCCTGAAATATTCTTATCACTCTTACTTTTACCACACGTTCAGACAGGGTAGTCCGATAAACAACACTCTCAGGGAGAAAACATTCTTCCTAAATCTCCTCCAGAAGTCCACTCTCTTGTGTTTAATGTGTAGCCCTGATTATAAATCCTTCCAATTAGAAGTTTACTCTTATCACACATGTCAATCCCCTTAATGTGCATGTTAGTCAGTTCCTTCTGCGCTCTCAGACAAGCAGCCCCAGCCTAGCTCGTCTATCTCCATCGTGGAATGGTTCAGCCCAGGCAATCCCTTGGTCAATCCCCTCTGAACACCGTCCTGTTCAAACGCATGATTCCTGCAGTCCGGTGATTAGATCAGAACAAATGATTTGGAGGAGGCAGTGTTGACTGGAGTGTACAAAGGTGAAAATCATACAACACCAGGTTATGGTCCAACAGGTTTACTTGCAGAGCAGTAGCTTTTGAAGCACTGCTCTTCATCAGGTAATTGTGGAGTGGAAGATCATAAGACACAGAAGTTATCACAATCGTTAACAGTGTGATGTAATTGAAATAGTTAAGTCTCTAATCTTTTAGAATGAATATGTTGGTTTGAGTTCTTTCATATGTAAATCTCAGAACTTTTTTTAAAAGTTGCATTCTCAAGTGAACTCTAACAATTGGTGTCATATCGGCCCAAATAACGCATTGAAGGTGTGATGTGCCCTGTGTGAGGCTGCCAGTGCCCCAATGGGGAGACTAATTCTAATCTAAAAAAAATTGACTGGCAGAATCTTACATGGATGCTTGCAGAATTTGATCAAAATAAAATGTAATTCTGTATATACAAAATCACCTCAAAAATGTATACGTGTGTGTGGTGGGTAGGTATGAGTGTGAGAGAGTGGGTGTATGGGTATGTGTGCGAGTTTGAGTGTAAAGGCGTATGTCTATGAGAGGGTGCGTGTACGTGTGAGTTTGTGAGTGAAAGAGAGAGAGCTTGTTTATGAGAGAGGGTCTGCGTGAGTGTATGGTTCTGTAGGAGTGCATGTGTCTGTCAGTGTGTGTGTCGGAGTTTGTGTGTCTGTCTGTCGTAGAGTCTGTGTGTCTCTGTGGGTGTGTGTGTGCGTGTGTGTGTGTGTGTGTGTGTGTGTGCTGTGCAGTGAGGTCACCTGTAATGTGGCAAGAACTCAAGGTCCCGTTTGAGGCCATCCCCATGTTTACCAAACTTGGCTATCATCCTCTGCTCGGCCACTTTGCTTTGTTGCCCGTCCCCAAGTCCACCTTGGAAGATTGTCTCCGGAAGGTCCGAGGTCGAATGATCCAGACTGCTGAAGTGTTCTCTGCCTGGGAGAGGATACTCCTGCCTGAGGATTGTTGTGCCATGTCCATTCATCCATTGCTGTAGCCTCTGCTCAGTCTCGCCAATGTACCATGCCTCAGGGCATCCTTACCTGCAGCGTATAAGTTAGACAATGTTGGTGAAGTCGCCACGTACATGTGGGAGGTGTCCCCACGTGTAATGTTTGTACACTTCCCACCATGTACATGGTAGGTACTCATGTGACTGGGCCACGTCGTCTATCTCCAGAGGCTGTGGAGGTTGCATCGAGTACTGCATGTTGAATACTAAGATTGATAGATTTCTACAATACATTAGAGGCTCAGGGTATAGCGCAAGGCATTGTTGAAACATATGTTTCAATAACAATGTAGTTTCACATCTGTTGCATCACCAACCTCCCCACACAAGATAGTACCCCATTGTTGCAGAGGATCTCATAATCCCAGTTCCCAGACCCTGAATCAGAGAATCTTAGTGGTGCAGAAACATGTGTCCTTGCATATTATTAAGGCAGGTAGAGAAAGCTCCTGCTCGGCAACAGGTTGAAATTTCATGCACAGACGGGAATGAGGATTTGGAAACAGTTCGGAATTAGAATCAGATTTGTCACATTAGCACCAAACACAATAATGATAACTCTGATAAATGAGAATCTAACCATATTCCATTGACATTCAATGGTTTATTGTAAGTGAATTCCTTCGTGTAATCGTCTAGGAAACAAGTATTTGTGAGAAACGGAACTTGAACAGCTATATAAATACTTTGGCTACAAAAAAAATCAAGCCCTTGGGTAGGCAAATTTGGGTTATTAACTCCGTGAAGCCTGCATCGTTTGCAAGGCGCAAATCAGACATGTAACAGATCTCTCTCTCTCCATTTGCCTGGATGGGTGAAGCTTAAATAACATTTAAGGAACTGAACACCCTTCACGATAACGCAGTCCCGTAACTGTACTCTAAACAGTACTTGCAATAATTACTCCCCTCACCGCTAAGGCACAATTGCAGCAGAGTGCACCACTTACACAATGCACTGGTGTCACTCATCCAGGCTTTGTTGACAGAACCTTCAAAGATCAACAACTGTACCGACGACAAAGACAAGTTGGGAAGATGCATGGAAACGCCATCATTTGCAAGTTACCCTCAATGGCACATTCCACCATGACGTGTAGAGAGGTATCAGTGATAAACATATTGATTCGTGAACTGGACTTGATGGGAAAAGTGACCTACTTCAGCTCTCCACCTTTTATCTTACAATTTTAAAAAATGTTGATTACAGTAGTGACCAGACTTGTGCTCAGCCATTTAAATTTTTCCTCAACTGGCGGTTTCTAAAGTTCCAGAATCATGCCCAGCCTATGTTCAGCAACAGAACATATCCAAAAGCCCTCCCGACCAACTGACCTTGCTGTCCAACGATCTTCTTTGATATGTGAATGTCCATTCCAACATCGCTTTGTGGTTTCAAATCACTCAGAGTCCTCATTGTTATTGCTTCCTCTTCCCAAATTCATTACCACTCATTACGCTGCATTCAATTCCATTTATCATTTTCGCTTTCCACCTTTTTGATACATTTGTCCTGTCCCTGGAAATCTTCGTCATAGTCAACTACTGGACCAATTGTTGCATCGCATTGAAACTTCGCAATTATGACTCCGAGAAATAAGTTCAAATTTTGAAAAACATCAGAAAATGGTGGAACTCGACTGGAAATAGATGTCTAAGCATGGTTCATTGCTGGTTGCGATTAACAGTTGCAATCACAGCAGAATTGAACCCCTGCTGTCATTTGTAAACTTGCTGGTGACTCTGCAGTTTGGTTTCCTGAGTGATTACTTCTCGCATAGGTGAATGGTGGAGGGCCTGCCTGTAGTGTGACTGTGCAAGTGCGTTTACACCTCTGCATCCTTCCCTGCAGTCCCCCAATTGCCTTGACTTCCGGGTGGCATGGGTATCTTTGTGTCTCCAGGTCAGGGCTGCTCATTTGAGTCAGTGGATCATGTGCAGAGGCTGGCTGTTTAAAGAAACACTGTCCCTCTCTGCTGTTGTCGTTTAAAGGGATAGAGACATTGTGTGTTAGTGAGAGAGAGACTGATGTTAACCTGGGGGCAGGGAAATCGGATCCTGAGCAGAAATGAATAATATAGTTAGTGAGAAACTGCTCTCAATTCCCCCTGCAATTTTACTGCAATAATGACAGAGATAAACTTGTTTTAAAGTGAAAGGGTTCACAGATGGGAAATTTAGACTTTAAATCGATCAAAGAGTCACCCAATTCCGCAGGTCCTGATTATTATAGAAGAGGAAAACAGCAATCCCAGCCCAGAGAAACCATTCCCATGTTGTGCCTGTGGTCGAGGATTTAACCGGTCATGTGATATTGGAAGACACCAATATGACTGGACCAGGGTGAGGCTGTGTAAATGTGGGGACTGTGGGAAAGAATCAGTTACCCCTCCCAGCGGGACACACACATGCACAGTCACACTGGGGAGAGGCCGGTCACCCGCCCCACCAATGGGAAGGGATTTATTCGATCTTACAATCTGCTGTGGCAACAGAGAGGGCACAGAGGAATAAGACACTTCACCTGCTCTATGTATGAGAAAGGATTCATTCAAATCTCTCACCTGCGGAGAGATCAGTGCATTCCCACCAGGGATAGGCCATTCAGATGCTCAGTGTATTTGAAAGGATTCACTCAGTCCTCTGATCTGCTGAAACACCAGCGAGTCCACACAGGGGAGAGGCCATTCAGATGCTCAGTGTGTGAGAAGGGATTCAGTGATTCCTCCCGCCGACTGGGACCCCAGCGGGTTCACACTGGGTAGGAGCTGTTTCCCTCTCTGTGTGACAAGGGATTTGCTGAGTCTTCACCACGACTGAGAGACCAGTGAGTGGACACAGGGAAGTGGTCATCCCCCTGCTCCGTGTGGGGTAGACTTCCCACATCACTGCAGGACTCTGATTCTGCAGTTACTGTCCATCAGAGTCAGAACTGGACCTTGTACATGATGACACTGTTGGAGTATTGATGTTGGGTTAGTTAATCACATTAACTGGGCTGGTGCTGACTAAATTTATAATCACTACTTTCTGAACCTCAGGATGTCTCTCTGAGCAATTAGTCTCCACAAACAGCAATGTGACAATGAACAGGGATTATCTGTTTTGATTTCAATTGTGATGGTAGCACTGCCGCTTCACAGGACCAGGTACAATGTTTGAGTCCAACCTTGGTCAACGGCCTGTATGGAGTTTGCACATTCCCCTATAATAGTGTGAGCCCCCTCCAGGTGCTCTGGTTTCCTCCCACAGTCCAAAGATATGGTTAACTGGATCGGTTGTACTAAATTGCCCAATGTCCAGGATTGTGCAGACTAGGTGGATCAGCGATGGGAAATGCAGTGTCACAGGGATGGAGTGCTCTGGGTGGGATGTTCTTCGGATAGTCGGTGGGATTTGATGGGCCAATGCTCTCCTTCCACACTATAGGGATTCTATTCTATGATTGAGGATAAAGGCTACACAGCAGGGAGTCCTTAGAGAATGAACATGTGGTATGTATCAATGCTCTCGACGCCTTTAGATAGAGGGGGGCACCGCAGGGGATACAGTGCTTTATCTCCACCACTGGCCCCTCCCCGCAACTATATTTTGATTTAGTCCTTTCCCACTGTGTCACTTGTTTTGCCCATAATGGGATTTCTTTGGTTATGCAGGTGGTTTACTGCTGGTGTTTACACATTAACAAAAACAAAATGGCGTAATGGAGATTTTGGTGGTGGGACAGTTGTTCAGCTGTGTGTGATAATACTTCTGGGTAGGAGAAATGGGGGAAAAAATTAACACGTCACAGCTCACAAACCGACAACTGAAAAGCAATTAAATCAAACCAAAGTTTCAAACAGGGAGGGAATATTTCCCTGGAGTTTGGGTAACTGGAAAGTGATGGTGTCCGGGAATAGACAGGATTTTGCTTTACAGGGCGTTTGAAAGTTTTAAAAACTGTTATATTCAGATAGTTTCATTTATTTTCATTTAGTTTTATTTCTTGTGGAATAAATATCGACAACATTTTACAACCAAATTCACAAACCTTGTGTTAAAGACAAAAGTTAAATAAAATCCACCAAATCATCACTCACTGAAAACTGATGAGGAAGTGCAATCTCCTGGAGAATCCATGCTCTGCCCACTTCTTCCTACCCGGGCTCCATGACTATATACATACCTGGGAGATAGGGGAAGGAGGGGGGCATTCGGCCTTTCGATCCTGCGCCATCATTCAATGGGAAACAGCTGACCATCCAGCTCAGTCTCCTGTTCCTGTTGTGCTCCAATCCCCTTTGATGCCTTTACCTCTAAGGCCTATATTGAAGTCCTCCTTTAGTTTCACTGCCGTTTGTTCCAGTGACGTTGCTGTGTTACTGTGTGGGTGTAGGCAGGGGTAATGTGGTGGTGCTGCCTACTGGAGGATGCACTCAGCGTCCGCCATCATCCTGTAGTAACATCAACCGGGTTTCAGTAAATAGATATAGAAACCATTTCCAGGATATGGGCATCACTGGCTCAGCCAGCATTTATTCCCCATCTCTAATTACACTTGAGAAGATGGTAGTGAGCTGCTGTCTTGAACCATTCGCAGTCCATTTGGCGCAGATAGACCGACAATACTGGGAGGATTTTGGCCGATTGACTCTCTTTGGTTTGTCAAATGCTGATTAACTTAATCACGATCTGTCCATGATTTTGAAATTTCAGTCTGTGAATCTTCACCATCTAGCACCCTGTATAAATAAATAAGTACAGATTAGAAATTCAGAACAGACAATTCTAGTTTCGCTGGAATATCTTTTTTCTCTTTTTTCCCCTAAAGCTCTAAACCTCCAGCCCACTTACTCTCTCCAACCATTCTGACTCTGCTACCCCTCATGTACACCTTCCTCATTCTCATGGAGTTCCTCATAAACAGATCAATGCCACCACTTCCCGTCCCTGGTTAGACTCTGCACCCTTTCTGGGTTCACTTCCTTTCCCTTCAGTTGCTGCAAGTCAATAATGTAACATAAGAATGAAATAAAAGGAAACAGAATAGGATGTGGCAGATCCTGGACAGAAGAGGAACCTTCAGAATGGGTTATTCCTCCAGCCAATCACAGTGTGAAATACTTTACGCTAGTTTCCCCAAAGCACATGCTCCGAAACCTGCCCACATTCTGTACATGACACTGTCGGGTTTCCCCACACACGTTTGGTCCCTGCCTCAGGGATTGTGGGAGTTGTAGACCCCAGGAAGCTATTGGAGCCCTGTCTCTGGAAAGTGAATGAAAAGTGTGGGCTGGAGGGTGTTGTGAATCAAACCCCCATTCAGACACACAGGACATGTGGGCTGTCATTGGTTTTCACTGAGACATCCGTTTCCACAACCTGGTTTCTGACGTGAGGAATATAGATTCAGCCAATTGGGAGATAGACAGGTTAATAAGAAGGAGCAGATTTAATGTAGTGGTAGCTGAGTGGTTAGCACTGCTGCTTCGCCGCGTCAGGGACCCGGGTTTGATTCCAGCCTTAGGCGACTGTGTGGAGTTTACACGTTCTCCCTGTGTCTGCGTGGGTTTCCTCTGGGTGCTCCAGTTTCCACCCACAGTCCAAAGACGTGCAGGTTAGGTAGATTAGCCAAGCAAAATTGCCCAGTTTCCTTGCATGTGCTGGTTAGGCAATTAGTCACAGGAAACGCAGGGTTACAGGGAATGGATGGGTCTGAATGGGATGCACATTATAGGGTTGGTGTGGACTCAATGGATGAATACCCTCTCTCTGCATATAGGGACTCTATTCTATTCTCATAAAGAAGAATGTGCTTATGTTAATGTGTTCAGAATCCGAGGAATTCGCTATTCAAAATGTGGTGGATGCCAGGACAATGAGCAAATTTAATGAAGAGATACAGATTTTTAAATTAGCAATGAGTTGAATTGTGAGAGACAGCAGGCGGGAAAATCCAGCTGAGACCGAGGTGAGCTCTGTCATCATGTTGTTAAATGGTGGAACTGGTTCGAAGGGCTGCATTGCCTCTCCTGTGCCCAGGGCTTATCTTCTTACGGTAATAACTGGAAAGCTGAATCCAATACTCACCACCTTCACCAAAGGAGATTTTCGGAAACAGCAGGATCGTCAGGTGGATTAGCATTCCAAACTTAGATAGTGAGGAAGCTTATAGGAGATAATGATTTTGCAAATTTAAACCAGGGGAGACAGACTTTTAGTCTGTGTAGTGCATTCACAGCGTCCAGAATAATCTGTTGAGAATATCTATCCTGTACTTTATTACAAAGCCAAGGTCACTGATAATGAAAACCAAAAGAAACAGAAAACATCACCTCACCTCATAATCTGACAAAAGACTTATCATAAGTAATGTGGAATTTAGAACAGAGATGGAAAGCTGGAAGATTAAATCCAGTCCCAAGATCCTGTGCTTAAACAAGGAAGACTACAATAGGATGAGGGAGCAGTTGGCTAATATCGACTTGGAGCAAAGGACGGACAGTGGCGGAACATCAAAGCAATTTTTCAAAGTATTAAGAAAAAAAATGTCTCAGTGAAAAAGAAAAAACGTCGGAAAATGAGTAACCTGCCATGGGAGTCTACGGAAATAAGGGAGTCTAACAAATTGAAAGAAAAGGCATACAAATTGGCAAAGAGCAGCGAGAAACAAGGAGATTGGAAAAACGTAAAAAGATCAACAGAAAGCAGGATGGGATTGGGAGTAAAGAAAGTGATTAGTAGCTATCCCCAGGGCTGGAATAGCAGTTTACACTACTAGTGGGGAAACTATTGTATGGGGAACATATGGCCTGTAATTGTTGAAGCACTTTACTGTTACAATAGAGATAATCCTGATAAAGCTAAAAATCACAGCACACTCCAAAAGCTTGTACTTCCAAATCAACCTGTTGGGTTCGAACCTGTTGTTTTGTGATTTTTAACTTTATCCACTCCTCCTCAACACCGTCTCAGCCACATCAGAACCCTGACAGACAGCCCCACTGAACCTAAAGCATCTGTCAGGTACTTGAGTGAGCCCCGGGTGTGTGGGGGAGCGGTGTGTGGTTTAACCACAAAGTGCTGAACTGAATTCCACTTTTTAACTGCTGTTTCCATGGAGATAATCCTGATAGACAGCCTCCATTGAAAACCACAAATCACAAAGGTATAAGATTGAGAGCCATACGTCAGACAGTTACATGATACGACCTGGAGGTATTTTGCATATGCACTATACATGTAACTGCCATGTCTCATCAATGAAAAACTCAACGAAGACCTCTCAGAGTTCTGTGCTCAGAGTTATTCCTATCCAGCAGGGTTTGGGAATATGAGTACACAGCAGTGAGTCTTCACAGTGGAGGATATGAAGAACATGCCAGTAATTGATAAGGAGACTGAGGAAGGTCAGGACCAAGAAACAAACCCTTATGACGAGAGAGTTGGAGCTGGCCAAGCTAATGGTGCTAAAGGTAGACAGGTCTCCTTGCCCAGATGGAATACATCCCTGGGTACTCCCAGAGATAGCGGGAGAAATAGTGAATGCACTTAGAGTCAGAGCATCCTACAGCAGAGACAAGCCATTTGGTCCAAACTGGCCCATGCTGACGAAAATGTCCATCCATGCTAACCCCATTTCCATTGGCCCATCTGCGTCTGACTTTTGCCATCTATGTAGTTGTCCAAATGCCTTTTTTAATGTTGTGAACGAACTTGCCTCCACCACTTCCAATGGCAGCTCATTCCATACATGTACCACCCTCAGCTTCCCTTTTATTCTTTCTCCTCTAACATTAAACTGATGCCCTCCAGTCCTTGATTCCCTGGGAAAAAGACTGAATGCATTCACCTTACCCATGCCTCTCATGATCTTATACACTTCTATAAAAGACCTCCCCTCGGTTTCCTCTGCTTTAAAATAAACATTCATCGATTGTCCAACTTCTCCTTATAACTCCAACTCTTTAGCACTGGAAACATCCTTGCAAGTTTCTTCTGCACTTTTTACAGTTTAATAACCCAAACCTACATTGCATTCAACACATTTCCAGTGTTTCCTGACTGCGCTGGAACGGACGTTCCAACGCCAATGGATTACAAGCCATGATCAAGAATTTTCATCTTTTGTTCCATTATGCGGGTATTCTTTAGTCATTCTGGTTGCATGATTAATTAACAACATGTCCGCATACAAAACAAATCTGTGGCTTAATTGTTCCTGGGAAATGTACCATGTTTTTCGAGACATTTAAAATAAACGATATCTCTCTCCACAGTCACCACACTAACATGGACTTGGCTTTGTCTCAATAATGTTTCCAGTCACACTGATATTTGAAATATTCGCTCACGGACAGAATGCACACCTTTCCTTCCACATGAAAAGGCCAATGATATTTATTTGGTTCATGCCGACCTGAATATCAGGTCTGAAAATGAAGTTCAATTGTGCAACTGCAAATCCACCCTCTCAGTACCCTGCAAAAAGAAAACAAGTCACCATTGTTATTACAGGATGCGTAAGACAATTATAGTATTAAATACAGTTTCCTTGTTCTGGCAAAGCTTTACATCTGTCTCACAACTTCTTTCTTCCATGAACTGAAATCGAATCCAATCTCCTTACTTCTTTCCTCCACACCCAGTTCTCACACTCTCTCTTCTCTCTTTGAATTTAGTTTTCCAGCTCCTGTCCACAGATTAAAAGCCAAATCAATGAGTCTGATTCAGCGCCTACCGGGTGTTGGTAAATCCTCCCCCCTCTGCTCCCAGCCCCACCTCCCAGGGTTTCCTTCCTGGTCAGAACCACATTGAGGAAAAAAATCAATGTGGAAACTTTTATTTTCCTCACCCCCATCCTCTGATTAGAATCATCCTGCACACATTGCTTCCTGCACACTCTGACCTAATCATATCTGGTTGACCTAAAATGAACCAAATTATAACTCTAATTGCCGGCCTATCCTTGTCTCTTTCCATAACATTCCTGAATCTTCACAAGAGTTCTGATAACTTCGTGCAAAATGCTCCCCCACTGATACTTTGACCACTTGTCACGATACCACGAGAAGGTCCATTCCCCTGGGTCCTGTTCCCAGAGGAGGAAGGGAGGGAGCTGCCCAGGACAGATTAATAACAAACACCTACAGCCTCCCTCGCTGGCACTGACCCGCCCTGCTCATATGCCAACAATTGGCCAGCACTGCGCCCGTGCACTGGTCTCCCCTCCGACAGCATATGCTCCAGATCACACAGGGGCCTGTGTGATTTACAGCCACTGCTGCCCAATTGGGTGGAGGCGGCGCGGCTGGAGACCTGGGACAATGGGAGTGTAAACAATGAATGATTGTGGAGAACACGAGGGAATGGACAGGTCAGTGAGTGACAGGATCAGTGCAGCAACAGGACGTATCCTGAGCAATGGGAGAGTCTGACAGGAGAGAAACTACAGGGAGGTTCTGTTTGGAGGCTCAGGCAGGGACAGCTGGGAGATGTATGGCCTGGTAGCTGGGACATGTTTTCTAATCAGCCTTTTCAGCTGTTACTCAACTCTGAACCCGATTTTCTTTGTCCAGAGGTAAGGAAACTACCACCATTTCTTGGTGGGCTAGCGGAAAGAAGGGAAGATGCTCTCAATCTCACTCACATAGAAAGTCTATGAGTTCCTCCCACTTACTGTCTACGGTGAGGATGTAGGAGACAGAGTAGATGGGAGCGGGTTAGGGATATAGGGACTGCCTTTCTATAGGAACTCACTTGTGTTGGTGTTATTAACAAGACTCATTACTCAGTCGCCAACACAAGGCTGGTGCACTTGAACTTTATCCAGAATATTAACACCTATAACTGGGCGATGCAGACCCCAATGAACAGAGTTAAGTCCTGGTTATTAATAACAACTTTGTGCGTGCGAGATCATGTCTCATGAACTTAATTGAGTTTTCTGAAGAAGGAACAGAGAGGATTGATGAGGGCAGAGCGGTGGACATGATCTGTCTGAACTTCAGTAAGGCATTCGACAAAGTTCCTCATGGGAGTCTGGGTAGCACGATGAGATCTCAGAATACAGGACAACTAGCCATTTTAATACAGAATTGGCTCAAAGTCAGAAGACAAAGGGTGGTAGCGGATGGATGCTTTTCAGGCTGAAGGCCTGTGGCCAGTGGACTGTCACAAGGATCGGTGCTGGACCCACTACTTTTCGTCATTTATATCAATGATTTGGATATGAACATAAGAGGTACACTTAGTAAGTTTGCAGATGACACCAAAAGTGTTGGTGTAGTGGACAGTGAAAAAGATTACCTCAGAGTACAACGGGATCTTGATCAGCTGGGCAAATGGGCTGAGTGGCAGATTTAGTTTAATTTAGATAAATGTGAGGTGCTGCGTTTTGGAAAAGCAAATTTTAGCAGGACTGATACACGTAAGGGTAAGGTCCTGGGGAGTGTTGCTAAAAACACAGAGAACTTGGAATCCTTGAAAGTAGAGTCACAAGTAGATAGGATAGTGAAGAAGGTAGTTAGTCTGCTTTCCTCTATTTGATGGCATTCTAAAATTGGCCGAGCCAATAAAGTGAACAATCAAAACATGATCTCCTAACAATTATACTCAGTACACTGCTCAATAACAGCTGGCACACCAAACACCGCCAACACTGACTTGTCTACCTTTAACCCTACTTTCATGTAACAATCAATCCACACTCTAAGGTCTACTTGCTTGTCAACACTTCCCAGGAATTTACCATCATGAGGTTGAGTCCTAGACTGGTGACATCTTTCCGAAATCAAGAAGAATACAATTGAATGCATTATTCTAAAGTTGGCCTCACCAGTGCCCTATACATGTACAACATGACCTCCTGTACTCAGTGACTGAATCCCTACAGTATTGAAAGAGGCCATTCGGCCCATGAGATCTTACAAACCATCGAACAGCTTCCATGTAACCGAGCATTTTCCACAGCTAATCCACCTAACACGCACATCTTTGGATTGTGGGCGGAAACCAGAGCACCCAGAGAAAGTCCATGCAGACACACACAGGGTGAGTGTGCAAACACCACACAGAAAATGGAATTGAACCAGAGTCCTTTTACTGATCAGTGCCCCGACCAATAAATGTCAGCGTTCCAAATGCCACGTTCAACTCCGATCTCCCTGAAACTCTACTTTGCAGAAACTATGCAGTTATTCCTAGACCTTCAGAGGGATTGCAGGGGACGGCGAGAAAACAGGAACAGTTTTGAGGTAGAGATCTATAAAATAACTCTCCATCCCGCCTCTCCCACTCTGTTGCCCCCTGTCTACCCCCATGTTCCCGATAGCCCCCTCGCTGTCTGCCTCCTCAGACCACCTGCACCCCTCTGTCCCCCGCCTCCGCTTTGTCTGTCCCGTCCAGCCCCTCTGTCCACCCTCCAACCGTACTCCCCTGTCTCCCCCTTGACCCCCATTCTCCCCTCTGTCCCTGCCACCCTCCTTGTCCCGTAGTTCTGGACTCCCCACCACATGAAAATACCTTGTCTATTTACCCTATCAACGCCCCTCCTGATTTTATAAATCTCTATAAGATTACCCATCAGCCTCTGACGCTTCATGGGAAACAGCCTATTCAGCCTCTTCCTGTAGCTCAAATCCTCCAAACCTTGCAATGCTTTTCTGACCCCTTTCAGATTGGAGAATATCCGTTTTGATAGGAAGGAGAGCAGAGTTACATGGAAAATTCCAAAAGTTGCCTAACCAATGCCCTGTGCAGTCGCAATATGACCTCCCTTCCTCTATACGCAATGCTCTGACCAATAAAGGAAAACATACCAAAACCGAAACAACTGCAGATGCTTAAACCATAAAGAAAAAAAAAATTCTGGAAAAGCTTAGCAGATCTGTAGCATCTGTGAAGAGAAGTTAGAGTTAACATTTCTGACAAAGTGTGACCGGACCCGAAATATTAGATGATTTTTCTTGACAGTTGCTGCATGAACGGGAGTTGTGTCAGGCAGGTTTCTTGTGCAGAAGGTGGTAGGTGACTACAACGCACTCTCCTGGGAGATGGTAAAGGCAGAAACAATCACAACGTTCAAGTGGCATTTGGGCAGACACATAAGCAGGCAAGGGTTGGCAGGGATATGGATCATGTACAGTCAGGTGGAATTAGTTTGGAATAGAGATGGTGGGCCGATTATTCCGGTGCTGTACTGTTCTGTTTTCCAGGGCTAGAATGTTTTTTTTGAAGAAGTAACAAAGAGGATTGATGAGGGCAGAGTGGTGGACATGATCGACATGGACTTCAGTAAGGTGTTCGGCCAGGGGAGACTGGTTAGCAAGGTTAGATGTCACGGAATACAGGAATAACTAGCCATTTGGATACAGAACTGATTCAAAGGTAGAAAGCAGAGGGTCGTGGTGGAGGGTTGCTTTTCAGACTGCACGCCTGTGACCAGTGGAGTGTCACAAGGATCGGTGCTGGGTCCACTCCTTTTCGTCATTTATATAAACGATTGGGATATGAACATAGGAGCTATTAGTAATTTTGCAGATGACACCAAAATTGGAGGTGTAGTGGACAGTGAAGAGGATGACCTCAGAGTAGAACGGGACCTTAATCTGATGGGCGAATGGGCTGAGGAGTGGCAGATGGAGTTTAATTTAGAAAAATGTGAGGTGCTGCGTATTGTTAGCGCAAATCTTCGCAGGTCTTGTCCACTTAATGGTAAGGTCCTCGGGGGTATTGCTGAACAAAGAAACCTTGGAGTGCAGGTTCATAGCTCCTTGAAAGTGGAGTCACATGTAGATAGGATCGTGAAGAAGGCATTTACTATGCTTTCCTTTAATGGTCAGAGCATTGAGTATAGGAGTTGGGAGATCATATTGAGTCTGCAAATGACGTTAGTTAGACCCGTTTGGAATATTCAGCGCAATTCTGGTCTCCTTCCTATTAAAACAATATTGTGAAATTTGAAAGGCGTCAGAATAGGATTACACGGACGTTACCAGAATTGATGGATTTGAGATACAGGGACAGGTTGATAACTCTGTTTTCCCTGGAGCGTCAGAGGCTGAGGGGTGACCTTATAGGAGGTTGAAAAACTCAGGAAGGGCAGGGATAGGGTAAACAGACAAGGTCTTTCCCCTGCAATGTTTGGGGGGGGGGGGGGAAGAGTAGGGTGGAGATGAACAAAGTTGGGGGGGTACACAGTTATTTTATAGATCGACAACTCAACCTTGCTGCTGTGTTCGAACAATTGCATCGTTCCTCGGAAGTAGCGTTTCAGGGAGGTCAGATGCTGAAGGTTGCATTTGGGACGCTGACCTGTATTGGTCAGTGCACTGATCTACAAAAGGTCCCGGGTTCTATTCCACTCTCTGTGTAGTGTTTGCACATTCTCCCTCTGTGTGTCTCAGTGGGCTTCCATTCTGTATATGTTTCCATTCCAAACACCTCTATGACGCTGTTTTTCTAAACAAGAAATGTTTCAGAAAATATCTACAAGGTTATTGTTAGGATTTTGGAGTTAACGAGAGAGGCTGAATATGCTGTGTTTTTTTTCCCTGGAGCGCCAGAGACTGACGGGTTACCTTATAGAGGAGCACAGACAGGGTGAAGAGCCAGAACATTGTTTCCACCCAGTGTTGAGGAGTTAAAAACTACAGGGCATTTGGTATAAGGTGAGAGGGGAAAGATTTGAAAGGGATTTTTGGGGCAAACATTTCACTTGGAGGTTGCTGTGTGTATGGAATGAGCTGCCATAGGAGCAATGAATGCATGGAGGATTACAACATTTAAAAGGAGTCCAGAGGGGTACATGAATAGAAAGTATTCAGAGTGATACAGGCCGACTCTCCCAAATGGGACTGGATCAGTGTAGGATATCTGGTTGATGTGGACGAGTTGGACTGAAGGGTCTGTTTCCATGCTGTATAACACTATGACTCTAAGTACTTCAGCAAAATGGTAGAAATCTGCAATAAAAACAAAATGTGCAGGAGATCCTCAGCAGGTCTGGCAGCATCTGAAAAGGTGACAGATGCAGGAAACATTGCAGCCTTGAATAAGTGTTTAGATGACCACACCAGGCATGTGTGCTTGACGACCAGTACAGATAAAATGGGGGCATTGTGTTCAACAGTTTTATACCAGAGAGTCTGACTCCATTTTATTCTGTATTTCTCTGTGATTCCCCCTTTTGGGAAGCAGGCAGGATTAGGTAGCAGTGGAGAATGTAAATGACATGTGACATTCCTAGTGAGAGCATTCAACTACATGAGCAGGGATCCCTTTCTGGAATGTCCTTGGTGAGACCACACCTGGAGTACTGTGTCTCTCTTTGTTCCCCTTTCTCAAAGAAGGCTATCCTGGTTATTGAGAGAGAATTAAGGAGAATCAACAGACTGAGTCCTGTGATGTGGAGATAGTTAAGGACTGCAGCCCCTGGAAATCAGAGTCTATACATTGTGGATCTGGGGAAGCGCAGCAGGTCAGGCAGCATCAGAGAAGCAGGAACGTTGACCCGAAACGTCAACTTTCCAGCCCCATCGTATTCATGCTGATCATCAAGCACCTATTTATTCTCAGCCCATGTTCTGGCACTCAGCGTGTAATTGATATTATAGTGCCTGATGTGATCATCTAAACACTTCTTCAAGGCTGCAATGTTTCCTGCATCAGTCAACATTTCAGATGCTACCAGACCTGATGAGGATTTCCAGCAAATTTTGTTTTTATTGCAGATTTCCAAAATTTTGCTGAAGCACTTAAAGTCAGAGAGCTGTCCAGCTCCAGATTTTGTAGACTCTGATTCCTGGGATTGCAGGACCGATGAATGAAGAGGGACTCAATCCTCGTTTAATCCACCTTTCCTTTGGCTGTCTGAGCCGCTGACTACATCGCTAACATTCTACCTCCCATTCCCTGTCCTGAATCTGACCCATCTAAGCCTACACTTTAGTTCCCATCCCCCTGCCAGATTAGTTAAAACCTCACCAATGGAACTGGCAATACACCCACCAGGAGATTTCTCCCAGCTCTGCCAAGGGGTAACCGGTCAGGCTGGTACAGGTCCGACCCAGAAACGGTCCGAATGCCTGAAGAATCTAAACCCTTCGCTGGTACACCATTTCATCAGCCACACATCCAGCTGATGTATCCTCTTTTTCCTGCTCTCACTAGCGCATGGCACTGGGAGAAGGTCTCGCATTATTATATTTCAGGAGCTACATTTTAATGCACCTCTGATCTCCTAAATCCAGCTTTGAGGCCCTCATCCCTCTGTTTAGCGATGTCGTTGGTATCTGTGTGTTCCACCACCACTGGCTGTTTACCCTCCAGCTCCGGAATGTCCTGCAGCCACTCCATGATATCACGGATCTTGGCACCAGGGAGGTAACATACCCATCCTGGATTCATGACTGTTGCCACAGAAGTGCTTGTCTGTACTCCTGACTTTTGATCCCCTGTCACTATCGCCCTGCCACTCTCATTCTTCCCGTTCAGTGCAGCAGAGCTCTTTGTGGTGTCATGAACCTGGCTGTTGCTGATTTCCCCTGACAGGCCACCCCACCCGTAACCCACTATAACAGAATCCCAAGCGGTATAAAATATCTGTTTGGGAAGGGGGTAACCACTGGGGACTCTTGCACTCCCTTCCTGAGCCTTTTACTTGATCTGACGATCACCCATTCCCTTTCTGCCTGTGTAACCCTCATCTGCAGAATGACGAACTCACTAAACATGCTGTCCATAACCGTCTCAGTATTGCAGATGCTCCACAGTGAGTCCACTCTCAGCTCCAGGTCTGAAAAGCAGTTTCCAGTATCTGCAGATGGACACACTTCCCACACACATAGCCATCAAGGAAAATGGAAGCGTCCCTTACTTCCCACATTGTACAAGAGGAGCACACCACGGGTCTGAGGGTTCCTGTCACAACATCTCTCTAGATTCAGCTACTTACTCCCATTAAGAGAATTTAAATGAGTGAGCTGCCTTCCTTCACTTCAAACGTGTCCATTATAATAAAAAACATTTTAATTAAGCTGACACGTCATACCTTAATAACTTAAATACTCCGCAGGTATCACTGACAAATTGGCTATTCCCATTGTGACTATGAATTTCTCAATGGCTTGAAGTAAAACTGAGTTTCAGCTTCAGCTTCTGCCTGTCTCACCTCACTCTATTTTCACCCAGCTCCAAAACACTCTCATTGAGCCAAGCAGCACTCACAGTGCAGCCTCGTCATTTTCATTGTCTGCTCACACCCTCACGGCCCTCAGCCTCCTGTACTGTTCAAATGCATCTCAATGGGAGCTCAGGAACAGCATCTAATCTTTCAAATCAGCCCCTTTGTAACCCCAGACTCAAACTGGACTTCAGCAATTTCTGAATGAACAGACAGTTGTCAGAATCTGGAACATTCCACCTGAAATGGTGCTGGAATTTGAGTCCACAAAGAATTTCAATGAGAAGTTTGCAGGGAATTGGAAGTAGGGAATATACAGGTTAATATCATTAAGTGGGTGACTGGGGCTAAATCTGACAGTTCTGCAAAGAGACGAGGTGTAAATTGGATAAATCTGTGCTCCCTCTCAGGCCAATGCCTCGTTCCACAGCTGCAGGGCCCAGATTGAGCACATACACCAAGGGTGATCCAAACATGAACTTGAACATCTTTCTGATTTTTGTTTGACAAAAATATTGGAGATTTTTTCCCACAGATAGAACAGACAAACCTTTCTCCTTCCACATTTCAATGCCAATGATATTCAGATCCTGATGCCTCCACTGATTGTAGAAGCTAGTTTTTGAGATCCCGGCCTCAATTATTCTTAATTAATATCCTATGAAATGAATTCACAACACAAAGCTCACAGTCAGTGCAAGATGAATAGTGAAGGCAAACACTTCTCTTGGTATGTGCTTGATGTGTAAATGCTCTTGTTCATTTTGAACCGCCCCCACCCAGGAAGAGGACACGCGCATTTGCCTTGCTATACCTTGCCCCAAATAAAGATGGCGGCCATAACCTAGAACCTCTCACTGCCCGAGGCCCAAGCCATCTTCCCCTTTGTTGCAAACGTGGGACCAAGAGTTTCTCATCCAGACTAATAACCTGCACAGTGTGTAACTAAACCCTCCTAGTCTACACTGATACTTTTCATCCGGTTTCTGCTGCCACTCCCCCATTTCCCGTTTCCTCCTCCTGAACACACCAAGAGTCATCACGGGTCCAGTGACCCATCCTCAGAACTGATGGCAAATGGGAAAGTTAGAATCCCTACAATGTAGAAATGGGACCTTCGGCCCAACAATTCCACACCCATGCTCCGAAGTTTATCCCACCCAGACCCATTCCTCTACCCTATCATGCCCTCTGTGACTTCCTCGTTAGATCCATGCTCTTCACCAACCCATCCTCCACTCCCAGTACCTTCACTTGCCACAGCAAGGGGTGTAAAACCTGGTCCCACACCTTCCCCTCATCTCCATCCAAGGCACCACAGGATCCTCCCAGAGATTTCCCTGCCCATCCAAACACCTCACCTATTGTGTCCTTTGCTCTCGATGTAGTCTCCTCTACACTGGGGAGTTAAGACGCCAACTTGTGGACTATTTCAGGGAACATTTCTGGGACACATACTCAAAACAATCCCACCGCCCTGTGGCCAACCACTTCAGCTACCCCTCCTCCGCCACCACGCCAGCAAGGACATGCAAGTCCTGGGTGTCCTCCACCCCCAAATCCGAGCCACCCGACGCCTGGAGGAAGAAAACCTCATCTTCCACCTTGGGAGGTTTCAACCACACGGCATCAAGGTTTCCGCAAATCCTCTGCCACACCGTATCACAGCTCCAACCCTCCAACTCGGCACCACCCTCTTGAACTCTCCCACCTGTCCATCTTCCTTTCCAACGATCCATTCCACCCTCTCACCATTCCCCCCATCTACATCTACGTCTTGCCATCCTAGGTCCCTTCCAACCAACCCCACACACCCCTCCCTATTTATCTCTCAGCCCTCTTCCCACACCACCCACATTTCTGATGAAGGGCTTACATGCCCAATATGTCGAGTCTCCAGTTCTTTGGGTGCTGACTGATCTGCTGTGCTTTTCCAGCGCCACACTTCAACACAAGCTTGAAGAACAGCACCTCATCTCCCACTCGGGGACCGTGAAATCCTTTGGTTTCAACAGCGTATTCAGTAACTTTATGTCGTAAACTCTCCCACGTCCTAGTTTCTTTACCCTCTACACCACATACCAGTCCTGTTTATTACATAGCCTGCTATTACACAGTACCTATGGTTAGCCACTAACAGTCCCCATAAACAGCTGTTCATCCTCCCCCAGCCAGGTTGTTATCCACTCCTTTGTCCAACTGCTCATATCTCTCTTTGGACTCAATCCCCACCTATCGTTTACTTCCTCACCCCTACCTTCTGCATATCAACCGACATTTCTTTCGCAGTAACATCAGTTCCTGAGGAAGGGTCAGCGGATCCAAAATGCGAATTGATTTCTCTTCACTGATGCTGCCAGATCTGCTGAGCATTTCCAGTACCTTCTGGTTGTTGTGTGTGATTTACAGAATCCTCAGTTCTTTTGGTTCTAATTTATCCGGAGTATCTAATTCAGGTCTAGCAGACTGAAACAGTGTTTATCAACCGTCCCACTCCACACTAACTGCATCTCTCTCCCAGTCCATTCGCACTCACTGAGACCCCCTCACACTGACACTGCGCCTGCAAAGCTCATGGTCATGTGTTGGCCGGCTGGACCCACCCCTCCTTCACTCCCATTGGCTGGAGGATCACGCCAACTCTCCTATTGGTCTGAAGCTGTGTCAATCAGCCAGGCCTCATTGTGACATGATTGATGGACTCCTCCTATGTGCATCAGAGGCTGAAGGGTGACCTCATAAAGTTTTATAAAATCATGAGGGGCATGGACGGGATTAAATAGACAAGGTCATTTCCCTGGGGTGAGGGAGTCCAGAATGAGAGGGCATAGATTTAAGATGAGAGGGGAAGGATTGAAAAGGGATCCGAGGGGCAATCTGTTTCACACTAAGGTTGGTGCATATATGGAATCTTCTGTCGGGAAGTGGAGGAGGTTGGTACAATTTTACCAATTGGCATCTGGATGGGTATAGGAATAGGAAGGGTGTAGAGCGATATGTGCCAAGTGTTGGCAAATGGGACTAGATTAGGGTGGGATATCTGGTCAGCATTGACCAGTTTAACCAAAGGGTTTGTTTTCATGCTGTACACCTCTACGGCTCTGCCCAGTGATGAGTTTCATCATTCACATTGAATGGGGCAGTATCAGAGAGCACAGGGGCTGGGGGCTATTCAGCTCAATGGGAATGTACTCTCTCCCTCTGGAGATGGTTCCAGTCAGTCATAACTCACCTCCCATTTGGATATAGCCCTCCAAAACCTTTCTTAAAAAAGTTAAATTTCAAATTTGTTTTGACAATAACGACTGAATCTGAATCCAGCTGTCTTTCAAACTGTTCCAGTTGCTCAGAACCTACTGAGTAAAATAATCTTCACATTTTACCCTGCATTATTTGCCAGTTACCTGAAGGTAGTTACTAAACATTGCGACAATGTTAATAATTTCTCACTCTATCGCTCTGTAAATTAAATATCCTGGAAACAAACCTGCTCCTGGTTGAAATCACTGCCTAACCTTCTCAGCTCCACAGAGAATTTTCTGACCTTCTGCTAACTCCCCATAAAAGAGAGACAGATCTTAATTTTAATTTATTAGTATCATACAGATGTATTGCACAGAAATAGGCGCCTTGGTCCAACTTGTCCATGCCGACCAGATATCCTAAATTAATCTCTTCCCATTTGCCAGCACTTGGCCCATATCCTTTTCAATCTTGCCTAATCACATATCCAGTCAGATGCCTTTTAAATGCTGTAATTGTACCAGCTTCCACACTTTCTCTGGCAGCTCATTCCATACACATACCACGTTCAGCCTGAAAATTTTGCCACTTAGATCCATTTTAAATCTCGTCCTTCACACAGTAAGCCTGTACTCTCTGCTTTTGGACCCACTTAACGTGGGAAAAAGACCCTGGCTGGTCAATCTCACCATGTCCCTCACGAGTGTATCAATTACACAGGTCACCTCACAGCATCCGATGCTCCAGGGAAAACAGCCCCAGCCAATTCAGCCTCTCCCTATATCTCAAACTCCCAACCCTGGCAACACCTTTGTGCATCTTTTATGTACCCTTTCAAGTTTCACAATATCATTCCTATAGCTGGGAGATCGGGACTGAAAGCAGAATTCAAGAAGTAGCTGAATCCATGCCCTGTACAGACACAAAATAGTGTTTCAACTCCTATACTCAATGCACTGACCAATAAAGGGAAGTGCACCAAACGCCTTCTTCACTACCCTACCTAAGATTCCACTTTCGAGGAAGTGTGAACCTGCACTCCAAGGTCTCTTCGTTCAGCAACACTCCCCAGGACGACCTGCTCATTAAGTGCCCTGATTTGCTTTTCCAAAATGCAGAAACTCATGTGGGTTTAATATTTATCTAAATTAAACCCATCTGCCACTCCTTACCCAATTGACTGAAGTTCCATTGTACTGAGGTAATCTTCTTCACTGTCCATTACGCCTCCAATTTTGGTGTCTACTGGAAACCTACTAAATATACCTCCTATATTAACAAATAAATCATTGATATAAATGACAAAAAGTAGTGGACCCAGCGCCCACCCTGAGAGCATATTTCTCAAACAGGCTTCCAGTCCGAAAATCAACCCTCAACTGCTTAGCAAGGTTAGAGCTCATGGAATACAGAGAGAACTAGCCATTTGGATACAGAACTGGCTCAAAGGCAGAAGACAGAGCGTGGTGGTAGACGGTTGTTTTTCAGACTGGAGACCTGTGACCAGTGGAGTGCCACAAGGACAGGTGCTGAGTCCACTTTTTTTTGTCATTTACTTAATTCATTTGGATATGAACATGGGAGGTATAGTCAGTAAGTTTGCAGATGACACAAAAATTGAAGGTGTAGTGGACAGCGAAGAAGGTTAACTCAGAATACGACGGGATCTTGAGCAGATGGTCCAATGGGCTGACAAGTGAAAGATGAAGTTTAATTTAGGTAAATATGAAATGCTGCATTTTGGGGAAGCAAATCTTAGAGGGACTTATACACTTAATGGTAAGGCCCTGAGTAGTGTTGCTGAACAAAGAGACCTTGGAGTGGTGGTTCAGAGGTCCTTGAAAGCGAAGTTGTAGGTGGAGAGGATAATGAAGGTGTAGAAGATAATGAAGGTGGTGTTTGGTATGCTTTCCTTTAGTGCTCAGTGTATTGAGTACAGGAGCTGAGAGGTTATGTTGAGGCTGTGCAGGACATTGGTTAGGCCACTTTTGCAATATTGCGAACAAATCTAGTCTCCTTCATATCGGAAAGATGTTGTGAAATGGAAAGGGTTCAGACAAGATTTACAAGGTTGTTGCCAGGTTTGGAGGATTTGAGCTATAGGGAAAAGTTAAATAGCCTAGAGCTGTTTTCCCTGGAGCGTCGGAGGCTGAGGGGTGACCATATAGAGGTATATAAAATGATGAGGGGCATGGATAGGACAAATTCATAACGTTTTTTTCCCTCGGGTGGAGGAATTCCAGAACTAAACAGCATAGGTTTAGGGTGAGAAGGGAAAGATGTGAAAGAGACCTGAGGGGCGACGTTTTCATGAGGGGGTGCTGCGTGTATAGAATGAGCTGCCAGAAGATGTGTTGGAGTCTGGTACAATTGTAACAATGAAAATCCATCCGGATGGGTATATGAATAGGAAGGTTTGGATGGATATGGGCTGGGTGCTGGCAGGTTGGACTAGATTGGGTTGGGATAAGTGGTTGGCATGGACGGTATGGACTGAAGGGTCTGTTTCCATGTTACACATCTCTATGACTCTATGACCTTCTAGAAAATTCTGCATCCAAATAGCTGGTTCTCCCTGTATTCTGCAGTGTCGAACTTGCTAACCAGTCCGTTAGGTAGAATCTTGTGTCTTCCTGAAGTCCAAGTTAGTGCCTTTCATGTAAAAAGCCATGTTGCCTCTCCCTAATAATTTCTTGCCTTTCCAATTACATGTAAATCATGTCCCTGAGAACCCCTTCCAACAACTTCTCTGCCACTGACTTCAGGCTCACCGGTCTATTGTTCCCTGGCCTTTCCTTCCCACCTTTCTCAAATAATGATGCCCATCTTCCAGCAGCTCACCTGAGATATCTCAGCGAGGGGTCCAGCAAACACATCCCTAGCTTCCCACAAAGTTCTGGGTTACATCTGAGCAGGTCCCAGTGATTTGTCCACCTTTAAGACATCCAGTACCCCCTCCACTGTAATATGGACAATTGCCAAGTTATCACTATTTATGTCTCCAAATACTCTAGTTGCCACATCCTCTTTCAGTAAAAGAATCTCATATAGAATCTGTCCCACCTCCTGCGGCTCCACAGACAGCCTTGATGATTTTTGCGGGTACCAATTCTCTGCCTGGTTACTCATTTGTCCTTTGAGCATTTGTAGAATCGCTTTGGATTCTCCTTAAACCTATTTCCTAAAGCTATCACATGCCCCCTTTTTGCTCTCCTGGTTTACCTTGCGTATACTCCTACTGCCCCTACACTTCTCTAGGGAGTCATACAAACCCAGCTGTCTGTACCTGCCATATGCCTCCTTCATCTTCTTGACCAGGCCCTCAATTTCTCTCGACAGGCAGCATTCTCTACACCTACGAGCCTTGGCCTTAACAGGAACATACTGTCTACGTAACCTCATTGCCGCAGGCAATGGCAGATGAGGACATAGAAGCAATCATTCTCAGTAAGGAGGTATTGTTGGGAAAGATAACAGCCTAAAGGTAGAGGGGTCTCCTGGCCCTGATGGAATGCATCCCGGGAACTGAAAGAGATGGCGGGCGGGGAGTGGGGGCGGGGAGGCGGTGGGTGATTGCACATACACTCGTGATAATTCACTAAAATTTGATGGATTCTGGAACAGCTCTGACAGATTGGAAGCTGCAAATGTGATGCCAGTATTTTCAAAAAGGACCTGTTAGCTTAACTTCTGCAGTGGAGATAATTCTTGAATCTCTCAAGGAAGTAGTAGCAAGATATCTGGGTAGACATTGTCCCATTGAGCAGACACAGCATAAATTCATGAAAGACAGGTCATGTTTAATGCATTTCCTTGAGTCATTTGAAGACACAAAAAGCGCTTTGAACAAGGGGGAACCGGTTTCAGTATTATCGAAGACATTCGATAAGTTGCCACACAAAAGGCTGTTGCATAAGGTAAAAGCTGCACGGCATTATGGGTAATGCATTAGCAAGGATAGACGCTTGGTTAATGAACAAAAATAAAGAATGGGGATAAATGGGTGTTTGGGTTAGTGTTGACACCACAACTAATTACACTTTACACAAATGTTTTGGAGTTGACGACCAAGTGTGCGGTGTCACAGTTCACATTTCACACTAAGATGAGGTAGAGAAATGTGTGCAGTGGACACTGTCAGACTGCACAGGGATACAGATAGGTTAAGTGAATGGGTAACTGTCTGGCAGTTTGAGTGTAATGTTGGGAAACATGAGGCCATTCATTTTGGTCGGACTAACAGCAAACTGGATGATGAAATGGTGAAAACCTGCAGCATGCTGCTGTGCAGAGGGACTTGCGTGTCCTTGTGCAAGAACCACCGGAAGTTGGTAATTAAGGCAGTGAAGGGAATATTGTCCTTCATTGCTGGAGGGATGATTATGCTGCAGCTGTACAGGATGCTAGTGAGGCCACACCGGGGATACAGTGTACAGGTTTGGTCCCCAAACTTCAGCAGGGATGTACTGGCACTGCAGGGAGTGCAGAGGAGGTTCACTAGTTTGAGTCTGGAGTTGATAGGGTTGCCATATGAGGAGAGATTGAGTAGACTTGGACTATACTCTTTGGAATTTAGAAGAATGGGAGGTTGTACAGGAAAAAAAAAACTAAAAATATAAAGGCATTAGATAAGATAGAATCAGGGAGGTTGCTTCCACTGAGCACGGGTGAAACCAGAGAGCATAGCGTCATAATAAGGGGGAGCAGATTTAGGAATGAGTTCAGGAGGAAAGTCTTCAGGTAAAGGGTTGTGAATCTGTGGAATTCCCTGCTGACTGAAGCAGTTGAGGCTGTCAACTTGAATGTCTTTAAGGTTAAATGCAGATTTCTGAATAGGAAAGGAAAAAAGGGTTATGGTGAGAGCGCAGGAAAGTGGAGCTGAGGCCATGAAAAAATTAGCCCTGATCTTATTGAATGGCAGAGCAGGCTTGAGGGGCCAGACGGCTTACCCCTGCTCATATTCCTTATGTTCTTATGTTGCCACTTTGCAGCCGTCCCTTTACCTGGATATAGCAAAGAAATATTGAAAGTTATTGCCTTGTACGTCAAAATTCGCCTTTGTCCAATTTAGAACACCAACTTTTAGATCTGGTCTATTATTTTCTCGAACTATTTTAAAACTAGTAGAATTATCAGAGAATCCCGACAGTGTGGAAACAGGCCATTCCACCAATTACATTTACACTGACCCTCATATACTCCTATTCTAGCCCTGTAACACTGCATTTCCCATCGCCAATCCACATAACCTGCGCAACCCTGAACACTATGGACAATTCAGCCTGGATAATCCACCAAACTAGCACTTCTTTGGACTGTGGGAGGAAACCAGAGCACCCGGATGAAACCCATGCAGACAACCCCAAGAAGGTGATCATCATGTTCTTATTTCCCATTTCCACCCAAATAACTTCACTGGGTGAACTCCCATGAATATCCTCCCTAAGAACTACCATAATGTATTCCCTAATCAAAAATACCACTCTACCTCCTTTCTTGTCCCCCTTTCTATCCTTCCTCTTGCATCTATACCCTGGAACATTAAGCTGCCAGTCCTGTCCATCTCTAAGCCACGCTTCTGTAATACCCACGATATCCAGTTCCATGTTCAAAACCATATCCTAAGCTCATCTGCTTTCCCTGTCAAGCCTCTTGCATTGAAATAAATGCAGTGCCATGCTATCGAAAAGACAGACTGATGGGCAGATGGGGTGGGATGGCCCTGTTGGTGAGGGATGATATTCAGTCCCTTGCGAGGAGGGGGAGGTGGGGGAGGCCGAGAGACACAGAATCAGGAGATGTTGAGCTAGTATCGAAAGAGCTGAGAAAATCTAAGGGTAGAAAGACCCTAATGGAGTTATCTACAGGCCCCCAAACACTAGCCTGGATGTAGAGTGTAATTTGAATAAGTAGTTGAAATTGGCCCGTTGCAAAGGTATAACTACAGTTGTAATGGGGGATTTCAACATACAGGTAGACAGAGAGAATTAGGATGGTACTGGACCCCAAGAAAGGGAGTTTGTGGAGTGTCTGCGAGATGGATTCTTAGAACAGTTTGTACTGGAACCTACCAGGGAGAAGGCAATTCTGCATCTGGTGTTGTGCAACGAACTGGATTTGATCTGGGACGTCAAAGTAAAGGAGCCATTCATCGGTTGTGACAATAATATGGTAAGGTTTAATCGGCAATTTGAGAGAGTGAAGGGAGATTCGGGAGTGTCAGTATTGCAGGTGAACAAAGGGAACTATGGAGATGGCCAAGGTTCCATGGTTCAATCCCCGAGCAGGGATGGCGGGGGAACAACATAGCAGGTATTTCTGGATATTATGCAGGAAGTGCAGGATCAGTTCACTCCAAAGAGGAAGAAAGATCCTCAGGCGAGGCAGGAAGGTAAAGACTGTATAAAGATAAAAGATAAGTATAACATAGAAAAGATGAGTGGCAAGCCGGAGGACTGGGAAAAGTTTAAAAAGCAACCGAGGATAACTAAAAAAAGCAATACGTTGTGAAAAAAATGAGGTACAAAGGAAAACTGACCAAAAATATAAAGGAAGATAGTAAACGCTTTTTTAGGTATATGAAAAGAAAAAAAAAAGAATGGTTAAGACTAAAATTGGGCTCTTGAAGACAAAAACGGGTGAATTTATTGTGGGGAACAAGGCAATGGCAGAAGAGTCAAATAGGTACGTTGAATATGCCTTCACTGGGGAAGACACAAGCAATCTCCCAATGTTATAGTGGCTGCAGGACCTGAAGGGAACTTACTTTAGGCATGAAATTGTGTTGGATAGACTGTTAGGTCTGAAGGCTGATACGTCCCTGGGACCTGATGGTCTGCATCCCAGGGACATAAGGGGGTGGCTTTAGAAATCGTGGACGCATTGGTAATCATTTTCCGATGTTCTGTAGATTCAGGATCAGTTCCTGTGGATTGGAGGGTGTCTAATGTTATCCAACGTCTGAAGAAAGGAAAGAGAGAGAAAACAGGGAATTATAGACCGGTTAGCCTGACGTCACTGCTGTGAAAGATACTGGAGTCAATTATAACAGATGAAATTACGAAACATTTGGATAGCGGTGATAGGATTCACCAGAGTCAGCATGGATTTACTAAGGTGAAATCGTGCTTGACTAATCTGGAAATTTTTGAGGATGCAATTATAAAGATGGACAAGGGAGATCCAGTGGATGTAGTGTACCAGGATTTTCAGATTCTTTAATATTGTCCCACATAGGAGATTAGTGAGCAAAGTTTGGGCACATGGGATTGAGGGCAAAATACTGACTTGGATTGAAAATCGGCTGGCTGACAGGAAGCAATCAGTAGTGCTGAACGCTGAATGGGTCCCTTTCAGAATGACAGAGGGTGACCAGTGGGGTACAACAAGGTTCGGTGCTGGGACTGCAGCTGTTTACAATAATGTAAACGAAGGTATTAAAAGTAATATTAGCAAATTTGTTGATGACACAAAGCTGGGCAGCAGGGAGAAATGTGAGGAGGATGTTATGAGAATACAGGTTAACTTGGGCAGACTAAGTGAGTAGACGGAAGCATGACAGAAGCAGTTTAATGTGGATAAACGTGTGGTTATCCACTTTCGTGGCAAGTACAGAAAGGAAGTTTACTGTCTAAAAAGGAGTCACATTTGGTAAAAAGGAAGTACAACGAGAGCTAGGAGTTCTTGGACATCAGTGAATGAAAGCAAGCATGCAGGTACAGCAGGCAGTGAAGAAAGTTAACAGTATGCTGGCCTTCATAACAAGAGGAATTGAGCAGTTGACCAAAGAGGTCCTTCTGCAGCTGTACAGGGCCCTGGTGAGACTGCACCTGGAGTACTGTGTATAGTTTTGGTTTCCAAATTTGAGGAAGGACATTCTGGCTATTGAGGGAGTGCAGGTTAGGTTCACGAGGTCAATTCCCTGAATGGGGGAGCAATCATATGTTGAAATATTGGAGTGACCGAGCTTCTATGCACTTGAGCTTAGAAGGATGAGAGGGGATCTGATTGAGGTGCATAAGATCATTAACGAATTGGACACTCTGGAGGCAGGAAGCACACTTCCGCTGATAGGTGAGTCCAGAACCAGAGGACACAGTTTAGGGCTTATGTCATTTAGAAGAGTTGAGGAAGAACTTCTTCACCCAGTGAGTAGTGGACATATGGAATGCTCTGCCCCAGATGACAGTGGAGGCCAAGTCTCTGGATACTTTCAAGAAAGAGATGGATAGAGCTGTTAAAGATAATTGAATCAAGCATTACGGAGATAAGACAGGAACAGAATGGCCTACTCCTACACCTTTTGTCTATTGTAACTTGTCAGTCCTACCTCTCTCTGTGCCTTGCTCTTGTCTGCCTTGACTGTCAAACTTCTGAACTGTACCAGCCTCAGGCATATCTGTTTCCTCATTATCTCTTTATGTTTTGCCCCACTCCTTCATTGGTTTAATGCCTCCCGAGTAGCACAAGCAAATCTCCCTGCCTGGATATTAGACACCTTCCAATTCAGATGTAATCCATCCTTCTTATGCACATCAATTATACCCCAGCAGAGATTCCAATGATCTAAAAATGCGAAACGTTCTCCCCTGCACCAGATCATTAGCCACGCATTCGTCTGCTCCAGCCTGCTATTCCTACTCTCACAGGTATGTGGGACCGAGAGTAATCCAGATGTTACTACACATGAGGACCTACATTTTATCCTCCAGTCTAATTTGCTGTATTGCCTCATCAGGACTTCATTCTTTTCTCTTCCTATGTCATTGGTACAAATGTACAATGTCCTCCCGCTGGTTATTCTCCCTTTTGAGAATATTCTGCTCCCTTTGTGAGAAATCCTTGATCCTGGCACAAGGTAGGCACCACCCCATTCTGATGTCTCACTGTCAGCTGCAGAAACAGCAGTCTGTGCCCCTGACTAGAAAGTCCACTATCACCATCGATCACGTGGAACTTGATATATCTCTCAATACATTGGAGCCAGTCTCTGTACCAGTAACTTGGCTGTCAGTGCTACATTCTCCTGAGAGTCTGTGACCCACCGATGCTTTCTGAAACAGTATACTTGTTTGAGATGGGGATAGCCACAGGAGACTCCCGTGCTATTTGCCCTCCGCTCCGACCTTTCCGAAAGTTAACCCATCTACCTGACTGGATCGGCAGTTTTCCTACCTTTCTGAAACTGCCACGGATGGTTAAGTCCTATAGGACATACATCCTCACTTCCTGCAGATAATCATCAGGATCATTGAACCTCTTCCTAATCTCCCACATCCGACAGGAAGAGCACATCACAGTACAAATGGCCATCTCTGTATCTTAACATTCCACAGACCCAGACAAAGACACAGTCTTACTGCTTTACACAACAATACTCTAGCATAAATTAGTACTTTTTTATATTTAAAAAACTTAATCAAATGTATCATAAGATGTGTATTTAAATAAATAAATCCTCAGCCTACTGAATGTTGCAGCTTTACTAACTAAAACAGACTAACATTTATCTTTTAAGTGATTGAAACCCACTGAGCTGTGAGTCACAGATGAACAGCACAAAACAGAACCTTCGGTCAAATTTGTCCACACCGACCAGATATCCTAACCTAATCTGTCCCTTTTGCCAGCACCTGGTCAAGATCCCTCTAAATGCTTCCTATACCTACAAGTATCCAGATGCCTTTAAAATGCAGTAATTATACCAGCCTCCACTGCTTCTTCTGGCAGCTTATTCCACACAGGCACCACCCACTGCGTGAAAATTTTGC
This sequence comes from Chiloscyllium punctatum, assembly GCF_047496795.1. Classification (NCBI taxonomy): domain Eukaryota; kingdom Metazoa; phylum Chordata; class Chondrichthyes; order Orectolobiformes; family Hemiscylliidae; genus Chiloscyllium; species Chiloscyllium punctatum. The sequence goes on along the minus strand of NC_092759.1, from coordinate 79,712,553 downwards.
TCCTTAGTTCCCTTTTATATCTTTCTCCTCTCACTCTAAACCTATGCCCTCTATTTCTGGACTCCCCTTCATCATAAGAAATACCTTGTCTGTTAATCCTATCCATGTCGCTAATGATTTTATAAACCTCCATGGAGGTCACTCCTCAGCCTCTGATGCTCCAGAGAAAAAATGCCCCAGCCTATTTGGTCTCTTCCTACTCCTCAAACGCTCCAACCATGGCAATATCCTTGTAATACTTTTTTGAACCATTTCAAGTTTCATGACATCCTTCTGATAGGCAGAGAACAGAATTGCCCACAATATCCCAAAAGTGGCCAAAGCAACGTCCTGTACAAATGCAACATGACGTCCCAACTCATATACCCAATGCTCTGACCAATAAAGGAAAACGTACCAAACGCTTTCTTCAATGTCCTATCTACCTGCAACTCCACTTTCAAGGAAATATGAACCTGTACTGCAAGGTCTCTTTTCCAGCAACACTACCTTGGAATTTACCATTATGTGTGTGAGTTCTGCGAGATTTGCTTTTCCAAAATGCAGCATGTCTCATTTATCTAAATTAAACTCCATCTGCCTCTTCTCAGCTCATTTGGCCATTTGAACAATGAAATATAAACGATGAAAGCAGTGGACCCTTCACCGATCCTTGTGGCACTCCACTGGTCACAGGCATCCAAAATGAAAAGTAACGCTCCACCACCACCATCTGTCTTCACAATTTCAGCCAGTTCTCTATCCAAATGACTAGTTCTCCCTGTATTCCTTGAGATCTAACCTTTCTAACCAAAATCCCATAGGGAACTTTTCGAACGCCTCACTGAAGTCCACGGATCATGTTCACCTCTTTGCCCTCATTTATCCTTTTCGTTTTTTCTCCAAAAAGATTCAAGTTTGTGAGACATGATTTCCCACTCCCAAATTCATGCTGACTATCGCTAATCAGTCCTTGCTCTTCTAAATACATGTACATCCTATCCCTCAGGATTCTCTCCAACAAATTGCACACCTCCAATGTTCAGGGTCACCGGCCGACAGTTCCCTGGCTTGTCCTTAACACCTTTCTTAAATAGTGACATAACGTTAACCAATCTCTAGTCTTCCAGCATCTTATCTGTGACAATCAGTGATATAAATATCTCAGCAAGGGGCCCAGCAGTCACACTCCCAGATTCCCAAATAGTTCTAGGGTACAGCTGATCAGGTCCTGCGGATTTACCAAGCTTTATGCATTACAAGACACCCAGCACCTCCGCCTCTGTGAGATGGTCATTTTCAAGATGGCACCATCTATTTCCCCACATTCTATATCTTCTACGTCATTCTCCACAATAAACACTGATGCGAAATACTGGGTGAGTATCTCCCCCATTTCCTGCCGCTCCATACAGGCTGCCTTGCTGATCTTTGTGAAGCTTTATTCTCTCTCTAGTTACCATCTTGTTCTTAATGTATTTATAAAATCCCTTTGGATTATCCTTAACCCTATTTGCCAAAGCTATCTCATGTCCCCTTTTTGCCTCTTGATTTCCCTCTTTATTATACTCCTACTGTCTTTAACGGTCAGGAGTTTTTGGACTTTTGGATTGGAATAAATGCAAAATATTACGTCTTGATAAAACAAACGAGGGCCATACTTGCACTAGTTAAAAGTAGAACCTCTAGTAGTGATATGGAACAAAGAGACCCGAGGGGCTGAAGTCTTTGAAGTCTGTGCCACATGTAGAAAGGGTGGTTAAGAAGGTGGTTAGCACTCATACCTTCCTTGCTCAGACCTTTGAGTACAGGAGTTGACACGTTACATTGCGGTTGTACAGGATGTTGGGGAGGCCTCTTCTGGAATTCTGTGCCCAGTTCTGGTTGTGCCGCTATAGGAAGGATATTATTAAATTCGAGCGGGTTCTGAAGAGATTTACCAGGATGCTGATGGGAACCGATGGTCTCAATTATAAGCAGAGGCTGGATAGGCTGGGACTTCTTTCACTGGAGCTTAGCAGGCTGCGGGGTGATCTAATTGAGGTTTATAAGATCATGGGGGCTATTGGGAATATGAACAGCAGGTGTCCGTTCCAGGAGGGTGCGTGATTCAAGATTGCGTACATACTTTTAACGTGAGAGGAGAAAGACTTTAAAAAGACGTTCGGGAGTTTTACATTTTTTTATACAAAGTGGTTCATGTGTGGAATGAACTTCCAGTCGAAGTGGTAGCTGTGAATACAATTACAACTTCAGAGTGGCACAGTGGTTATCACTACTACCACGCAGCGCCAGGGACCTGGGTTTGATTCCAGCCTGGGGTGACTGCCTCTGTGGGGCTTGTTTGTTCTCCCTGTGTCTGCATGGCCATCTTCCAGGTGCTCCAGTTTCCTCCCATAGTCTAAACATGTGCAGGTGACGTGAATTGGACGTGGTAAATTGCACAGGGTCTTCAGGGATGTGTATGCTGGGTGAAGTATTCGAGGGTGGATGTCGAGTAGGGACATGGGATTCTCTGAAAAAGATATTTGGGCAGCTACATTATTTGGATGGGTGTGGTCCAAGTGGAGGCAGGTGAGATTAGTTCAGTTTGGAATGGTGGTCGACATGGATTGGTTGGATCACAGGGTCTGTTTCTAATCCGCACATCTCCATGACTAACTCTCGCTATCTGTTAATTCCTCAATTTTCACAACTCTATCACTGTCACCTCATCCAGCCTTACAACGCTTCCTTATCTCTAAGTTCCTCTCCAGCCTCAAAACCCACATTATCTCTGCGATCACAAACATCTCTAACATCCTCCAGCCTCACAATCCTCCTGAACTCTAACCTCTTCCAGCCTTATTATCCTCCCTCTCTCTGATCTCCTCGAATCTCTCGAAGCGTTTCAATTCCAGCCTTGAGCATATCCCATTTTTATTTAGCACGTGATGATCGCACGAGTAGACTCCTGCGCCCCGAATTCCAGAATTTCCTCCTGAACTTCTCCGTCTCTTTCCTCCCAAAAATCGCCAACCAATCATGATTAAGGGGTTAGATAGGGTTGACAGTGAGAACCTTTTTCCACGTATGGAATCAGCTATGACAAGGGGGCATAGCTTTAAATTAAGGGGGGGGGTAGATATAGGACTGATGTTAGGGGTAGGTTCTTCACTCAGCGAGTCGTAAGTTCATGGAATGCCCTGCCAGTAGCAGTGGTGGACTCTTCCTCTTTATGGGTATTTAAGCGGGCATTGGATAGGTATATGGAGGATAGTGGGTTAGTGTAGGTTAGGAGGGCTTTGATCGGCGCAACATCGAGGGCCAAAGGGCCTGTACTGCGCTGTATTGTTCTATGTTCTATGTTCTACGTTCTATGTCTCATCTAACCTTACATCACCTTCTCTGACCTGATTTGTCATATTCGTCTATGAGGCATTTCAGTGTTCTAGAGGACAGAGAAAGACTCTGGTCTATCGGATCAGTGACATAAAGAAAGTTACCACCTAACTATACTCGTATATTTTCCAGTGCTTGGTACAAAGTGTATCTGTAGTGGCATTGCAAATAAACCCAGTACATCTTAAATGCTATTTGGACTTCTCTGTCTCTCACCGTTCCAGACAGTGAGGTTTAGTGCAACTGTTGCTCGATGATGACATCACCCACAGGAACACAGAGCAGTTGGGTCTGTGCAAACCAGAGATCGCCCACACATTGGAAAGGATGGCAGGGTTCTTGAGAGGGGGCACAGGAGATTTACTCATGGCTCAGGAATGGGGGATTTTAGTTGCAGGACATGAGAGTAAATAATGCACATTAAAAATATCCAAGTAAAAAAGATGGACTCTCCTTCTCAACCGCTCCCCTTGCCTGGGCTGTGGTCACCTTCAGGTTATATGACCACCAGACATCCCTCCCTAGTGAGAGAACAGCCCTATGGTCCGGTAGGACAATGCTGACTTTACGTTTTACACAGTGATGCCACTGTGCCTCGGGGATGGGGAGAGAGAATGATGAACGTGGTGGATGGGTCACCACTCACGCACAGTGTTTTGTCCTGGAGAATGTTCACGTTCTTTAATATTGTTGGGGCTGCACTGATGCAGGCAAGTGGAGAACGTTCCAACACAATCTTGATGTGTGCCTTATAGAGAGCAAAAAGACATTGGGGAATCAGGGGTTTGGGGAAACTGAGATTGTTCTCTTTGGAGCAAAGGAACTTGAGGGGAGAGGTGAGAGGGGTTTACAAAATATATACATTAGGATGATCAACCTTACACCCAACATTTCATCATAAAAGGACACACATTGAAGATTTGGAGGAGATCTATTGAGAGAACTTTTACGCAGCAAATAGAAATGAGCTGGAACACAATGTGAATAACAAGGTCCTGATGAATTGAATAATTCTGTCAGAGTTTGGCATTACAACTACTGAGATTACTGTCTGAATGTACACCTGTAGTATCCTGTAATACAAGTTTATAAAATCCATCACTGTCAGTTCAGATTGAATATGCACACCATCCCCTCCTCCTGGCCCAGGATGACTGTACATATTACCCCTTGTGAAGGCCAGCAGTCAGTTCAGGGGGAAATCTATGTGGGTTTGTATGAGTTTCCACCTTGGGACTTCATGTGACTTTGACACATGGGCAGATCTTTGACACATGGGACAGAATGATCCAAGAGTCAGTGAGATGTAGAGAGCAGGATTTGCTTCCTTTTCTTTCTTTGCGTGCTGCCGCAGTGCCTCATCAAGAAGACAAGGGGGGTGAAAGACGCATGCAGCTTGCTGGGCAGGTTGTCTCCATTCTGTGGCGACTGAGATGGGAGGGAAGGGGCGAACGATTTGGGGGGGAGGGGCTACGGAGATGGGTGGGGGAGGGGCGACCGAGATGGGGGAGTGGGGGAAGGGTGGATGCGACCAAGGCAGGAGGGAAGGGTCGACAGAGATGGGACAGGGGCTGCATCAAAGATGGGGGGCAAGGGGCAGCCGAGGTGGAAATGCAGGGGCGTCCGAGGTAGGTGGGAAAGTGCGACCGATGTGGGACAGTGGGGTGCGACAGAGACGGGTGAGATGGGGTGACAAGGATGAGACAGGGGGTGCATAGTGATGTGGGGAGGGCGAGAGAGATTTGGGAAAAGGGTCGACAGAAATGGGACGGGGTGGGGGGGATGGGTGACCGAGATGGGATGGGGGTCGAGGAGGCGACTGGGAAAGGGGGGGGGGGGGTTAGAGGTGACGAAGATGTGATGGGGGTGGTGGGGGCGACCGAGATGGGAGGGAAGCGGCGACCGAGATGGGACGTGGTAGAGACAGAGATGGGAGGGAAGGGGCGACCAGATGGGTTGTGGGTAGGTGACCAAGATGTGAAGGAGCGGTTGGGGTGACAAAGATGGGGGGACAAAGTGCGACCAAAATGGGACGGGAGGGAACGACCGAAACGGGGCAATGTGGCATCCGAATCGGGGGGTGTGGGAAGGGGCGACCGAGACGGAGGGAAGGGTCAACCAAGATGGGGAGGGAAGGGGCGACCGAGACTGGGGGGTAAGGGGCGACCAAGATGGGACAGTGGGGGGGCGACAGAGATGGCACAGTTGGGGGGCGACAGTGATGGCACAGTGGGGGGAGGCGACAGAGATGGTTCAGTGGGGGGGAAGGGGCGACAGAGATGCCACAGTGGGTGGGCAAGGGGCAAAAGAGTGGGAGCGAAGGGGCGACAGAGATGGGAGGGAAGGGGTGACAGAGATGGGAGGGAAGGGGCGACAGAGATAGGACGGGGAGGCGACAGAGATGGGAGGGAAGGGGCGACCGAGATGGGAGGGAAGGGGCGACTAATATGGGAGGGAATGGGCGACAGAATTGGGAGGGATGAGGCGACAGATGTGGGAGGGAAGTGGCGACAGAGGTGGGAAGAAGGTGCGACAGAGTTTGAAGGGAAAGGGCGACAGAGATGGGTGGGATGGGGGCGATAGCGAATGGGCGGGGGGGCGACAGAGATGGGGCGGGCATAACAGAGATGGGACGGTGAGGCGACAGAGTGGGAGGGAAGGGCCGACCGAGATGGGAGGGAAGTGGTGACAGAAGTGGGAAGGAAGGGGCGACAGAAGTTGGAGGGATGGGGCAACAGAGGTGGGAGGGAAGGAGTGACTGAGTTTGGAGGGAAGGGGCGACAGAGGTGGGAGGGAAGTGGCGAACAGAGGTGGGAAGAAAGTGCGACAGAGATGGAAGGGAAGGGGCGACAGAGATGGGAGGGATGGGGGCGACAAAGAATGGGCGGGGAGGCGACATAGATGGGGCGGAGGCGACCGAGATGGGGCGGGAGCGACACAGATGGGACGGGGAGGCGACAGAGATGGACGGGAGGTGGAGGGGACAGGGGACGGGGGGAGGGGACAGAGGGCAGTAGGGGGAGGCGACAGGGGACGGGAGAGGTGAGGCGTCAGGGGACGGGAGGTAGGTGGCGACAGGGGACAGAGGGGAGGCGACAGGGGACTGGGAAGGCGACACGGGATGGGAGGGGGAGGCAAAAGGGGGCTGGGGAGGCGACAGGTGACAGGGGGGTGGAAGCGAGAGGGGATGGGAGGGGGAGGCGACAGGAGACGAGAGGGGGGAGGCAACAGGGCACGGGAGGGGGAGGCGATTGGGGATGGGAGGGGGAGGCGACTGGGGACGGGAGGGAGAGGCGACTGAGGATGGGAGGGGTAGGCGACAGAGAACTGGAGAGGCGACAGGGGATGGGAGGGGGAAGCGACTGGTGAGGGGTGGGGGAGGCAACAGGGGATAGGAGGGGTGAGGCGACAGGGGACGTGAGGGAATGGGCAACAGGAGACGGGAGTGAAGGGGCGGCAGGGGACGGTAGAGGGGAGGCGACTGGGGATGGGAGGGGGAGACGACAGGAGATGAGAGGGGGGAGGAAACAGGGGACGGAAGGCGTGGCAACAGGGGATGGGAGGGAGAGGGGACAGGGGAATGGGGAGGCGACAGCGGATTGGAGGGAACGGGTGACAGGGGACGGGAGGGGAAGGTGACGGGAGTGGGAGTCGACAGGGGACGGGAGGGGATAGGCGACAGGGGACAGGAGGGGGATGCAACAGGTGATGATTGGGGGAGGCGAAAGGGGACGGGAGGGGGTAGGCGACAGGGGACGGGAGGGAATGGGTGACAGGGGCAGGAGGGGGAGGTGAGAGGGGACGGAAGGGGCGAGGCGTCTGGCGACGGGAGCGGGGAGGCAACAGGGGACGGAAGGGGGTAGGCAACACGGAACGGGAGGGGGAGGTGACAGGGGATGGGGGCGGGATGCAACAGGTGATGGTTGGGGGAGGTGAAAGGGGACGGAGGGGGAGGCGACAGGGGACGGGAGGGAATGGGTGACAGGGGATGAGAGTGAATGGGCAACACGGGATGGAAGGAGGAGGCAATAGGGAAGGGGATGAGGTAGACGACAGGGGACGGGAGGGGGAGGCAATAGGGGATGGGAGGGGGTAGGCGACTGTGGAAGGGAGGGGGACAGTACAGGGGACGGGAGGGGAGAGGGGAAAGGGGATGGGAGGGGTAAGGTGACAGATGATGGGAGGGGGAGGCGACTGGGGATGGGGAGGCGACAGGGGATGGGAGGGGCGAAGTGACTGGGGAAGGGGGAGAGGGGACGCGGAGACAGGGAACAGGAGGGGGAGGCGACAGGGGACGGGAGGTGGAGGTGAGAGGGATGGGAGGGTGGAGGCAACAGCGGACACGAGGAGGAGGCGACTGGTGACCGGAGTTGGGAGGTGACTGGGGACGGGAAGGGGAGGCGACATGGAGGGGAGGAGGGAGGCAACAGGGGACATGAGGGGAGGTGACTGGGGGCCAGAGTGGGGAGGTGACTGGGGACAGGAGGGGGAGGTGACTGGGGACAGGAAGGGGAGGTGACTGGGGACAGGAAGGGGAGGTGACTGGGGATGGGAGGGGGAGGCGACTGGGGATGGGAGGGCGAGGTGACAGGGGGCAGGAGGGAAGGGGTGACAGTGGACAGGGAGGCGATAGGGGTGAACAGGAGAGGAGGAGCCACGTGGATGGGATGAGGAGGCGACAAGGGATGGGAGGGAAGGGGTGACGGGGACGGGGAGGGAACAGAAAACGTGATTGAGGGGGCGACAGGTGACAGGGGTGCGACAGAGGAGGGGAGGTTGGGGGCAACAGGGGACGGGAGGGAAGGGGCGACCAAGATGGGACAGGTTTGGGGCGACTGATGTGGGATGGGAAAGGGGAGTGACCGAGATGGGAAGGGGTGTGGGGCGACCAAAATGGGACGGAAAGAGGGGTGACCGAGATGGGATAGTGGGTAGGGTGACTGAGATGGGACGGGGTGGGCAAACAAGATGGGATGGGAAGCGGCGTGAAAGAGATGTGACAGGGGTGGGTGGACCGAGATGGGATTGGCAGGGGCAACAGAGGTGGATGGTAAGGGGCGACTGAAGTGGGATGGCAGTTTGATAACGAAGTAACAGTGGAGCAATGGAAGTAGAGCTGGGAATTCTCAGTGTACATGTGAAACCTATACGGTGCTTTTGGACGATGTCACCTCCTGCCAGTATGGAGGTGAGATACAGGAGTTGCCAAGGTTAGATCGTGGAGGGACACCAAATACAATGAATTCAGAAAGGAAAGGGAGAGTGGAAATGGAGTAGGATTCTTCAACGATAGCGAGGTTAAATATTAGTTTTTAGCAGAATAGGAGAGAAGGGCATAACCAGAAAAGACAAACATAACAAGGAACAATATCTGTAAATTGGCGAGAGTGGGGGTGTGGGGGGGGGGGGTGCGTGGGGCGGTGACAAGCAGGAGGAGGAGACAGAGATTTGGAATGTCTCTGCTTTACCTAGACTATGGTAAAGGATCAAGATGAGCTCTAATAAGGATTGACAAGAGGCTAGAGGAAAATGCAAATTTAGGACTAAAATGAGAAGCACCCTTGTGAGGCAGTTTGGCTCGGTGGGCTGGTGGGAGGGGGGAAACGACAGAGGCAGCTGATTGGATTGTCTCAATCTTAGTGACAGAGAAACTCCATGTGCTCCTCACTCTTGCGGTTGGAGGGGAGGATGGAAGAGCCAGGATAATGGACATTGTTTTAGAAATAAAAAATAAACAAAACCTGTGATAGTAATACTAAAAATTAGTGAACAAACCTGCCGTATTTAACTTTTATCAGGAATATTAATATATACAGCTGAAGTCCAGGTTGGACTCCCACATCGGTCGAGGGTGGATCTGAAGTCAAGAAACAAATAACTGGAATGAAGCATCTACTGTTTGCCATGGAACCACTGGGGTGTTTTTCTGCTATTGACAGTGTCCTTGAGGGAAAGAAACCTGACAGTGGCCCATCAAATCACTCATTGTATTAATCACTTCTCAGTCTCAACAAAGGAATGAAACTGGATGGACCACATTACATCTACCAATGCACTGGAAAGTACAACCACACAATCAGCCCTCTTGACCCTGCAACTTATGCCTCACTGTGGGCCAACAATAGCATCAGAACTGTACTCCAACCCAATCTGAAATCTCATGGCCTGTACATACAGTACTCCAGGTGTGGCGTCACCAACACCCACTTCAGCTGGAACATACCCTCTGTTTTTAAACACGATCCCATCAACAATGAAGGACAACATTTCATTTGCCTTCTGAATTGATTGTTGTACCTGGTGACCAAACTGCATGCAGAATGATACTCAGGTGCCTCTGCATAGCAAATGGTGCACCGTTTTAAAATTCAAGTAATGATATCTTTTTAATGCTACTCCAACCAGAGTATGACTTTGCATTTATGAATGTTCTGTTCCATTTGCCTGACCATTGCCCACTCACTCAATGAATCTATGTTCCAATACAAAGTTTCACAATCCTCCGCACGCTTTGTTCTGCTACTCATCTTAGTCTCATATACAAACTTTGACACACCCAACACCAAATCATCTGCATCAATTCTAAATAGTTGCAGTCCCAACACTGATCCCTGAGGCACACTACTCGTCACTGATTGCCAGTCAGAATAATACTAATTTAACCTCACACTTTGCTTCCTGTTAGTCAACCAATCTTCTATCCGTGCTTATACTCTGCCCCTAACGCCATGAACCCTTATATTATGCAACAGCCTCTTGCACAGCACCTTGTTGAAGGCCTTTTGAAAATCCAGGTACACCGCATCCACTGGGTCCCCGTTGTCCACTTTGCTCGAAATGTCTTCATAGAATTCCAAAAGATTTGTCAAGCATGACCTGCCGTTCATGAGCTCATGCGGTGTCTGTCCAATGGAAAAATTACTATCGCGATTCTCTGCTATTTCTTCATTTATAATAGGCCCAAGCATCTTTCCCACCACAGAGAATAATCTAAGTGGTGCATAATTCACCATCTTTTGTCCACCTCCTTTTTAAAACAGTGCCGTCACTTTTGCTGTTTCCCAATCTGCTGGGACTGCCACAGACACCAGTGAATTTTGGAAAAATACAGCCAGTGCATTTGCTATTCTCCGGCATCTCTTTTAGTACTCTGGGATGCATTCCATCAGCATCAGGAGACTTTTCTATCGTTAGTTCAATTACCTCCAACAGTCCAACACTGGTTGTTGTGTCATAATGATAGTTTCCAAATTCTCACCTTCCTTTGTCTCTTTGCTAATTACTGGCAAGATATTATTATACTCCGCTGTGATATCCCATAACTAGATGTTCCTTCTCATTTTCCAAAGGACCAACATTTACTTTAGCCACTCTGTTCTCGTTATATACATCGATATAAAGTTTTGCTCTCTGTCTTTATAGTTTGTGCTAGTTTATTTTCATCATGTTCTATCTTATGTTTCTTTATAGTTCTTCTGTGGCTTTTTGTTGAACTGTAATGTTTTCTCACTTCTAGTTTCATGCTGTTTTTGGTCACTTTGTATGCCTTCTCCTTCAATTTGAATGCTTTCCTTAGATTCCCATTGCAGAGTATGCTTTTTCTTATCGTCGTTCCTTTTCACTGAAATATACCTTTGCTGAGCATTTTGTAAAATGTCTTTGAAAATCTTCCTCTGCTTATCAACTGTCCCACCATAAAAACTTTGTTTCCAGTATACTTTATTCAGGTTCTCCCTCAAACTGTTGTAGTTTCCTGTGTTCAAGCACAGGACTTAGGTATTAGATTTTATCTTCCATTAGTATTCTAAATTCAACCATACAGTGATCACTTCTTCCAAGAGGATCCCTAACTCTGAGGTCATTAATTATTCCTGTCTCATTGCACAAGGCCAGATCTTGCATAGCTTGCTCCCTTGTAGTTCCTTTTTATAGTACTCAAGAAATCCATCATGAATACACTAAATGATCTTCTCAAGGCTACCCTGGCTGAGCTGGTTCAACCAATCTACATGTAGATTAAAATCACCCATGATAATAACCATACCATTTTTACAGGCATTCGTTATTTCTTTGTTTATTGCCCATCCCAATGTGATGTCATTATTTGGTGGCCTACACACTACGCCTATCAGTGACTTTCTTGTTAGAATTTTGAATGCATCATTCCTGTTTCCACTAATGTACGGCAATAACAACAACTACTTGTATTGTATGGAATCTTTCACAAACGGCAAATCTCCTAAGGTGCTTGAATAAGGTGGATGATCAAAACATTGCTTAAAGATAATGATTTTAAAATACGTCTTAAAGGAGGATAGAGAAGGTTAGGGAGGCTATTGCACAGACTTCTGACCTTGACAATTCCAATTGTGGAGTGATGCAGGTGGGGTGGGTTGGAAAGGGAACGTGCAAAGGGGAAATGGAGGGGCGCTGGCAGTGCATAAGGTCTTAAGGACAGAGGAGGTTCCAGACTCAGTCTGTCTGTCATAGAGAGTGTGGCTGCATCATGGAGTTTGAAGCACCGCAATGGGTCCATGCATGTCATGTTAGTCAAGGATATTATAACGGTGGCTGAGAGAATTTTAGTGAGGACTTGTCTAATGAGGTAGTCTCGCTTGAGGTTAGAAACAGGAGAGGAGAGGTCACACTGCTTGGAGTTTTTTTTTATAGGCGTCCACAGAGTTGCAGGGAGGTGGAAGAGACGATTAGCAAAATTATTCTGGCGATGAGTGAAAGGAACAGGGTAGTCATTATGGGGGCTTAAACTTTCCCAACATTGACTCGAAATGCTATAACTCAAGTACGTGGGATGGATCAGTTTTTGTCCAATGTGTACAGGAGGGTTTCTTGACACTGTATGTCGAAGGGCCGACAAGAGTGGAGGCCACATTGGATCTGGTGATTGGTAGTGAACCAGGTCAGATGTTTGATTTACTTGTAGGTGAGCACTTTGGAGAGAGTGGCCACAATTCAGTTACGTTTAGTTTCGCGATGGAAAGGGATAAGTCCATGCCATAGATTAAGAGTTATCGCTGGGGCAGTGCCAATTATAATGCGATTAGGCAGGAATTAGGATGCATAGAATGGGGAAGAAAAATGCAGGGGGTGCAGACAATGGAAATATGGAGCGGGTTTAAGGAACAGATATTGCATGTCATTGATAGGTAAGTCCCTGTCAGACAGGGAGGAAGTCATAAGGTAAGGGAAGCGAGGTTAACAAAAGAAATTGCATCTCTTCTTATGAAGAAGATGGAGGCTTGTGTGTTGATGAGGCAAGATGGTTCAGATGAGGCGATTGAGAGTTACAGATCAGCGAGGAAGGATTTAAAGAGAGAGTTAAGATGAACAAAGAGAGGACACGAGCAGTCTTTAACAAATAGAATAAAAGAGGACCCTGAAGCTTTCGATAGGTATGTGAGGAATAAAAGGATGATTAGGGTAGGAAGAGGGGAAAACAAAGACAGAAGCGGGAGGTTGATTGTGGAGATTGGAGAGGTGCTATAAAGAACATTTCTCATCGGGACAGGTTTAGAATCTGGAGGTTGCAGAGACAATGAGCTGTGTCGGGGCAGAAGATGGTTACAGAATCAGGGGCACTATCGGGACTAGAGGATGTTACACGGTTGGTTAGGCATTGGATTAGGTTACACAACAGGGAAAATTGTAGAGACTGGAGCAAAGAAAAGAGGTGGGCAGGGTTGTCGGTGATGGAGAACGTTGGAGACATAATGAACACTGTAATGGCTGGAGTTTATGGAGATACTGCGACCTGTCAGGGCAGGAGAAGGTCATTAACGCTGATTGTTGTATGGATTCGAGGAGATTGCAAAGATTTGGTTTCTATGGATCAGAGTAGTTGCAGAGAAGGGGAGAGCTGTAAAGACTTGAGAGATATTTTATAGAGAGGAAAAGTTATCGTGGCTGGTGGATTCCAGGGTAAGAAAGTTTATATGGCCTATATGGGTTACAGAGATAAGGAGGGTGACATTGACTGATGGAGGTTGCAGAGATTAGAATGTATCACATAGGTTCGACGAGGTTACAAAGACAGGCTATTTATGGATTTGGAGGACTCTCAAAACACTACACTGAATAGCACAGACGTCTCATGGCACAGAAGGGTGGCATATTGCCAAACATAGTTACACAAGGTATTCAACTGAACTCTTTGCTTAGTAATGATCTTCTCCTTCATTCACATCCTCACAGTTGTTTTGTATCAAAAATCATCCAATCGCCTCCTGAATGTTTCAGTCAAACATGCAGCTACAACGCATCTAAGTACATCTTAACTACTTGCGGAGATCTTTTTCCAGGAAGAAATCCTCTTTCTAATTTCGATGCAGCCTTACTCCATCTTTTAACATGCTCATTATGAGGGGCCCACAGGAAAATTCTGAGACAGTTGTATGGTGACTCTCAGTTTTCCCATAGTTCCGCTCTGCTCTACCATCTCCCCTCTGAACCGCCAGCATTCCTCCTGGTTCCCAACTCGATTATCCATCCGATGCGAAATCTATTGTTCTTCACTGTCACCGAGGGAACATTGGGATTTTTTATCCTTCTTTTCCTATTTGAGGGACCATTCATCGACTGGATCCAAGCCATCTCCTCTTTGCAGGGAGCCCATGGTTCACTTTATGTTTTACTGACCAAATCGGCGTTCCAGTCAAACCTTCCCAGCTTCATTCTTGCCCCATTGAAGGCTGCCTTCATTCAACTAATGTTTCTCACTCTCAACTATTGCATATCATTCTCTACTATCATCCTAAACTTTATAATAAAGTGTACAGTCTGACTCAAAATCTTCCCCTACTGACAATAGATCAACTTTCCCCTCCTTTTCCAAGGATCAGGTGTAACAGTACATCGTCTCTTGAGCTGGACACATACTCCTGCAGTGAGCATTCCTCCATGTAAGCCAGGAATACTCTCTTCTTGTGACCCTGCAACAAAAATAACGCAGTCAATATCTGGATAAATTAAGTTTCTCATTATAACTAATCTGTAGTATTGTCATCGCTCTCAAATGCACCTGCATATTTATTCTCTCCATCATTTCTTTGGTTGCTGGCCGACAGACTAAACCTCACAGTGTAATTGTACACTTTTTGTTCTGTAGCTCCAGCCAATTTCATTCTGTCCTTGGACGGAACCTCTTTCTCTTGGACTCCTTTATTAACGCTACTCTAAACCTGTACTTCGACCTTCATCCTTTCCCTTCCCTTCTACAATTTTGGAATCCTTTATCCCAGTAATATTTAACACCCATTCCTGCCATTCTTTCAGCCAGATTTCCACACACCAATCTGCATCTGCAACTCCCCAAACTCCGAGTATTCATGTCCATGCAGAGGACCTCAGATTAAGGCTTCCTTTTTTTTTACTCCATCTTCCCGTAATAAATGTGTTGTTGTAAATTAGTACCAACTGCATCTCCCATTATATTGAGAATCCTAGTAGTCTCCTCTACTATTCCTTTTTGAATCCCATACACACGTCAAGTTATTTTCAATCTCTCCCACACAGCCCATAGGAAATTCCGTCCCAGCTCTATCATGTTAGCCCATCCAGCTTGTACAGTTGCTGCCTTCCGCAGAACCAGTCCCAGTGTCCCAGGAATCTGAACCCCTCCCTGCTGCAACATCGTTCCAGTCACACACTCACCTACCAAAGTCTCCGAGTTCTGTTCTCACTTGTACACGACACTGGGAGTATTCCATGGATTGCCACATCTGAGGTCCTGCTTGCTAACCATCCACCTAGCTCCCTAAATTCTGATTCCCAGACCACTTCACACTTCCTACCCAGGTCATCCCTTCCAACATGGACATTAACTTTGCTCACTGGCCCCCAGATGAATGTCCTGCAGACACATTGACATTCTTAACCCCTCTATTCTGTAATTACAGAAACACTGACACCTTCTTCAACATCCTGACTCCCCTGTGATTATTGCTCCTCGTTCCTTCTCCCTCCCCTCCTGTACAGTCAGGCTGCTTGTGGTACCATAGACATGGCTCTGACTGTCCTTCCCTGAGCAGCCAGCACCTTCATCACCTTCCAAACAGGGAAACTGAATTGGGAGGGAGACATCAGGCTATACCTGGATTCCCTGACGGTTTCTCTTCGATTGCCTAATGCCCCATTACCTTCCTTATTCTAAGCTGTCATGTCTGCAGGGTTATTTGTTCTGTGTGTGTGCGCTATCCCCCTCACTCTCAGCATCACAGAGTCTCTAGTCACTGTCTGATCTCCAAGACCCAGTGTTCATCTCGGACACCAGCAGGGGCTATGACTTCCCAATGTAACAGAGCACATTTTCCATCTTTCAAACATGTCATGTCGAAAAATGCAAGATGTCTAGAGTAACTTACTTAATTACTTAGAAAGAAGTTAACAACCGGGACAAAACAATATGGTAAAGTCCCTTATTCATCTGTGGTTTACTGAGGGCAATTTATTATACTGGCTCAGAATCTCGCATCTCCCTCACAGTTCTGAGTTCAATCCTTACTTTAGAAGTTTAAAAAATAAATTCGGCGTCTTACAGCAATTAACTGACAGTCAATAATAACGAGTTATTATCAGCCAATGAACTTACAGCATTTTCTATGATGGCTCTTGCACTTCTTTCAAACTCAGTGCAGGCAGGTCCCAGCAGCAGAAGGTTATCTCCGTAACTCCCAGGTACGTGTAATCCCCCAGCTTCCACTCCACTCTGCTCTCTCACAGGGCCACCATCTCTGTGGCTGCCACGAAGGTGTAATCCTCCAGCTCCCACTCCACTCTGCTCGCTCACAGGGTCAACGTCTCTGTAACTGCCAGGTACGTGTAATCCTCCAGCTCCCATTCCACTCTGCTCCCTCACAAGGTCACCGTCTCTGTGACGCCCATTTATGTGTAATGCTCGAGCTCCGACTCCACTCTGTTCCCTCACAGGGTCACCATCTCTGTGACTCCCAGGTGCGTGTAATCCTCCAGCTCCCACTCTACGCTGCTCCCTCACAGGGTCACCGTCTCTGTGACTCCCAGGCACGACTAGGCTTCGATCCTCAGAGCTGATTTATATCCTCCCACTTTGGTGCAGTTACCTCCGAGGTGTGGGTGAGCCTCTAGCTCCTGCTCCAAGTTGTACCCTCACATGGTCACTCCCACTGTGACTCGGTGCTGATTTCGAGCCTCCAGCTCTGCTGTTTCTCCAACTCCAAGTGCCAGTTCGCCTTGATCCTCGCTACTGATTAATATCCTCCTGCTCTGTGCTGCTCTCTCTCAGGTTCTCTCCCCTTGTGACTCCGAGGTAATGGTAGACCTCAAGCCTCAGTTGACATTTATAACATCCCATTCCGCACTGGTGTCTTACAGGATTGATGTTGTGCCTGGAAGACAGTGGAAAAAAGGAGGATTAGAGGGGCCAGAGGATGTTACAGTGATTGAATGAGCTGTATGGGATGGAACAGGTTATCTGGGAGCTAGGCAGACATGCAGCAAATAACAAAGTTTACTTGAAGATACAGTGAGAGCTTAAGATACTGAAGGCGGCAAAGGAAATAGAGAGATGGTGGCTTGTTCATGATGGAGCTTTGTGGAGACTTAAAGCCTTTTTCTGAGCTGCTTATAGAGATGTGTAGACTTCAAAAAATGCAAATTGACAGCCAGCAAGTATTGTATGGTACTGAAGACTTGCACTAACTAGGGGGAATATAAACTTTTGGAGCACTGGTGGTGTTGGAGGACCCCCAGGACATGAGGAGGTGCAGAGAATGGGAGCATTCCATATATTGGGATCGGAGGGGATGGAAGTCCTGAGATGGATAAGGTGGATGAAAAGTGCCAATTTAGCACATGCAACCATTGTAATTATAGAGATTTTGGGAAGGGAACCTGTGCTGTCATTGATTACAGTTAGATGGAGAGTTACAGAAACTGAAGGGGTTACAAATTTAAAAAGGGAGAGATTTCAGGTGATCAGAAGTTTAAACAAGAATAAATAAATTTTAGAGATCTCTAGCACAGATGGGAATGGAGGAGGCGAGATATTGTGAGGAACTATAAGAGTTATAAATCGGGTAGCACGGCAGATATAAAAGGGAGAGCTGCATTGTCTGTATGCAGTTACAGACATGAGGAGTGTTATAACGCCTGCTGGAGGGGACACAGATAACAACAGTTCCAACAGTGGCTGAAGAAGGCAGCTCACGACCACCTTTTCAGGGACAACTCCAAATCAACAATAAATGCTGGCTCAGCCAACAAAGCTCATGTTAATGAATTAATGAAGGAATAAAAGATCTACAAGTAGCACTGAGGTCAATCATGATGGCTCTTTCAACAGCACTTCACAAACCCGGAACCCCTATAAACAGGAAGTATATTAGCTCCAGGTGCACGGGAACATCAGCATTTCCAAGGTGCCCTCCAAGCCACATTCCATCCTCCCAGCACTGTGTCTGTCCCTACACCCAAAGGACTCCAGTGAGTCGGGAAGGCAGCTCCCCACCACTTTATCCAGGGAATTACAGATGGGAAGGTAATGGTGTACTCTGCTATTTACAGCCAGACAGAAAAATAATTCCAGCAGTGGGTGTGAAATGAAATTACGGTTTCAGAACAACATGCTGAACATGGATAGAGGATTTGTCTGATTGGCACAAGGCAGAGAGTGTGAAGAAAGGGGTCTTTTTCACGATGGGAACTGGTGATGGGGGAAGCTCCACAGGGGTCAGTGTTGGGACTACACGCTACACATAGAGTCATAGAGAGATGTACAGCATGGAAACAGACCCTTCGGTCCAACCTGTCCATGCCAATCAGATATCCCAACCCAATCTTGTCCCACCGGCCTGCGCCCAGCCCATATCCCTCCAAACCCTTCCTATTCATATATCCATCCAAAAGCTTCTTAAATGTTGCAATTGTACCAGCCTCTACCACATCCTCTGGCAGCTCATCCCATAAACGCACCACCCTCTGTGTAAAAAAGTTGACCCTTAGTTGTCTTTTACATTTTTCCATCTCACTCTAAACATATGTCCTCTAGTTCTGGACACCCCGACCCCAGGGAAAAGTCTTTGTCTATTTATCCTATCCATGCAGGTCATACTTTTGTAAACCTCTATAAGGTCACCCCTCAGCCTCCGACGCTCCAGAGAAAGCAGCCCCAGTCTGTTCAGCCTCTCCCTGTCCCTCAGATCTGCCAACCCTAGCAACATCCTTGTAAATCTTTTCTCAACAATTCAAGTTTCACAACATCTTTCCGATAGGAAGGTGACCAGAATTGCATGCAACATTCCAACAATGGCCTAACTAATGTCCTGTACAGCCGCAACATGACCTCCCAACGCCTGTACTCAATACTCTGACCAATAAAGGAAAGCACATCGAACGCCTTCTTCACTATCCTATCTACCTGCGACTCCACTTTCAAGGAGCTATGAATCTTCACTCCAAGGTCTCTATGTTCAGCAACACTCCCTAGGACCTTACCATTAAGTGTTGTGGGAAAGGCTTCCAAAAGGATTATAAGAGGTAAGAGGTAAGAATTATAATCATATAGCAAGCAACAATTTGATTTCAGATAGTTAACATGGTTTCCTCAAGGGAAGGTCATTGAGTTTTTTGAGAAAATGACCAAGCATGTAGATGAGGGTAGGACAGTTGACGTGGTGTACATGGATTTCAGTAAAGCCTTTGATAAGGTTCCACATGGTAGGCTCTTGGAGAAAATGCAGAGACATGGAATTGAGGGTGATTTAGCAGTTTGGATTAGAAACTGGCTTTCTGAAAGAAGGCAGCGAGTGGTGGTTGACTGAAAATATTCAACTGGAGTCTACTTACTAGTGATGTGCCACGAGGATCTCTTTTTATAAATGACTTAGATGCAGGCATAGGTGGATGGATTAGTAAATTTGCTGAAGACACTAAATTCGGTGAGTAGTGGACAGTGTGGGAGAATGTTGCAGGTTGCAGGGGGACTTGGAAAAACTGCAGAGTTGGGTGAGATGCGGCAAATGGAGTTCAATGCAGCTAAATGTGAGGTGATGTACTTTGGGAAGAATAACAGGAAGCCTGAGTACTTGGTCAACAGAAAGATTCTTGTTAGCGTGGATGTGCAGAGGGATCTTGGAGTCCATGCACATAGATCCCCGAAAGTGGCCACCCAGGTGGATAGTGCTCTTAAGAAGGCATATGGTGTGTTAGGTTTCATTCGTCGTGGGCTGAAAATGTGTTGTTGGAAAAGCGCGGCAGGTCAGGCAGCATCCAAGGAACAGGAGAATCGACGTTTCGGGCATAAGCCCTTCTTCAGGAATCGTAGAGGGATTGAGTTCCGGGGCCACAATATCATGCTGCAAATATACAAAATGATGGTGTGGTTATACTTGGAATATTGTGTGTAGTTCTGGTGCCCAAATGGAAGCATTGGAAAAGGTGCAGAGGAGATTTACCAGGATGATCCCTTTTCTGGAGGAAAGGTCTAAAACGGAAAGGCTGAGAGAGTTGAACCTATTCTCATTGGCAAGAAGAAGGTTAAGAGTGAATGTGATAGAAATATACAGGATGATCGGAGGCTTAGATAGGGTAGACGTTGTAAGTCTTTTTTTTCTGGGATGATGCCATCAGCTTGTACGAGGGGGCATAACCACAAATTGAGGGGGTGATAGTTTTAAGACAGATGTCAGAGGCAGGTTATTTACTCAGAGAGTGGTTCGTGTGTGGAATGCACTACCTGCTAATGTAGTCAACTCAGCCACATCAGGAAGATTTAATCAATCCTTAGATAAGCACATGGGTGATTTTGGGATATTGCAGCGGGCCAAGCTGAGAACAGTTCAAAGGTCGACGCAACATCATGGAGCAAAGGGCCTGTATTGTTTATGACTAAAGTGCTACAAGAGATTTCTGTTGTCTTAAACAGAGTGACGGATCTTGTATTGTGGGCTTACGAAATATCATTGATCTCTACCGAATATATACGAGGTAGCGTCAGGGCAATAATAAGATGCTGCAACAGGAGGGGAACATACAAAACCCTCCTCCTTCATACCTATTTTCACGTCCAAAAGCCAGCTCCTTCCAGAAGAGCACCTCTATATCCCACCACAACACTTTGCCCCACAATCGTGGAACCTGGCTGTGCACTAGGAGCAGTGCAATAGTGTGTACTTGGACCCACGGGGGCCCTGAAACACTTGGTAAAGACTAAAATCATCTGACATTGAGAGCTACACCACATTGCATGCATTGTCTATTGTTTTAACTCTATTCCTGACTTCCCTTGTTTTTCCTAATGAACCTGTTCAAAGTTATTATTACACACACCTGCACAAGCTGTCAATTGAACCGAGGCCTCTCGGTCCAAGATTCGGGATATTTTCACCACATCACAAGTCATCGACTCTAACTTCCATTGTCCCTTTGCCTGCTGAGTCACGCCTGAATCAACTCTGCAATTGGGAGGTACGGTCAGAACTTGAGGACCGAGCAGCAGCCGGTCCTCCAACCAGAGTGCGTGAGGAGCGGGGTCAAAGCATTCTCGGGAGTGAGCGCTTCAGGATTGGTCAGAAAGCAAACTGTTTTGTCGGATTGATCATTCTCACTACATAGTGGAGCATAAATTAATGTGAGATTTTAAGAAATAGTTGAGATGTAAATCTGAGAACGTACATATATAAAATAGATTTGCACAACACGAGTAAGAAGCTTATTTTCCAACTCCCAGAACGATTGATAATTTACACACCTGGTCGGTATGGTTGAGTTGGACTGAACAGTCTGTTTGCATGCTAAACATCTCAATGCCTGTAACTCGACAGAGCAATTGTTAATGACCAACATTCCACCTATGATTCCGTGCAGATATGAATATTCTCTATAAACTCACCGATAACGTCAGACGCACACGCAGTTTTGTTTCTATGTAGAGTGTGCACAGTGTCACATTTGGAGATGCCGGTGTTGGACTGAGGTGTACAAAGTTAAAAATCATACAACACCAGGTTATAGTACAACAGGTTTAATTGGAAGCACACTAGCTTTCGGAGCGACGCTCCTTCATCAGGTGATTGTGGGGCGTCGCTCCGAAAGCTAGTGTGCTTCCAATTAAACATGTTGGACTATAACCTGGTGTTGTGTGATTTTTAACAGTGTCACATTGGTCAGGACACAGCGAGAGAGAGAGGCATGGAGCTGCTTTCTCTGGCAGCGGCTGCAATCAGCTTCAGAGAGCGATGCTCAGAGCGTTGCTGGGAGAAAGGAGCGCAGAGAACTCACAGGTCCTGGATACAGGTAAAAAAAAACCCGAAAAAGACCCTCCAGGACCGGGTAAGGGAAGACCCATTTTTATTGATTAATTCCACGAACACAGCTTCACTGGGCGATCCTGCAGGAATATCCTCTCTCAGTCCTGCTGTGATGTTTCACCCAGTCAGAACCAGCAGCTCTCCTCCTCTCTCAGCTCCCCTTCTGTCCTTCCTGCAGTATCTGTCCCCTGTGGCATTGAGCTGCCTGTCCCGTCCCTCCCTCAGCTGTTGTTCTGTAATACATGTGATATCCCAGTCCCATCTTAGATTACTTCACTAAAGACATGAATGCACCCGATAGATTTTTCTTAACAACATCAATTGTTTAATACTAACTCACAAATTTCTGGATAAATTGTCTCACAATAATACCACAAGGCCATTACTTCGCCTGCTCACACGTTGCGCATCCCAGTGTAACATGAATCAAAACCCTTTCTTTCTGCACAATTGTTTGATCCTGCACCCTGGTGATATCACTCAGTATCTCTCCATGTGGTATCCATCACTGTGTGGTTCTAATGGCTGCCTCTGTCAGCGTCTCTCACTCTTGACGCTAATCCAGATCATGAGCCAACAGAATTCTCCACTCCAGAGAGATGAGGCAGCGCAGGCCAGGAATGGAGATTGGGATTTTCCAGATCTCTGTGGGGCTCAATGCCATTCTCCATGTGCAAACCTCATAGCATCAGTCTAATTTTCCATTCTGCCTATTTCTGTGTCTTCTACAGGTCGGTAGGGAGTTGCTGATTCAATAGACTTGCCAACTTCTGGTTGTTAAGATGGTTGCTCAGCAAACGAGACAAAGGTCAGAGAGTTCAGGAGCCTTCAATAAATCCTGACGCCATGTACGATCACTCCAGTGCACAGAGCGGAGAGCAATGAGAGGGGTCCAAACATCAGCAAACAAGACATGACTTAGTTATAGTGCTGGAGGGGGAGCACAGTACAGACCCACCCCAGGCTCATTCACCACGGTTACTTTAAGTTTTGTTGTACTTAGACAGTATCGGGAGTTCCCAGTTTTCCATCCAGGCATGCGGTGTCTTGGTGAGCATCAGGGCAACACTGTATCGTTGGCATGTCCTGTGGACCAGTGTCTTCAATCATTTTAACTTCTACAAGAGTTCCTATCTCTGTCATCTCCTCCCCCTCACCAATTCCTTCACATATTTGAAGTCTCCAGTTCAGACGACCATCCATATCGCTGCAACTTGCTTCAGTCTCTACAACATGCCTTGTCTCGATAGTCTCCTTCTCCAACAACTGGAGACTGTTTCTGTCCTTCATGACTCTTCGGCCGAGGTTTCTGAAATGGAATGAATCACATTTGCCAGTGATTGGCGCATATCCCTTCAAATCATCTCCTCTCCATGTACCTGCCCAAGTGTCTTTTCCCTGTTGTAATTGTACTTGTTTTTACCATTTCCATTCTGTCTATGCACCATCCTCTGTGGAAATTGTTGCCCCTCAGCTCCCTCTTTAAATCTTTGCTCTCTCACTTCACGTTTATGCCTCTAGCTTTGGATTCACCTATCCTTGGCAATTCACCATAATTAGACCACACATGGTTTCATAAACATTTAGAAGGTCACCCCGTTGGCTCCTCTGCCCAGGAGAAATATTGACGGCAATGTTACAAATATCTCCAACTCATGTACTCAATGCTCTGACCAATGACGGCAAGTGTGCCAAATGCTGCTTTCCCCACCCTGTCCCCCTTTAATGCCACTTCCAAGAACAATGTAACTGTACCCCTTCGTCTCTCTTTGTTCGACAACACTGCCCTGGGCCCTACCAGTATCTGTATTTGTCCTTCCTGTTTGGCTTAACTAAATCCAACAC
Organism: Chiloscyllium punctatum; assembly: GCF_047496795.1. Taxonomy (NCBI): domain Eukaryota; kingdom Metazoa; phylum Chordata; class Chondrichthyes; order Orectolobiformes; family Hemiscylliidae; genus Chiloscyllium; species Chiloscyllium punctatum. The sequence goes on along the minus strand of NC_092759.1, from coordinate 79,689,049 downwards.
CTGAATTAATCTCCACCTTTCATTCCTTGGTCCACTGGCCCAGTTGATTACCATCCCTTTCAATAACTATGTTGCCTGCCCACTCTTCCACTAATCTTGGTATCCACAAACATACTATCAGTGACTCCTATATTTTCACTCAAATCGTTTAGGTAAATGGTGCACAACAGTATTCCCAACACCAATCCTTACATCATACTGCTGGTCAGTGGTCTCCAGTCTGAACAACAACCCTCTCCCACTCTGTCTCCCCCTGTCATCCCATTTTGCATCCAGTTGGCTAGCTCTCCCTGACTCCTTGTGATCTACCCTTTCGAACCAACGTATCATGCTACACCCTGACCAAGGGTTTGCTGAAGCCAGAAACGACATCTGTTGCTCTGCCTTTGTCTATCTTCTTGCTCACATCTTGAACAAACTCAAGTCAAGTTTGTGAGACATGTTTTCCCATACACAAAGCCATGGTGACTATCTGTAATCAGTCCTTCTCTTTCCAAATGCATGTAAGTCCTACCTCTCAGAATTACCTCCAACATCTGACCCACCCTGCTCTCTGGCTCATCAGTCTGTAGTTTCCTGGCTTTGTCTTGCAGCCTTTCTTAATTAATGGTCCACCATTATAATCATAGTCAGAGAGTCATATCGCACTGCTCGGTTAACGCTAACCTTACTCTAAAACTGATCTCGTCCAACCTGCCTGTTCCTGGATCATATCCCGTCAAACCTTTCTTATTCCTGTCCTAATCCTAATGTATTTTAAATATTGTAATTGACCCCTTGTTCACGCCTTCCTTGGGAAATTCATTTCACACACAACCCACCCTCTGTGTAATAATGTGCCTCTCATGTCTTTTTTTCAAAATGTCTCTCCTCATAAAATTAAAAATGCAGTACCTAGTCTTGAAGCTCCCCTGTCCATGGGAAAAGGCAACTCCCATTAACTCTATCTATCCCCCTCATTATTTTATAAACTTCTATGAGGTCATATGTCAACATTCAGGTTTCAATGAAAAAATACCAACCTAACCAGCCTTTCTTTAAAACTGAAAACTTCGAGAACAAGCCACAAACCAGGAAATCTCATCTGAACACACTCCAACTTAATAATATCTTTCCTGCAACTGCGCGATCAGAACTGGACACAGTATTCCAGAAGAGGACTCACCAATGGCCTGTATAATCTCAATGTGATTTCCCAAAACCGATATCCAAAGGACTGAGCAATGAAAGCAAGTGCGGCAAGCACCTTTTTTTTTAAGCCATTCTGTCTCTGCATGTTGCAAACTTCAAAGAATTATGTACCTGAACCCCGAGGTCCCTCTGTTCGATAACACTACCGAAAGTCCTACCATTAATTGTACAAGCACTGCTCATGTTTGTTGTACCAAATTCATTCCCGCGCATTTATTCAGATTGAACTCCATCTCCAGTTTTTCAGCCGTTCACGCATTTCATCAGGATTCCTTTGCAATCTTAGGAAACCTTCTTCACTGTCAACAATGCCGCCCTCCAGTCTACCAGCCTATCACACATCGCTCTCTATGGTACAAGTATCACTGCTCGGGGCCCGCCAATGTTTTCAACAACTTCCCACAATGTCCTGAGATTCATTTGATCAGGTCCTGGGGATTTATCTACCTTCGTGTTTTAAACCCTGCAGTACCTCATTTTCTTTTACGTGGAATCATTTCAAGACATTGAGTCATAGAGATGTATAGCACGGAAGCAGATCCTTCGGACCAACTTCTGCATGACATATCGAGTCACATTTGCCAGAATGTTGCCAATATCCCTCTAAACCCTTCCTATTCATATACCCATCCACATGCCTTTTAAATGTATTTCTATCAGCCTCCACTATTTCGTCTGGCAGATAATTCCATAGAGTCTGCAGGAATCAGTTGCCCTTTAGATCCCTTTGAAAGGTTTGCCTTTCCTCGCGTGGGGAAATGACCTCGTCGATTCACCCTATCGATGACCATCGTGATTTTAAACAACTTTATCAGGTAACTCCTCAGCCTCTCATGTTCAGTTGAAAACAGCTCCAGCCTATTCAGCTTTTCCCTGAAGCACAAGCCCTCGAACCCTGGCAACATCCTTGGTCATTTCTTCTGAATACTTTCATGTTTCACGACATCCTTCTGATGGCATTGAGACCAGAATTGCACACAGTATTCCAATATTGGTCAGGCCAAACACTATTTTGTTCCCTGAGCACCCCAGCGTTTATTCACAGTAAGCTGCAGAAAGAAATATTTGTTTCAGATCTTGTAGTTTCGCACATCGTTGCCTTAATTGATCATTAAGGAGACCGGTTTTGTCCCTAGCTCTTCTTTTGCTCATAATACCCTTGTAGAATCTCGTTGGACTCTCCTTAACTTTCTCTGCCAAAGTTATCTCATGTCCCCTTTTTGCATTCCTGATTTCCATCCTCAGTTGATTTCCACAGCCCCGATGCTCCTGAAAGGATTCACTTGAGTCAGTCAATTTTATCTGACGTGCCCATTTTTTTCTTGACCAGAACCTCGAAACATATCCAGCGTTGCCGAATTCAGTCAGCATTGAGCTGCACACGAATAGGAACATGCTGGTGCTGAACGCTCCTTTTATCTCGGTTTTAAGATATTCCTACTTGCCAGACCTCCCTTTACCTGTAAATAACCTCCCCAAATCTACTTTAAAAATTTATGTCTCATACTATCTTGCTGTATTGTATAACTTGAACTTGTGTACTAGGCCTCTTCTTTTCCATCGCTATTTTCTCACTAATGCAATTGTCATGATTTTCCAAAGTGCTCCCCCACTACCACCTCAGTCCCGTTCCCGACCTTCTTTCCGAAGGGAATGTCAGGTTTATCCCCTTTCTCCAGTTGGGCCACTTACATAATGACAGGGAGTTTCTGGAACACACTTAACAAATTCCTTCCATCCAAATGCGTAACACAGTAGCAATCCCAGTCCAGGTTTGGAAAGGTTAAACACCCTTACCGTTACAACCCTATTATTCTAACAGATTTCTGGGATCTCCTGACATATTTGCTTCTTCATCTCCCATTGTCTATCGGTGTAGTCCAATCGTAGTAAACTGATGACATATTTTTATTTCTAAGTTCCACTAATATCGCTTCTCTGTGCGATCCTGCATGAGTACTCTCTCTAGGTACTGCCGTGATGTTTCCCCCAATCAAAACCACCACCTCGCCTTCTGTTTTGCCTCCTGCTCTATCCTCCCTGTCGCATCTGTCCCATAGAACATTGAGCTGCTGGTCTTTAGCTGATTTTCAGTCATACCGATGGTATCCCAGTCCCATGTTCCCATCAATGCTGTGGGTTTATCTGCCTTATCTGTCTGCCACTTTGCATTGAAATAAATGCAGTTTAATTCATCCTCAGTATTTCAGGAGGACCTAAAATTCATGATGGATATCGTTACCTTATTAGACTTCCAAAAGTAATCAGAAGTAAACTCCATTTGCCATTACTCTCCTCAGTTTATCATCTGATCGATATCAGACTGCAGCCTGAGACCATCCGCCTCACGGTGGACAACTCTCTCACCTTTCATGTCATTTGCAAACCTCCTAATTATACCTTCTACTTTCACATGCGAGATGTTAATTTACATAATAACCAGCCATGGTTCCTGTGCAGGTCCCTGCGGTACACCCGCTGGGCAAAAGCTTCCACTCGTGAAAGACACTCTTCACCAATTGTGGAATCAACTTACCAACTTGCCTTGGATCCCATGGGATCTTTCCTTTTGGAACAGCCTTCCATGTGGAACCTTGTCAAAGAACTTAATGAACTCAATGTAAACCACATCATCTGCACAGCCCTCATCAATATCAGAGGACAGTCCTCGACCAAATCTATACAGACAATCCCTAATGTATTCCTATCCTTTTGAATGTTTATTCATCGTGTCCCTCAGAATTGTTTCCAATAATTTCCCTCCCAATGCTGTCAGGCGATCTGTTCTGTAATTACCTTGCATATCCCTGCTGCTCTTGAACAAAGGAACCATATTCGCTATCCTCCAGTCATTCGGCACTTCACCTGTGGCCAGAAAATTATTAAATATATCCGCCAGGGCCCCAGAAATCTGCTCCCTTCTCTCCCATAGCAGCCTGGGATATATTTTATTGTTACTGGGAATTTCTCCACCTTATTGCCTGTGAATACATTTAACGCCTCCTTCTCATTGATTTTAATATGTTCCAGAACCTCACCATCCCAACTGAAATCCCCGGCGACAATGTCTTTCTCCTGTGTGAATACAGATGTGAATTATTCATTGAAGACCTCACTTATTTCCTCTGGCTCCATCCACTGAATGTCCCTTTGGTTTCTAACCGGATCCACCGCTTATTTGGGGGATCCTCTTACTCTAATTGTACTTATTAAATATCTTGTGGCTTATCCTTAACATTATCTGCTCCGGATATTTTGTGACCATCGTTTGCCCGTTCATTTTTAAGTAACAAGACGCCCTCCACCCGCTTTCTCTGTAATGCTTTTCTTACCCATTAATGTTAGCGTCAATCATTTTGCCTGATTTTCCACAAGGTTGTGAACCATTGAATATTTATGTTCCACCTTTGTGCACGCTGTAACCACATCTCTCTGGTGTCTAAATCAATCATTTCTGTGTCATAAGTCCACCTACCTCATTGAAGAGAGTTAGTCGATGCGGAAAATTAAAGTTCTGTAGTCTTTTCCATTATTTCCTCTCACAAATCAATTCGCTAATGTAGAGTTTTAGTTAAACCTTATCCCATCCTGTTCCTTTCTGCTTGTCTTCAGCCAAATCCCCATGCTGTTTCGATGCGTCACTTTTACTATTTGGATTTGGAAAACACTTCGCTGTGGGTATGTCGTGCAGACCACGTGAGGATGGAATGATGTCCTTCTCGAAAGGAGAAGTGTTTGGTTATTTTGTACATCAGCAATGGTTTCATACGTATTTATGGATTTACAATTATTGCTTTTAAATTATTGATTTGAACTTCCACCATTTCTGATGTTGGGATTCAAATCTGCCTCCCCTGAACATGCCCCAACAGTAATACGTCTAGGGCATCACTGCACGTGTTCACACGTTGCTCATCCCTGAGCACGGATACCAGTGTATCATGAAGCTAAACCCTTTCTTCCCACACAACAGTTTGATCCTGATATCTTCCTGAACTCGAGTGATGTCACTCAGTCTCTCTCCATATGGTATCCCTCACTGTCTAATTGCTGCCTCTGTGCTCACCTCTCCCTCTTGCAGCTAATCCAATCCTGAGCCAACAGAATTCTCCAGTCCAGAGAGACGCAACAGCACAGGCCAGGGATGGAAACTGGGATTTTCCAGATCTCTGTGGGACTCAGTGCTATTCTCCATGTGTAACCCTCACTGCATTAGTCTAATTTCCCATTCTGTCTATTTTTCTGCCTCCTGCACGTAATCAGGAGGGTCCTGACCCAATAGACTTCCCAATTCTGTGTATTTCGTCCAGCACCTCATCGAATACAGTTGGTCACCCAGTGGGCAGGGAGATCTGGAGCCTTCAATAAATCCTGCAGCGAGGTAAGATCACTCACAGTGACCAGAGAAAAAGGCATTTATAGTGTGAGAATCTTCAGTTCACAGGACATGTCATAGATACAGTGCTGGAGGGTAAACACAGATCATAAAGCTCCCAGGTTGAATCTCCACCCTCTTGTAAGAGGATGAGTTTCAGCTCTGCTATCCTGAGCCTTCCTAAGGCAGTATAGAGAGTTAACAATTATCAATCCAGGCTTCTGCAGTCTCAGTGAGATCAGTACAACAGAGGGGAAAACAGGCCTCACTTATGAAAGCGTAATTGAAGTCAAAGATCTTTCTGCTCCCTCTCTTACAGTCTCTGTTGTCCCATCGTAGAGTCATACAGCACGGAAACTTACCTTTCTGTCCACCTGATCTGAGCCTGTGCCTTGAATTCTTCTGAAACCAATTTAACCTTCCCCATGTCTGCAATCGCATCCATCCTCTGCGATCTCCTCTGTCGCTGTGACCTTCTCCCTCACGAAAATGCTTCGTTCGTCTCCCTCCTGCCATCACGACTAGCCTTTCTGCCTCTGTAACCTCCTGTAGCCACTAATAACATCCATGTACCTGAAACTTAAATTTGTGGCTCTATCCAAGCCCACTCCGTATAGCCCCTCTTTCTATAACCTCCTTCTGTCTGAAAAACCATCCAGTGTCTACACCCCTCTGCATTACTAATTTCATCCAATCGCAAAAGCCATCACCACAAAGCTCACTATCGCAGTAACCTCTTCCAGCTCCTCGCTATCACTGTACGCCATCCTGTCTCTACTACTCTCCTTATCACGTCATTTCATCTCTGCAACCCTTACAATCATAAGAAATCTCTTCTATCTCTACAAAATAGTCCAAATCTCAGTAAACTCTTCTCTTCCTACTCCCCTCCATGTGAATGTAATCTCGTTGAGTCATTAGAAACATTTGCTTATTATCACTTCTGGGGAAAAGACGACAATATATGTTTCGCCGACGAACACTACTCCTATAATCCTCTCTGTCACAGTAACCTTCTCCAACCCTTTCACACATCCCTTTTCAGTCACCTCCTCCAGCCTCCACAAGCCTCCACATGACGAATGACCGTCTCTATGTCATTAAATCTCGATCAGACTCCAAAAACCTCCCTCTCTCTGTAACCTCCCATAGTCAACCCATTCCTTCCTATCTCTGTAAACACCTCCATTCACTCCCTGCCTCCCTATCTCTGTCACCTCCTCCAGTCCTTCCTCCTGTCCCAATTTCTGTCACCTCCCCCAGTCACTCCTTCCATCCCAACTCCATAAATCACCAAATCACTCCATCCACAACCTCCACAAATGGCGGGCCGAAGGTCCTATTGCTGTGCTTTACTGCTGGATTTTCTAATTTCCTGGCATCGACCATGGCAGTGCCCCTCAGACTCCGAGATGGTCCGTTCAATTTCTTTGCGATTTTTTGAAATGTCAATGGTTCAAACTCAATCTACTACACCTCTTTCCATTAGAAAATCCCATCATCTCCAGGATCAGCTGAGTGATCCTTCTCTGACCTGCCTCCAACATAAGATTATCTTTCCTTCGGGAACGCATACTGTTCATAGTATTCTCGGCTTGGTCTGACTGGTACCTTGTATAGTTTAGCAAGAAATCTATATATTATGACTCCATTACATTTGTAATAAATGACAGCATTTGATCTGCCTTCTCGATTACCTGCTGACCCTGTAAGCTACCTTTTTCAGATTGATCCACACGGATTCCCCAAACGCTTTGTGCAGTCAGTCTGAAACCAAACAGTGTTAGCCTGACAGTCAGTCAGGAATGTGTTGGAATGTATTATAAAGGATATGGCAATAAATGATAACTGGACACTTATAAACAATTGGAGATGCATGATATTTTAAAAGGAGAATATTTTTAAATCTGATTGATCCTATATTTCGGTGTGACCATAAGTGGCTGAATAGATACGGTTGGGGGAGGCAAGTGGCAGTAGAGGGATATTTGAAACTTCAGAGGCATTTTGACAATTCCAACCAGGGCTAAAGAGAAATGAGAGAGTGAATAGGGCCCCTGGAGGGTCAATGAAGACTTACTCTGGAGAAAGACATGGAAGCTCAGGAACTTGGGAAAATACATCGTGATGTCTTGAACAGAGTTTACATTTAAGAACAGGAGGTGCTGGATGTCTTAAAATGAAAAACTTTGATAAAACCTTCGGACATAATCAGATGCATCCCAGCGCCTTGTGAGAGGCTAGGAATGAAATTGCAGGGCCCCTCGCAGAAGTATTTGTGTCATCGACAGGCACTACAGGCCAGTGAGACTGATGGGAGGGTAATTTGTTCGACTAGATTCTGAGAGAGAGGATCACCATGCATTTGGAAAGGCAAGAACTCATGAGCGATAATCAACATTGCTTTGTGTGTGGAAAATGATGACTGAGTGTTTGTGGAGGTAGACAAATAATAGATCAAGTCAGAGCAGTAGATGACGTCTCCATGTATTGTCATGTGTCTGCATGGCAGACTGGTTAGTAAGTTTAGATCACTAATAACCAGGGAGCGAACACCAAATGGATACAAAACAGGCTTGACGGAAGGAGACACAGCATGTTCAGAGTGGGTTACTGCTCAGACTACAGGCCTGTGACCATGGTGTGCCATGGAGTTCAGTGCTGGGTCACTGTTATGAATAATTTATATAAACGGTTTGGATGATAACACGGGAATCATGGTTAGCAAGTTTGTAGGTGACACTGAAATTGCTGGCAAAGTGGACGGCGAAGAGGGTTATCTGAGAGTACAACGGGCTCAACAGTACTGCTGGGCCAGTGAGTTTAGGAACAACATGTGGACAAATGCAAGATTTTGCATTTTGCTAAGGCAAACCATGCTGGAATTGTACAGTTAATATTCGGGCCCTGGGTAGTGTTGTCAATCAGAGACCCAGGAATACAGGTACACAGTTCTTTGAAAGTGGTGTCACAGGGGATTATGTGGAAAAACTCAACTGGTTCACGTATGTCCTTGAGGGAAGGATAGCTGACATTCTAACCTGGTATGGCTGACATGTGACTCCAGACACACAGCAATATGGCTGACTGTGCTGCCCTATGGACAATTAGCAGTGGGTAATGAATGCTGGTCCAAGTGCTGATATTCTCAGCCCATGAATGAATAAATAATAATAGATATTTCCATCGCTACCGCTGCAAACCCCTCCAGCTGCAGCAATTCTTACTGGCTGTGTAACATTGCCCCTCTCTGTAACACTCTCATCACCTCCAGCATCTTCACCTTTCCCTGTTTCTACCATCTCATTAAACCCTGACAATGTTTCATTTTCCTGGTGCACTCCTCCTGCTACTAGACCCCGAATGATCCCTTTGTCAAATACTTCCATTTTTGAAAACAATTGGCTTCTTCAGAATTATTGGGGACTTTTTAATTGTCTTCTAAGCATCGGCTAATGAGATGTGGTACATCCTGGAATGACTGAGCCAAGACCATCCAAAGTGGGGGAGAACCATTGGGAAGATTTCGAGCACCTTGAGACTTTCTGTGGGGAAAAAGGGGGATTCAGGAGAAAACAGCACAAGGAGCTCGCAGCCACTGCAACGCCCCACCCACACCTTCCCACGGCCACCTTCTGCCCCAAGTGTAGCAGAGTCTGTGGAAGGCCACATCGGTCTGAACGGCCACCGACAGACTCCCCCTGAGAGTGGGAGAGTGTCAGCAGCGTCTGTGACCCACCGCCAATGAGATGATGCGATAGGGAAGTTTAATCTTCTTTTAATTGTTCTACTGTCTTTGTTGTAAATTCCAATAATTCCCTGCCCAATGTCTTGCCTCACGATGTAATGCTGTAAAGGGGCCTTAACACTGCCCTTCCACTTCCGTGTTCTGACTCTTATTGTCCAGAATTTGATTTCCTAATGTTTGAATGTGTGAGGCCACATATAATCCCATTGTGATCCCTGACGATGGGAGTTCGCCATTCTTGTTCCCATTCTGCCTGGCTTTCCACAATGTTGTGTAGCCGTGAATATTAATGCCCCATCTTTTGTTCACCCTGTGACCAAGTCTCTATGATGGTGATTGGATAGAAATCACAGTCACATGAGCATATCCATTATTACAAATGCCTCGTGCATTCAAATTACGAAATAGTAATTTACTTTTGAAATCGCAATTTCCTGTCACCAACCTATCTGCTGATGTACAGTTCTGGCTTCACTCAGTCTCTTCCTGTTTCTTTCTGTTTTTCCTCAGCCACAGCCCCATGTTTCAATATGTCAATATTTCTGTATAGAATTGGGAATTTCCTTTCAGCTGAGACCTGTCCCTCCTCGTCTATGTCAGTTTAAAGCACTCTACATAATCCTGGTCATATCATTTACCAAGGCACTGGTCCCAGCACAGTACCATCCCATTACAATAGCTGACTCCTCCCTGAATACTGGTGGCAGTGCCCACTGCATCAGACCCACTTCTTCTGACACCATGAAATCTTCCAGCATTCTGGTGATATGACTCAGTCTCTCTCCATTTGGTATCCATCATTGTGTGGGTCTATTGCTGCCTCTGTCAGCGTCTCTCACTCTTACAGCTACTCCAGATCCGGAGCCAAAAGAATCCTCCGATCCGCAACAGCACAGACCAGGGATGGAGACTGGGATTTTCGTGGTCTTTGCTGGACTCAATGCGACTCTCCCTGAGTTATCCTCACTGCATCGGTCTAATTTCCCATTCTGCAAGTTTCTGTCTCGTGTAGTTAATCAGGATGTTTCTAACTCCTGTCTCATCTATCACCACATTGAAAACGCTTGGTCAGCCAGAGAGAGAGGGAGAGGGAGATTTGGAGCCTAGAATAAATCCTGCAGCTGGTAAAATCACTCACAGTAAACAGCACAGGGAGGAGTTAGTGGCCGTCTTTATTCAGACCTGGAACACACGGCATAGATACAGAGCTGGGCAAGGAAAAGCAACATACTAGGCTTCAATCCCATCATCTTGTGAGGGTCCTGTTATCGCCTCTGCTGTACCGCTCCTCCCTGAGACAGCACAGGAGATCCAAGGCATCTGTCTTAGCCCATTCTATATGAGAGACCTCTGTAATATCCTTCAGTCCCGATAATCCGTCTCTGTTTGGAATCTCATTTCGTCCACACCATTCTCTCTGTCTCAGTCAGAAACTCCAATCCCTAACACCCCAATTCCTAAACTTCTCCAGAAGATACTAAATTCCTTCATCCCTGAAACCCTGACAGTCCTGTCTATCCCTGTAAGCTCCTCCTATCAATACCACCCTCCATGTAATTGTGTTTGTTTTTAACCTCGCCATCGGTCCCTACCTAGGTAATCTTCTCCAGCTCCTTCAACCCTATCTTATCTGTGAAAATATTATAATATCCTTATCCTTCTCCAATTCTTCGATGTTAATCTTAAATTTCACCCTTTATTCCCACTCCACCACACTCCTCCTGACTACAGGAACCTCTTTCAGTTTGTGCAATCCTCCCCATCTGTGTAACTGTCTCCAACCCAGCAACCTGGCATTCTCCATTGCCTTCCTATCAATGTAGCCTCCAGAACTAGAAGCCTTCTTATATCTGTAAACATCTTCAGTCACGACAACCTTCCATATCTCTGTTGGTATACACAATACTCACCTACTGTTACACCTCCCCCGTCTGTGCCTCTCAGTCTGCCTACCTCTCAGTTTCTCCACTCATGTCCCTACCTTCAGAATCTACTCCAGCTCTCTCTGTCTCTGTAAATTCTTCCAAACATCTTTGTCCCCCTGACATTCTTGACCAAATGTAACTCTGTTTAACTCTAACATTCTCGAGTCCATGAAAGCCTCCCTGTCACTGTAACCTCGACCCATCTGTACAAACCCCCACTGCTGAGGAATGAATCCCTGCATTCGCCATAAGGCAGACGGAATGACAGTGCACAGATATGATGGAACTGTCATTCCGGAGATGTAGATGCAGAACGACTATTACTGGGAAGGGAATATTGAAGGTTTGTTCGTATCTAGGCAGACTAGGCAAAAAGCCAACAAGTTGTGAAGAATGGAAGAGGTTAATGCATTAATGAGGGCTGAAGAAGGGCTTATGCCCGAAACGTCGATTCTCCTGCACCTTTGATGCTGCCTGACCTGCTGCGCTTTTGCAGCAACACATTTTTAAGCTCTAATGCATTAATGAGACAGTCATGTGCATCTGAAGATCAAGATTTGGAGTCTATTTGGGTGGAGTTGAGATTAAGCAAGCAGTAGCAACCTTTACAAGGAATTCTTTTATAGGCACATTGATGGCAATGTCAATATGGTTACAGCCAGGACACTGAATGTACTTGTAACAAGGGCAGTAGAGTAACTGTGTGACTGTGGTCTCCATCCCGACTGGATAACTAATGAGTATCAGGGCTGTAATGGATGGAATCCTGGATTGTATATGAGATGGTTTTCTATAACATCATATCAAGGAGCTATCAACAAAATTGTCTATTGTAGATCAAATGCTGTGTCCTAATAAATATCCAATAATCACATTATAAAGGAGTTTTGTGAGCAGAGATCCATAATGTTATAATGTAGATACTGAGTTTAAGATCAGACCATGAGATGTAGGAGCAGAATTAGGCCATTTGGCCCAGTGAAGATGCTCTGCCTTTGAATCAGATCATGGTTGACCTGATGATCCTCAATTATACTTTCCTGCCATTTCCCCAAAGCCCTTGTTTTCCCCCTGATTCATTAAAACCTGTCCAGCTCTGCTGTAAATACTCTCAATGACCCAGCCTCGACAGCCCCCTACAGTGAGGAATTCCCACAGAGTCACTACCTTCTGAGTGAAGACATTCCTCCTCATCTCCATCTTGAATGGGTGAGCCCTTGCTGGGATTTTCTGCCCTCTGGTTACTCATTCACATACAACTGAAACGAAAGACAGTGACAAAGATAATTATTGCAGATGACATGAAAATTAGTGGAGTTTGAGTGAATGAGCAAGGAGATCCAAGGTTGCAGGAGGTTACAGATCAGTTGGAAAGATGTGCAGAGAAATGACAAATTGAGTTTCATCTGGACAAGTGTGAGATGATGTCAAAGTCAAGAAGAAAGTTTGGATACTGAGGGATATTTATATACAGAAAAAACTTGGTTTCAAGTCAGCACCTCCCTGAAAATGGCAACAGAAGTGTTTCAGATGGGAAAGAAAGCAAATGGAACACTGGCCTTCATCGGTCACAACGTTGGGTGTAGTGGTTTGCATCTGATGTTGTAATTGTATAAAACCTCTGTTTGGTCGCGCATGGAGTACTGGGTGCAGTTCTCATCTCCACACAATAAGAAGGATGTGGATGCTTTGGAGAGGGTGCAAAAGGGGTTTATCAGCATGTTGCCTGTGTTAGTTTTTTTTAAGGGTGTATTAGGTGCAAGAGGGAATTAAATGAGGTTGGATTGTTTTGCGACAGTATCAGATGCTGACAGGCGACCATGCACAAGAATATAACATTCGGAGAGGGACAGATAATATGGATAGCCGGAATCTCTTTTCCAATGTGTAAGCTTCAAATCCTAGAATGCATAGGTATAAGGTGAGAAAGAGAAAGGTTAAACGAGATGCGTGAGGCAAGTTATTTTTTACATAGAGAGTGGATGTTTCCGAGGGATGTCGTAGAAAAAGAAATCTGAGTAAAGTTTTAAGTGGCATTTAGACAGAAACATGAAGAGGCAGACAATAGCGGGATGTGGACTATGCGCAAGCTGATGGTATGAGTCAGAATAGCATCTTGGACAGCACAGACATGGCGGGCCGAATGGCCTGTTGCTGTGCTGTAACGTTCTATTTTCTAACTTCCCAGCTTCTGCCCAGTCAGAGCACCTCAGAATCTTGGATGTTTCATTCCATTTCCCTCACATTTTCTAACTACAATGGGTTCAACCTCAACCTACTTCACCTCTTCTCATTAGAAAATCCCTCCATTCCCAGGATCAACCGAGTGACCCTTTTCTGGACTGCCTCCTTTGCGACAATATCTTTCCTTCGGGCACTCACACTGTTCATAGTATTCGAAGTGAGGTCTAACATGTACCTTGCATAGGTTTAGCTAGACCTGCCTATTTTTATACTCCATTCCCTCTGTAATAAATGCCAGCATTTGCTTTGCCTTCTCTATTACCTGATGACCCTGTAAGCTACCTTTTTCAATTGATAAACAAGAGCTCCCGCAACCCTTTCTGCTGTCAGTCTGAAACCAGATCGTGTTAGCCTGTCAGTAAATCGGGAGCAAACTGACATTGTTAAAAAAGATATGTCAATATACAATAACTGGCCACTCAGAAACACATTTGATAAAAGAGAACTTACTTTTGAGCCTGTTGGATTTAACTAGTTGATGTAAATATAAATGGCAGAATCGATAAGGATGTAGGGGGTGTAGTGGTATGGGGGATATGGTGTATTTGAATTTTCAGTAATCTTTCTGCAAGTTTTAATGAAGCTAAAGAGTAACTCCTTGGAGAATAGGGCCCCTTAAAGATCAATAAGGTCACCCCTGTGTGGAAACAATGGAGAAGAGTGAGATATTGGACAAAAAACAATATTGCCAGTATTTACTGTGGAGGAAGACATGGAAGCTCGGGAACTTCGGGAAATAAATACGGATGTCTTGGAAAGAATACTCAACAGGGAAGTGAAAGCGCTGAAATCTTAAAACAAATAATTGAGATCAATTCTCAGTATCTCGTTTGGTCTATGCTAGAATATTATGGGAAGCTAGCGAAGAGGTTGCAGTGTCCCTAACAGAGATATTTACATTATCAACTGACACCGTGAGGTACCGGAAGACTGGAGGGGGTATAATGCTGTTACATCACTTAAGGGTTGCAGGGAAAAGCCAGGAAATTACAGCCCGGTGAGCCTAGTGATGGGTATGTTGTTGGAGGATATTCTGAGAGAAAGGAGCTACGTATATTTGGAAAGGCAAGGGTTGATTAAATAGAGTCTTTAGATTAGTGTTTCACAAACCGGATTGACTCTTCGAGGAGGTGGCCAAGAGATAGATAGTCAGTGTTGACCACATGGACATCAGCAAAGCATTTGACAGGGTTCGAAGGGATGTAGAATATCTAGTTAAGAGGAAGAAGGAATTTTTCTTAAGATTGAGAAAGCAAGGGTCAGATAGGTTTCTGGAAGGTAACATGGAGCAGCACGATGGCTCAGTGGTTAAATACCTCATAACACCACGGACTCCATTTCGATTCCAGCCTCAAGCAACTGTCTGTGTGGAGTTTGCACATTCTCCCCGTGTCAGTGTGGGTTTCTTCCAAGTGCTCCGGTTTCCTCCCACAGCCCAAGATGTTCATGTTCAGTGACTCAGCCATGCGAAATAATCAATGGTGTTCACGGATGTATAGGTTTAGCGCATTAGTCAGGGCAAATGGGTCGTAATAGGGTGGGGAAATGATTCTTGGTGGGTACTGCTTGAAGGGCTGATATGGAGGTGTTGGGCCAAATCTTGCGATTTTCTAAAGGTAGTCAGGAAGGAACTGAGGAATGGACTTAGGACAACTAGAAGGGGGCATGCAAAGGTTTGTTGGGAAAGATTAAGGAAAACAATAAGGCATTCTCCACTTATGTGAGGAACAAAAGCATGGCCAGATTGAGGGTAGGGCTGATCAGGGATAGTGCAGGGAAATTGTTCCTCAAGTTAGAGGAGGTAGGGGAGGTCCGTATACTATGCTTCAGTATTCACCTTGTCATTTGTGAGGACAGCATGTAAAGGATTGATGTATAGGGACAGCTAGATGTTAAGAAGGTGGATGTGTTCAGTATTTTGTAAAAGATAAGGATAGATAAGTTCGCTGAACCAGATTGGATATGCCCAAACTTACGACAGGAGGCGAGGAAAGAGATTGCTGCGCACTTGGCGATGACCTTTGCACACTCACTGTTCACTGGAGTCGTACCAGAAGATTGGAGGTTGGCAAATGTTTTTTTCCCTGTTCAGGAAATGGAATAGGGATAATCCTGGGAATTACAGACCTGTCAGTCTTATGTCTGTAGTGTACAGATTATTGGAGAGGACTCTGAGACAGGATTTATGATTCCTTGGAAAACCATAGTTTGATTAGAGACAGTCAGCATGGCTTCGTTCGGGGCAGGTCATGCCTCACAAATCTTATTGAATCTTTTGAGAATGTGACAAAAACACCTTTTTGGCTCATTCAGAAAGTAGATAGGCATGGGATACAGGGAAACCTGTCTGTCTGGATGTGGAATTCCTGGCCTTCAGAAGTCAGAAGGAAAGCATTCATGGAAAGCATTCATCCTGGAGCACAGTGACCAGTGGTTTTCTGCAGGGAATGGTGACAAAAACTCTGCTCTTTGTGAGTTTATGTATGACTTGGATGTGTGAGTGGGTTAGTAAGTTTCCCAATGACACGAAGGTTGGTGAAGTGGTGGATAGTGTGGAGGGCTGTTTTAGGTTGCAACGGGACATTGACAGGCTGTAGAGCTGGGCTGAGAAGTGGCAGATGGAGGTCAATCTGGAAAAATGTGGAGTCAGTCATTTTGGAAGATTGAATTGGATTGCAGAATGCAGGGTTAAAGGCAGGAACTTTGGCAGTGTGCAGGAACAGAGAGATCTTGGGTTCCAAGTCCATAGATCCCTCAACGTTGTCACCCAAATTGTTAGGCTTGTTAAGCAGGAATATATTGTGTTTGATTTCACTAGCTTGGAGTTGGTGTTTTAAAGCCGTGAGGTTATGCTGCAGTTCTATGGAGCCCTGGTTCGACCTCATTTGGAATATTGTATTTGATTCTGGTTCCCTCATTACAGAAAGGATGTGGAAGCTTTAGAGAGGGTAAAAAGGAGATTTACCAAGACGATGCCTGGACTGGAGAGCATGCCTTATGAAGAAATGTTGGTGGATCTAAGGCTTATCACTTTGGAGTGGAGGAGGGCGAGGGGTGATATAGTAGAGGTGAACAAGATGATGAGAGTTACAGAGAGACTGAATTTTTCCCTCATGACATAAATAGTCATTACAAGGGGGTATAATCTTATGATGATTAGCAGGTGGTTATGGGGAGATTTCAGAGGTAGGTCCGTTAGATATAGGGTGGTGGTTCGGTAGAATGCACCGCCAGTGGTGGCAGTAAATTAGGTGCATTAGGGACATTTAATATCGTTCTGATTGGCACATAAACGATAATAAAATGAAGGGTATGTTGGTTAGGTTGATCTTACTGACGGATAAAAGGCCAAAGGATCTTGTGCTGCACTGTTCTGTGTTCTACATTCCATATAGGAAACTGGGTACTAAGCTCAGATCAATGTAAAAGGATATGGCATTCAGGAGGAGCGAGGGAACTGGATACAAAATTGGCTTGATGGTAGGAGACAGAAGGTAATGGGAGACATGTTGTTTTTCTGACTGGAGGCATGTGACCAGCGGTGTAGTGGGCCCACTGTTGTTTGTCGTTTGGATGGAAGTATTGGTTTCCTGGTAAGTAAGCTTTTTTTGGTTGACACTGAGATTGGTAGTAAAGTGGACAGTGACGAAGGTTATCGATGATACAACAGATGAATAGTGGGATGAAGAATAGCAGATGGAGATTTAATAAATAAATGTGAAGTCTTCCATTTTGGTGAACAAACCAGGGTGTGAATTATGCAGTTAATGTTCGGGCCATGGGTTCTCAGTCAATGACCCAGTGATGCAGGTACACAGTTCTTTAAAAGTGGCGACACCGGTAGATAGGCTGGTGAAGCAGGAGTTTGGGATGGTTACCTTCATTGGTCAGAGCAGTGAGAGTAGGAGTTGGGATGTCATGGTATATATGTACAAGTCATTGGTGCGTCCACCATTAAAGCATTGTTGATCAGTCGGAAGAACTCATTCGGTTCACTTACCTCCTTTAGGGAAGGACATCTGATATTCTAACCTGGTCTGGCCTACATGCGACTCCAGACCCAAAGCAGTATGGCTGACTCTGAGCTGCCTCTGGACAATTCGCATTTGGGCAAGGAATGCTCTCCAATCAGTGACATCTTCATCCTATGAATAAATTAATACAAATGCCTATAGAGTCATAGAGTCATAAAGATGTACAGCATGGAAACAGACCCTTCAGTCCAACCAGTCCATGCCGACCAGATATGTCAACCCAATCTAGTACCATCTGTCAGCATCCGGCCCATATCCCTCCAAACCTTTCCTATTCATACACCCATCCAAATGCTTCTGAAATGTTGCATTGTACCAGCCTCTACCACTTCCTCTGGCAGCTCATTCCATACACGTACCACCCTCTGCGTGAAAATGTTGCCCCTTACGTCTCTTTTATATTTTTCGCCTCTCACCCTAAACATATGCCCACTCGTTCTGGACTCCACGATCCCAGGGAAAAGACTTTGCCTATTTATCCTATCCATGTCTATCATAATTTTGTAAACCTCTATAAGGTCATCCCTCAGCCTCCGACGCTCCAGGGAAAACAACCTCAGCCCGTTGTGCCTTCTTACATCTGCAAACCCCTCCAGCTGCAGCAATCCGTACTGGCTTTGTAACACCATTCAGGCCCTGACCAGTCTCTGTAACACTCTCACCACCTCCAGCATCTTCACCTCTCCCTGATCCGACCTTGGCAATGATTCCCCTTCCCAGTGCCCTCCTCCTGCTAGCAGACCGTTTGCAAACTCTTTAAAACTTAATCCTTAAATACTCTCTCACTTCAGGATTTTAAATAATTTTTGGTGACCTTCTTAGCCTAATAATCTAATATGACCCATTTTGTCCTGAGTGAGGGACGGGTGGGTGTTTCTTGCTGAGGTTTGTTTGTTTAAATGGAATGTCCTTTTGTTGAGTGTTTTAAACTGTTCCTTCAAAAGTTTTCCACTGTTCATTTACAGACGCATTTTTCAGTCTGTTTCTCCGTTTACCTTGGCCAGTTATTCTCTCAAACACATGTAATTGGCTATTTTTACTTCTAGTTGCAGCTTGTCCTTGCTGTGATTCACTTTAAAACTTTATATTCCTTTAAAATACACTTCACCAAAATTTCCCGGAGGATCTCTTCAGGTGGCATTACTCATTCACTACGTTTCATCACACAATCTCACAGAGTTACGTCCCTTGCCAGTTGCACAATGTGTTACTCAAAAATAAAATTTTAAAACCTGCAAACTCCACTTCCACTATCACTGTCGTCAGTGTGACTGACCCAGATTATACCAATATCAAAGTTTCCAAGAATTATAACAATGCCTTTATTAAAAAATTCCAATGAGTTCCTGTGTAATGCAATGATGAGCTATGTTATGCTGTTCGGTGGCTAAAACTGTTCTGCTGATTGTGCCCTTAGCAAGTAGTAGTCAGAATGTACATTCAGACTGACTCTACTTCATGATCTACGGCCAAATGCTTTCTCTGTGATGCATTTATTGAATATTATTTTTAGTGTTCCCCGTTTTGCCTGAGTTGCCGCAAGTTTGTGAACCATTGAATATTTATGTTCCAACTTTTGTTCACACTGTAATCGTGTCTCACTGGTGTCTAAATCTCTTGTATCACTGTGTCACAAATCCATCTATTTTATCGAAAAGACGTTGTCATTTCGAAAAAAGCTCATAATTTACTCTTTCCCACAATTTCCTGTCAGAACTCGATTCGCTAATGTACATTTCTAGTTAAACTCTGTCCCTTCCTGTTCCTTTCTGCTTGTCTTCAGCCACATCCTCATGCTGTTCCGATGCTTCACCGTTTCTCTTTGGATTTGGAAAGCTCCTTTCACCTGAACCCTGTCCCTGCATCCTTTCTGTCAATTTAAAGCCCTGTCCATAAATCTACCGACATGATTGGCCAGGACACTGGTCCCAGGACGGCTCCAGTGGGACCATCCTAATGGATTATTTATTAAATCAGTTTTGGGATGTGAGTGTGTCTGGCTGACCCGCCTTTCTTGCCCAGCCCTTGAGCTGAGTAACTTGCTCGGCCATTTCAGAGGGTAATTGAGAGGCAAACACTTTGCTGTGGGTATATCCTGCAGACCACGTGAGGATGGGCACATGTCTTTCTCTCAAGGTCAAGTGTTTGTTTTTTTTTGTCCATCAGCAATGGTTTCATATTTATTTGTAGATTGTTCATTAGTATTTTTAAAAATATTGATTTCGAATTCCCCATTTCTGGTGGGGTTCAGACCCGTGTCCCTGAACATTAGCTGAGGTTTTGGATACATTCTCTAGCAATAATAGCTCGAGGCCATCACTTTGCTTACTCATTCCTGACCAGATATGACCAGGGCATCATGAAGCTAAACCCATTATTCCTATACAGTTGTGTGATCATGAAATCTTCCTGCACTCTGGTGATATCACTCTGTCTCTCTCCATGCGGTATCCCTCACTGTATGGGTCTAATTGCAGCCTCTGTCAGTGTCTCTCGCTCTTACAGCTACTCCAGATCCTGAGCCAACAGAGTTCTCCACTCCAGCTGGACGAGGCAGCACAGGCCAGGAATGGAGACTGGGATTTTCCAAATCTCTGTGGGACTCAGTGCCATTATCCGTGTGGAACCCTCACTGCATCAGTCTAATTCCCCATTCTGTATCTTTCTGTGTCTCCTGTAGGTTCTTAGGAAGGTCCAGACTCAATAGTCTCACCTCACTGAGGATGGTTGGTCAGCCAAAGAGACAAAGGATAGGGAGATGTGGAGCCTTCAATAAATACTGCAGTGAGGTAAGATCACTCAGTGCATAGGACAGAGAGCAATGAGAGAGAAACAAAACAATGGCTAACAAGACATGACAGTTACAGTGCTGGAGAGTTAGCACAGTACAGGCACACCCCCGCTGTAAGTTATGTTGTACTGAGACAGCATCGGGAGTTCACAGTTATCAATCCAGGCCTGTGCTGTCTTAGTGAGCATCAGGACTATAGAGGTGAACGCAGGTCTCACACGGGAAGGTCGCATGCTGCCTGGGATCTTTCTGTTCTGTGTTCCCTCTCCAAGGTTGTACCTTTGGCATGTCTCATGGACCAGTGTCTTCAATAACTTTTAACTGCTATAACTGTACCTGTCCCTGTAACCCCATCCCTTCCTGATAGTTCCTCTACATATTTGAAACTTCCTGTGTTCCAGACTACCATCCCTGTGGCTGTAAGATGCTTCAATGTCTACAACATGCCTTGTCTCGGTAATCTCCCCCTCTAATAATTGGAGACAGAAGCATGCAGCAGGAAACGGTTCCTTCAGTCCAACAAGTGCAGACTGACCATGGTTCGTGATCAAGTAACATTTCACTGCATTTGACCCATATCCCTGCAAACCTTCTCTCCAAATATCTTTTACGTGTTGTAATTGTACTTTACCATTTCTCTGGCATCTCATTCAAGACGTGCACCATCGTGTGTGTGCAAAATGTTCTCCACTGATCCCTTTTATGTCTTCCCTCTCCCACCTCACATTTATACCATCTAGCTATGGACTCCCCTACCCTACAGAAAAGACCTAAGCTATTCGCCTTACCTAAACTGGTCATGGTTTACAAACCTTTATAAAGTCACCTCTCAGCCACCTACATCCAATAGAAATATGACGGACAACGATACAAATATTTCTGCTAGGGTTCCTGCCTCTACTTTGCTGCAATGTTCTGGGATACCTTTATGTTTTAAAACCTCCAGCACCACCGCTTCTGCAATGGGAACTCTTTTCAAGTCATTACAGCTTGTTTTCCTTTGTTTCCCAGTCTTTGACAACGGTACGTTCTGACATGAAATATTCATTTAGGATCTCGTCCATCTCCTGTAGTTCCACACATGGATGGCCGTACAGAAATTTGAGGTGCCCTATTGTCTTTCCAGTTGCGAATTTGTACTTTATTCTATAGAATTTCTTGGGATTGTCCTTACATTTCTCTGCCAAAGCTATCTCGTCCCTCCGATTCCTTTTTCCAGCTTATCCAGCCTATCCTTCTAAGTCAAACCCTTCAGTATCAGTAACATCTTCGTCAATATTTGCTCCATTTACAGTTGTAGAAATTGCTTCCTGAAGCAGGAGGATCAGAATTCTATGCAATACTCTATCTGGAGATCCAGCAATGTCTTATACAGCTGTATATGATGTACCAACTCATGTACTCATTGCTCTGACCCATGAGGGCTAGTGGTACCAAATTCTGCTTTCAACACAATGTCCACTTCCAAGGAACAATATAACTCCATCCCTTAGTCTCTCTCTGTTTGATAACACTTCCCAGGGCCCTACCATTAACTGTGTTAGTCCTCCTTGTTTTTTTTTCTTAACAAAATCCAACACACTGAATTAAACTCCATCTTTCATTCCTTGACCGACTGGCTCAGTTGATCAAGATAACCTTTAATAACTGTATTTCCTGCCCGCTTTAACACTAATTATGGTATCCACGAACTCATTAACAATGACTTCTACACTCTGAAACATATCGTGCATATAATTGATGCATTAAAGTGAATCCACCACTGGTCATAGGCTTCAAGGCTGAAGAACAACCATCTTCCACCACCCTCTGGCTCCTACAGTCAAGGCAATTTTGTGTCCGTTCGGCCACCTCTCCCTGATCCCTTGTGATCTAACCTTACTAACTCGTGTACCACACTCAATCCCGTCAAAGGCCTTTCCGACGTCAGTATAGACAATATTTACTGCTCTGCCTTCATTTATCTTCTCGGTCAACTCTTCAACAAAACCAATCATGGTTGAGAGACGCTATTTTGTCTACACAAAGCTGTGCCGACTATCCCTAATCAATCCTTGCCTTTCCAATTGCATGTAACCCCTGTCCCACAGAATCGCTTCCAACAACTTTCTCAATGGTCTTTCGTCAATGGCTTTTCCTTCGCTGTCACCCTCCAGGATCCCAGCTCATCACCCGTGGCTGTCAGTGAGAGAAATACCTCTTTCAGGGGCTCCACAATTTCTTCCCGGACTTCCCACAACGTCCTAGTCTATATTTGATTAGCTCCCAGGGATTTGTCTTTTTATGCACCTTTTATAAACCCCAGCACCTCTTGTCCTCTAATGTGGACCCATTTGAATACATCACTGTTTGTTTCCCTGGCTTCCCCAGTCTTTCTGCACAGTAACTTCAAACGTGAAATTTTTGTTCAGGATCTCCCTCATCTCCTGTGGTTCCACACATGGATGGCCTCATTGATCTTTATGAGGCCATATTCTGTCCCTAGTTAATCTTTTGTTGTAAGCATTCAAGTCCAATCTCTTTGGATTTTCCTCAGCTTAATCTGCCAAAGCTTTCTGTAGTCACCTTTGTGCCCACCTGATTTCCGTCTTCAGTGTATTACTACACCCACAATGTTCTTCAAGGGATTGCCTTAATACTGTTGGCTATATGTGACATGTACCCCCTTTTTCTTGACTGGAATCTCAATACCCCCTGCCACCCAGTGTTTCCCACTTGTGTCAGCATTGTCCTGCACACTAACAGGAATATGCTGACCCTGAAATCTCACTTTATCTCTCTTTTGAAATTTTCCCACCTGCCTGACGTTTCTTTTCCTGCAAATAGCCTCGACAATCAATTGTTAAAAGCTCTTGACTCAGAGCTTCTGATTTGAGGTAAGGTCAGTTTTGATCTTTAAACTTGTGGATCAGGCCTCTCCTTTTCCATCACTATTTAAACGAATAGAATTGTGGTCACCTTGCCAAAGTATTGCCACACTAACAACTCAGTCCCCTTCCCTCCCTTGTTTCCCAAGGGGAGGTCAGGTTTTACTCCTTCCTGCAGTCCGACCATTGACATTCTGACTGAGAGAGTTTACTTGAACACGCCTAAAAAAATCCCTCCCATCCAAGCTCTGAACACTCTGGTAGTCCCAGTCTAGATTTGGGAAGTTAAAATTCCTGACCATTACAAGCCTATCCTTACAGATATCTGAGATCTCCCGATATATTTGCTGCTCAATTTCCCGCTGACTGTTGCGGGC
Organism: Chiloscyllium punctatum; assembly: GCF_047496795.1. Lineage (NCBI taxonomy): Eukaryota > Metazoa > Chordata > Chondrichthyes > Orectolobiformes > Hemiscylliidae > Chiloscyllium > Chiloscyllium punctatum. The sequence goes on along the minus strand of NC_092759.1, from coordinate 79,665,497 downwards.
CTGTAGTACAGTCATATCAAAGTGATGACCCATTCTCATTTCTCAATTTCACTATTATAGCTTCACTGATGTTTCCACAGCACGAGCCTCTCGAAGTGCTTCAGTGATATTTCACTGCTCAAAAACTCCACTCTACATCCTCTCTCACCTCTTGTTCTCTTCGTCCTCTAGAATCTGTGCCCTGGAACATTGAGCTGCCAGTCCTGTCCCTCCCACAGTGGTTCTGGAATACCTGTGGCGTCTCAGTCCCACGTTCCCGTCCATGCAGCAAGCTAATCTGCCTTACCTGCAAGGGCTGTTGTGTTGAAATAAAGTAGTTTAATTGATGAGGTTTCGCTCACTGCCTGATGTGCTCTTTCCTGCCTTATCTATTTAAATTAGTCTCTTGCAATTCTGTCCCAGCCTCATCCTTCAGACTGTAGACTGAGACCATCCCCCTCGCTGTGGACAAAACTCACTTTTCATGTCATCTGCAAACTTTATAATGATACCTTCTGCTTTCACATTCAACTCATTAATGTACATAATAACCAGCGATGGTTCCTGCACAGATCCCTGTGGTACACCCGCTGGACGAAGGCTTGCAATCATGAAAATAACCCTCCACCAATTTTGGATCCAATGTGCCAACTTGCCTTGGATCCCATGGGCTCTTCCCTTTTGGACCAGCCTTTCATGTGGGACCTTGTCAAAGGCCTTATTCGATTCCATGTAAACCACATCATCTGCACTGCCCTCATCAACATTTTCAGACACCATTTCAAAAAACTCACCTGAATTCGTAAGGCAGGATCTTCGTCTACTAAATCGATGCTGACTATCCCCAATTTATCCCTGCCTTTCCAATTATTGATTCATTATGTCCCCCAGAATTGTTTCCAATAATTTCCCTATCCTTGCTGTCAGACTATCTACTCTGTAATTACCTGGCCTAACTCTGCTGCCCTTCTTGAACAAAGGAACCACATTAGCGATCTTCCAGTCATTCGGCACTTCACTTGTGGCCAGCAAAGAATTAAATATATCCGCCAGGGCCCCAGCAATCTCCACCCTTACCTCCCATTGCAGCCTGGGATACATTTCATTGTGCACTTGAGGTTTCTCAACCTTTATTCCTGTGAAAACAGTTAATACCTCCTCCTTATTGATCTTACCATGTTCCAAAATCTCACCATTCCGACTGAAAGCCCCGGCTACAATGTCTTGCTCCTGTGTGAATACAGATGGGAAGTATTCATGAAGACCTCACCTGCTTTCCCTGGCTCCATGCACAGATTGTCCCTTTGGTTTCTAACAGCCCCAATTCTTTTGCTGGGTATCATTTTTACTCTGAATATTGCCATCAAACATCTTGTGACATTTCCTTAATAGTGTCTGCCAAGGAGGTTTCATGGCCATTACTTGCTCCTCATTTTAAAGACCCCCTTGCACTCTGTATAATTGTGAAGGGGTTCACATGATTTTATTGCCCTGTATTTTCTTTAACAAACTCACGATATCACTTGATCAATATTCACTGGACTTGCTGTCTGTATCATTTCCTCTTCATGAACACACTGGCCATTAATTCTCACTGTATCTTTAAAATGCTCCACTTTCCAAATATATCCCTAACTGCAGGTAGCACATGCCAGTCTCTGTTTGCCACATCCTGTCTAATTATCGGAGACTCAGTTATGAGGGGTATAGACATGAGACTGTGTGGCTGCAGAAGTGACACCAGGATGGTGTGCTGCTTGCCGGGTACCAGGGTCAAGGGTGTCTCTGAGTCGTTACAGAACATTCTGAAGGTGGAGGGTAAATAGCCAGAGGTCATTGTGCACACAGATCCACAAGGCAGAGGTAGAAAATGGGATGGTATCCTGTGAAATGAGTATCGGGCGTTAGGTAATAAATTAAAAAGCAGGACCTCCAGGGTAATGATCTCCAGATTACTCCCAGTGCCACATGCCAGTGAGGAGTAAAATAGAAAGATAGGAAGGACTGATGTGTAGCTGAGGAACAGGCATAGGAGGAACAGGGTTTTCAGTTCTTGGGTCATTGGGACCTCTTCTGGGGTAGAGGGGACCTGGACAAGTGGGAACGGGTTGGACTTGAACCAGAGGGACTCCAGTATCCCCAGTACCCCTCGGGGGGTTGGGTGGGAGGGGTTGCGTAGTGGGCTGACTGACAACGCACGAGGCCTGCCTGGTAAGGCAAGTGAGCTCAGACCATAGATTCGCTCTGGGAACACCGATATTCCAGCCATAACAGAAACATGGCTGAGATAAGGGCAGAGCTGAAAATGTGTTGCTGGAAAAGCGCAGCAGGTCAGGCAGCATCCAAGGAGCAGGAGAATCGACGTTTCGGGCATGAGCCCTTCTTCAGGAATCCTTCTTCCGGATAAGGGCAGGACTGGCAGCTCAGTATTCCAGGATACAGAAGCTACAGGCGGGAGAGAAGGGCAAGAAAGTGAGGGGTGTGGAGTTGTCCTTTTGATATGGGAGGACAAGACAACAATGTTTCGTGAGGATGCACTCAAAGGATCATCAAATGGGGTCATATGTTTAGACGTTAGAAACAAAAAGGGGGATGGTAAGTCTGTTGGGATGGTGTTCTTGACCCCCAAATAGCCAGCAGATATGTGGAGAGCAGATATGTAGAGAGGTTGCAGTTACCGATAGGAATATTTAAGAGTTGTATTGGTTTGAGAATTTAATTTCTCTGGATTGACTGGGCCAGCCATAGTGTAAGAAGGCATGGATGGTGTGCAATTTGTCAAATGTGGCCAAGAACGTTTCCCAAATTAATATGTCGAGAGTTGAACTCGACTCAGCCGGGTCGACGTCTCGAAAGTGACTGAAGTGTCAGTCAGAAAGCACTTTGGGTCAAGTGAACACAACTGTCTACGTTTTAACAAAGCTATGGAAAAATATCAGACAGGTCGATAGATTAAGGTGCTAAACTGGAGCAGGGCTAGTTTTGGGATAACTAGGCAGGATCGAGCAGTTGTTGATTGGGTGAATTAAAAATTACACAACACTAGGTTATAGTCCAATAGGTTTATTTCGAAGCACTAGCTTACGAAGCGCAGGTGATCATTCTAAAAGATGAAAGGCTGAAACTACATTTGTTGATATTACATTCCATTACATTGCTTTCCTGTTTCTATAAATTCTGTGTCTTATGATTGTGCTGCACAAACACTGGATGAAGGATCAGCGCTCAGAAACCTAGTGCCTCCAGATAAACCTGCTGGACTGTGAACTGGTGTTGTGTCTTTTAACTTTGTACACCCCAGTTCAACACAGGCTCATCTACATCATGACTGTCGTCGATTGGGTGAGTTTGTTTGAAGGAAAAACAACTACTGCAAAACCGTGACCTCAAAGATCTCGGGCCAATATGTCACTGTTAGAGTGAAGGGAAAAGCTGGCACGTTTAGGGATGTCTGGCTGATGAGGGATATTGAGGCTTTGTCCGGAAAATGAAGATAGCACTCAGTGGATCTAAGCTATCCGTATCTTCTTCCAGCCCAAAAGACACGATCAATCTGTGGAGATCATACAATCCTCTCACGACCCTGAATCACCCCCGATCTGCAGAACTCACTCCAATCCCTGTTACTCTCCTGCTCCAGTTCTGAAAAGACTTGCTATCTGTGTAACATCCTCCCGTGGCTATCTCCCGCCCTGTCAATGTAAACCCCTCCAGTTTCCCCATCTATCTCCTCATTCCCATAACATTCTCCAACTCTTCCACCCCATCTGTGTAAACGTCACACTCCCTACAACCCTTCCCACTTTGACCAAACTGGAGGAGGTTACTAATGCTCCCTTACCTATGAAACTGTCTTCAACCTAAATTGCTGTGCTTATATCCTGAAATATCTGCCCAATTCCACACCCTCCATATGTAAACCATCTCCAGAAACTAAGCCTTTCTATATCTATAAACATCTTCAGTCACAACTGCTCTTCATATATCTATTTTTTCTTCCGATCTATCTAACCGTCTTGATCTCCATAATCGGCTTCATTCACCTAGAACACTGCTGTCTGTATCAACCGCTCCATCCTACCAACATCCCTATCTGTGCAAACTACTCCATCCCTCCCAACCTCCCTATCTCCACGAACTCCTGAAGGCCGTACAGCTCTCCGCATTTCTGTAACACCCGGTGGCTCTATGGTCCTCCCTCCCTGTGAAACCACCTCCAGTTCCCACATCCTTCCCAATCTGGGTCCTCTGCTCCAGATCAGACCATTGCTGTCTCTGTTGCCTCCGATAATCCTCGCAAACCCTTCCTATTTGTATATCTTCATTCGGATCCCATTCTCTCCAATTTTCTGTAACCCTTCCTATTTGGAGCTTAGAACAGTACAGCACAGTAAAGGCCCTTCGGCCCTCAAAGTTGTGCTGACCTTTTATCCTACTCTAAGATCAAACTAACCAACATACCCTACATTTAACTATCATGCAGGTGCCTATCCAAGACTGACTTAAATGTTCCTAATGCATCTGACTCTATTACCACTGTTGGCAGTGCATGCCACGCATCCACCACCCTCTGTGTACAGCACTACCTCTGACATCTCCATGAAACTTCCTACAATCACCTTCAATTTATTCCACTCATTATCGCCATTTTCACATTGGGAAATGTCTCTGGCTATCCACTCTATCCATGCCTCTCATCATCTCGTGCACCTCCAACAAGTCACCTCTCATCCTTTTTCATTCCAATGAGAAAATCCTGATCTCACAAACTGTTTATTCAAAAGACATGCCCTCCGGTACAGGCAGCATCCTGATAATTCTCCTCTGCACTCTCACTATATCTTCCTGATAATGAGGCAACCAAAACTGAACACTAAATACCAAGTGTTGTCTAACTCGGACTCGATAGAGCTGCAGCATAATCTCATGGCTCTTAAACTCAATCACCCTGCTAATGAAAGCCAATACATCATCTACCTTCTGAACAAGGCTATCAAATTGAATGGCAACTTTGAGAGATCTATGGTCGTTGAACCCAACATCCTTCTGTTCTTCCACACTGTCAAGAATCCTGATGTTTTCCTGTACAGGTTGTCTGTGGAAGCGTTCACTCTTAAACACTCCCTATCTCTTGGCAACATCCTCCAAACCCTACAGCACTCATAAACTGTGAAACCTCTTCACGTCCTGACAATCCTCCTCAGCTCTGAAATTTCTTTTATTAGCATGCAACCCTCAGAATTACTGAAGTCTCTTTTTGCTATTACAATATTCCTAATACCTGCAGAATTCTCCAGTCCTGATATCCCTCACTATCTCTGTTAATGCCACCGTCCTTCAGTACCCTTCTGGGGAATATTGCAGAGGAAGGAAGGGTTGTAGAGTCCGGGTCATGTTACGCAGGTAGGAAGCGCTGTAGAACCTGGAGGATGGTACAACTGTAGGAACGGACGTGAATCCTACAGGAGGTTAGAGGGAACGGGATTCTTAGAGCTTGCAGGAGTGACCGGGAATGGGTTGTTGAACATGCAGGATTTTTAAATTTGAATGTGTTACTGTTTTTGATCGGATATTGGGCTGATCTCGCTGTCCTATTTCTTCAAATATTGGCCAGAATGGCTGAGCACAGCTTCAGGTTCGCAGGCTGGGAGATGTGAACTCAGATGTGAATCTATTTGCTGTTCTGTCCGTGTCACTGACAGTGACCTGGTGCTGCTCTGGTACAAAGCACTCTCCGTGCATGTGGTAACGTCCAGGTCTATGTGACTGACCAGAGTTCACCTCATCAAAGCCTTCATTTGGAATGTTCTTTCTCCCCCATTCTTTTCAAGTGGCAGTTTTGTGAGATGCAGGAATCAGGATTTTCCATTTTGAGAGAATGAAAGCTTTATCATTGGGAGTGATGGATGTCTTGAAACGGTTAAAGGTTGATAAATCCCCAGGACCTTATCAGGTGTACTATAGAACTCTGTGGGAAGCTAGGGAAGTGATTGCTGGGCCTCTTGCTGAGATATTTGTGTCATCGATAATCACAGATGAAATGCCAGAAGACTGGAGGTTGGCTAACGTGGAGCCACGCTTTTAGAAAGTTGGTAAGGAAAAGCCAGGGAATGGCAGGCCAGTTCGCCTAACGTCAGTGTTGTGCTAGTTGAAGGAGGGAATACTGAGGTTTAGGATATGCATGTGTTAGGAAAGGCAGTTCTAATTATGGACGGTCGGCATAACTTTGTGCGTGGAAAAGCATGTGTCAAGAAATTGATTGATTTTTTTGAAGAAGTAGCAAAAAGGATTGATGGGGGCAAAGCAGTGGATGTGACCGATATGGACTTCATGAAGGTGTTTGAAAAGCTTCTACATGGGAGATTGGTGAGCAAGCTTAGATTGCATGGAACAAAGGGAGAACTGGCTATTTGGATACAGAATGGCTCGAAAGTGGTGATGGAGGGTAGCTTTTCATACCGGAGATCTGTGAAGTGGTGTGCCACAAAGATCAATGCTGGATCTACTATTTTCATTACATATACAAATTATTTGGATGTTAACATAGGAGGTATAGTTAGTAAGTTTACAGATGACACCAAAATGGAACTGTTGTGCACAGTGAAAAACGTTACCTCAGATTAAATTGGGTTCGTGATCAGATGGGCCAATTGGTTGAGGAGTGGCAGATGGAGTTTACTTTAGATAAAAGTGAGGTGCTGTATTTTGGAAAAATAAATCTTAACAGGTCTTATGCACTTAATGGTAAGGTCCTCGGAACAAAGGGACCTTGGAGTGCAGGTTCATAGTTGCTTGAAAGGAGAACCGCAGGTAGATAGAATAGTGAGAAGGTGTTTAGTATGATTACATTTACTGATCAGGGCATTGAGTAGTGGATTTGGGAGGTCATGTTTAAGCTGTACAGGACATTGGATAAGCCACTTTTGGAATGTTGCATGCAATTCTTGGCTCCTCCCTATCGGAAGGATGTTGTGTAAATTGAAAGGGTTCAGAAAAGATTTACAAGGATGTTGCCAGGATTGGAAGATTTGAGCTACAGTGAGAGGCTGAATGGGCTGGGGCTATTTTCCCTGGGATGTCTGACGCTGAGGGGTGGCCATGTAGAGGTTTATAAAATCAAGCGAGGCATGGGTTGGTATAACAGACAAGGGCTTTTCCCTAACGTACTAGAATCCAGAACTGGAGGGCCTAGGTTCAGGGTGAGAGGGGAAAGATATAAAAGGAACGTAAAGGACTACTTTTTCAGGCAGAGGGTGATGCATGTATGGAGTGAACTGCCAGAGGAAGTGGTGGAGGCTGGTAGAATTACTGCATTTAAACAGCATTTGGATGGGTATGCGAACAGGAAGGATTGAGAGGGATTTGGGCCAAGTCCTGAAAAATGAGATGAGATTGTGTTAGGATATGTGAGTGGCATGGACATTTGGACCGAAGGCTCTGTTTCTGTGCAGTCCATCTCTATGACTGTAAGTGCTTTCCACTGTCCATTTCCAGCCATACACTTCACTGTTTCCCCTGTTTACCTTGGTCAGTTCTCCTCTCAAACACATGTCAATGGCTTTGGTTGTGATTGCAGGGTGTGCTTTATGGTCACTTTAAAAATCCATCATCTCGCTGAATTCCACGACACTACAATTTCCCAGAGGATATCTCACTGTGACATTGCTCCTTCACTCAGTGTCATCACCCAATGGTCGATCTGAGATAGTCGCGTCCCTGGCCATTTACACAATGTGTTCTTCAAAGAAACACTGATACAAACATTCAAAGAAGATTTTGGAGAACATCACTTTTGCCAATGTGACTGTCCCAGACTACACAGAGACTAAAGTCTCCCAAAATTATTGCAGTGCCTTTGCATTACACAGAAAATCTGTCGAAAACAGATTACCTTCCTTAAAGTATATTGAGCAGTCAGATGCGTATACCGGACATTAAATTCTGGGTGAACAGTCTGGTGAGAATAATACGAGGCCATCACCTCTCCCACTCGTAGCTCAACCATCACTGTGTACTGATCCATGAATCAAAACCCTTTCATCATGATCATTGATCGATTCTGTCACCTTCCAGCACTCTGATGATATCACTCAGTCTCTCTCTATGTGGTGTCCCTCACTGTGTGTGTCTAATTGCTGCCTCTGTCAGCGCCTCTCGCTGTTGCAGCTACTCCAGATCCTGAGCCAACAGAATTCTCCACTACAGAGAGACGAGGTAGCACAGGGATGGAGACTGGGGTTTTACAGATAACTGTGGGACTCCATGCCATTCTCCTTGTGTATCCCTCACCGCATCAAACTAATTTCCCATTCTGTCTATTTCTCTGTCTCCTGTAGGCAATCAGGATGTTCTTGTCTTAGCCGAATTCCTAACTCCTGTCTCATCTACAACCACATCAAACATGGTCGGTCAGCCAGAGAGAGATGGAGAGGGAGACCTGGAGCCTTCAGTAAATCCTGCAGCCGGTAGGATCAGTCACAGTAAACAGCACAGGGAGGAGTTAGTGGCCTACTGTATTTACACCTGGTAGACAGGCAAAGATGCAGAGCTGGGTAAGGTACATCAACATTCTAGGTCTCATTTCCGCCATCTTGTGAGCATCCTACTCTCACCTCCGCTGTACTGGTCCTCCCTGAGACATCTCTCTCTCTCTCTCTCTCTCTGTCTCTTTGTCTCTGTCTCTCTCCGTCTCTGTCTTTGTCTCTCTATCTCTGTCTCTCTATCTGTTTCTCTATCTCTTTCTCCGTCTCTCTCTGTCTCTCCGTCTCTCTCTCTCTGTCTCTCTCTCTCTACACCCCTTCTCTTACCCCCTCACTTTCATTTTCTCCCTCTCACCCCTCACTCTCATTCTCCCTCTCTCTCCCACTCGCTCTCTTTCTCACTCACACCCCACACTCTCTCTTCCCTTCACTCATTCTCTCACACACACCCCCACTCACTCTCCACCTCATCTCTCTATCTCATTGGACTCTCACTCTGCCTCGTTTACCTCTTTCATAACTCTGACTACAGCTCGCCCTCTATCTCTCCCTATCTTGCTCTCCCTCCTCTCTATCCACCTTTCTCTCTCTCTCACTCTCAATTTCGTCCCTTTCTGGCACTCTCTCTTGCTCTCTCAGTCTCTCTCTCTCTCTCTCATTTCCATCCCCTTTCCATCACTCTCACTTGCAACTCTCTCTCTCTCTCACTTGCACCTCTCTCTCTCACCCCCCTCTCGCTCTCTCATCCCTCTGTCTTGCTCGCAACTCTCTCCACTCTATCTCATCCCCATTCTCTCTCATTCCCATTCTCTCTCTCCCCTCTCTCACTCTCACCCCTCTCTCTCTCCCACTTTCTCTCTCTCCCGTTTCTCCCTCTCTCCACTTTCTCTGCCCTCTCCCACCTCCAATCTCACCACCCTCTCTCTACCCTCCCTCTCGCCCCTCTCACTAACCCCTCTTGCTCGCCCCACTCTGCCTGTCTGTCTGTCTCTCTCTAGACAGCTCTCTCTCACGGGCCCCTGTCTCTCGACCCGCTCTCTCTCTGGCCTCTACCTCTCTCCCGCCTCGACCTCTGTCTCGCCCCCACTCTCTCGCCCTCTCTCTTGCCCCCCTCTTAACCCGCTCTCTTCCCCTTCTCTCTTGCGCGCTCACTCTTGCCCCCTCACTCTTGCCCCCACACTTTTGCCCTCTTACTCTCGCCCCCTCACTCTCGCACCCTGTCTCCCGCACCTCTCTCTCGCCCCTATCTCTCTCGCACCCATCTCTCTCGCCCCCATCTCTCTCGCTCCTATCTCTGTCACCCATATCTCTCTCGTCCCTGACTCTCGCGCCCTTATCTCTCGCGACCCTCGCTCTTGTACCCCTGTCTTGCTCGCTCCCCTCACTCCCACGTCTCTCTCTCACGCGCCCCTCTCTCTCACATCGCTCTCTCTCACACCACTCTCTCGCCCCTCTCTCTCACGCCCCTGTCTCTCTCGCCCCTCTCTCTCTCGCCCCCTCTCTCTCGCCCCACTCATTCGTGCCCCTCTTTCTCGCCCCTCTCTCTCTCGCCCCCTCTCTCACGCCCCTCTCTCTCGCGCCCCGTCTCTCGCGCCCTTTTCACGCTTCTCTCTCACCCTTCTCTCTCACCCGTCTCTGTCGCCCGTCTCTGTCACCCATCTCTCTCCCCGTCTCTCCCCTCCGTCTCTCACCCAGTCTCTCACCCCGTCTTTCACTCCCGTCTCTCACCCCCGTATCTCCTCATCACTCTCTGTTTCTACCCTCTCTCTCCCCTGTGTTATCCCCGTCTCTCTCTCCATGTCTCCCCCGTCTCTCCCCTTCTTTCTCTCCCCGTGTCACCCCCACCTCTCCCCCCATCTCTCCCACCGGCTCTCCCCTCGTCTGTCCCCCTGTCTCTCCCCTGTCTATCCCCCTCTCTCTAGCCCGCTCTCTCCATCCCCCTCTTTCCAGCCCATCTCTCTACATCCGTCTCTCTTCCTCCCTCTCACTTCCTCCCTTTCTCTTCCTCTTCCCGCTTTCCCCTCACACCGGCTCTCCTCTCTCCCCTCTCCCCCTCTCCCATCTGCACCCTCTTCACTCTCCCCGCTCTCCCCTCTCCCCCTCCCCCTCTCCTCTCTCCACCCTCTCCCCTCTTCCAACTCTCCCTTCCCCCCGCTCTGCCCTCTCACTATCTCCCCTCTCTCTCCTCCTCTCTCTCACCTCTCGCTCTCCCCACCTCTCCCCTTCTCTCTCAGCCCCTCTCTCTCGTCCCCCTCTCCCTCCCTCCCCTCTCTCTCACCCTCCCCTCTCTCTTACCCTCCCCTTTCTCTCACCCTACCCTCTTTCTCACCGTTCCCCCCTCTCTCTCACCCTCACCTCTCTCTCCCTCCCCTCTTTCTCCCCTCTCTCTTTTTCCTCTCTCTCCCTCCCCTCTCTCTCCCTTCCATCTCTCTCCCTCCCCTCTCTCCCTCGTCTCTCCCTCTCTACCTCGCCTCTTTCTCTCCCTCACGCCTCTCTCTGCCTCCCCATTCTATCTCCCTTCCCTCTCTTCCCTCTGTCTCTCCCACCTCTCTCTCGCCAGCCTCTCTCTCCCTCCCCCTCTCACCCCATTCCCTCTCCCTCTCCCTCCCCTCTCTCTCCCTCCCCTCTCTCTCTCCCTCCCATCCCTCTCTCCCCCACTCTCTCCCCATCTCTCTCCCACCTCTCTCTCGCTCGCCACCCTCTCTCTCCCCCGACTCTCTCCCTCCCTCTCTCTCTCACCGCTCTCACTAGCGAAGCGCTCTCTCCCTCCTCTCTCTCGCCCTGTACTCTCTCTACTTACCCTCTATCTTACCCTACCCTCCCTCGCCCTCCCCTCTCTCCCTCACCTCTCTCCCTCTTTTGCCCTCCACCCCGCCCTCCCCTCTCTCTCACCCTCCACCCCCTCCCCCCTCTCACCCTCCTCACTCTCTCGCCCTCCCCTCACTCCCCGCGCTCTCCCCGCGCTCTCTCCCCCCGCTCGCTCCCCCACTCTATCCACCCGCTCTCTCCCGCGCTCTCTCCTCAGCTCTCTTCCCCTATCTCTTCCCACCGCTCTCTTCCCCCCGCTCTCCTTCCCTGCTCTATTCTCCCCGCTCTCTCCCCCTCGCTCTGTTCCTATCTCTCTGTTCCCCTCCCTTCTCTTCCCCTCGCCCTCTTCTCCCGCTCTCCCTTCCCCATTCTCCCTTCCCCGTTCTCACTTCCCCTGCTCTCTCTTCCGCCGCTCTCTTCCCCCGCTCGTTCTTTCCCCGTTCTCCCTTCCCCGCTCCCTGATCCCCTGCTCTCTCTTCTCCCCGCCGTCTTGCCCGCTCTCCCCCCGCTCTCTCTTCCCCCGCTCTCTCTTCCCCCCGCGCTGTCTTCCCCATGTTCTCTCTTCCCCCGCGCTCTCTTCCCCATTCTCTCTTTCCCCGCGGTCTCTCCCCCCCCGCTCTCTTCACCCTGCTCTCTTCCGCCCGCTCTCTCCCCCAGCTCTCTCCCCCACTCTCTACCCCCGATCTCTACCCCCGCTCTCTAGCCCCGCTCTCTCTTCCCCCGCTCTCTCTTCCACCCCTTCTCTTGTCACCACTCTCTTCCCCACTGTCTTTCTCCCGCTCTCTTCCCCTCTCTCTCCCCCTCGCTCTCTCCCCCTCGCGCTCTCCCCCTCGCTCTCTTCTCCTCACTCTGTTCCCCTGTCTCTGTTCTTCTCGCTCTCTTCCCCTCGCTCTCTTCCCTGCTCTCTTCCTCCCGCTCTCTCTTCCCCGATCTCTCTTCCCCCGCTCTCTTCCCCTCTCTCTCTTCCCACCGCTCTCTCTTCCCGCTGGTCTCTCTTCACCCGATCTCTCTTCCGCCGCCCTCTTCCCCCCGCTCCCCCGCTCTCTTCTCCCCACTCTCCCTTCCATACTCTCGCTTCCCCCCGCTCTCTTTTCCTCCCGCTCTCTTCACCCCGCTCTCTCTTTCCCACGCTCTCTCGTCCCCACGTTCTCCCTTCGCCCTGCTCTCTCTTCCCCGCTCTCTCTTCCTCCCGCTCTCTGTTCACCCCGCTCTCTTCCCCTTCCTCTCTACCCCCGCTCTAAGCTGCCCGCTCTCTTTTCCTCGCTGTTTTACCCCGCTCTCTTCCCCGCACTCTCTTCTCCCACTCTCTTCCCCGCTTACTCTTCCCCCTCGCTCTCTTCCCCCCATTCTCTCTTTCCCCCGCTCTCTCTTTACCCCGCTATCTCTTCCCCCCGCTCTCTATTCCCCCCGGTTTCCTCCCCCCGCTCTCTTGCCTCCACTATTTCCCCAACCGCTCTCACCCCAGGTCTCTCTCTCTCTCTCTCTCACCTCTCTCTCTCCCTCCCCACTTGCCTCCCACCTTTCGCGCCCCTTTCTGTCGCTTCCTCTCATGCTCCCCTCTGTTCATTTCATCCTTTCTCTCTCTCTTCTCTCTTACCATCTATTTCTCTCTTGCGCACGCGACCTCCAATCTCTCTTTCTCCCTCCCCCTACCTTTTCTCAGTCCCAACCCTCAGACTAAGCACTACCTTCTTGACCTGCAATCTTCTTCCCGACCTCTCCGTCCCCACCCTCTCTCCGGCCTATGACCCTCAGCCTAACCTCCTTCCACTTATAGCATTCCCAACGCCCCTCCCCCAAGACCCTCCTCCCTACCTTTTTTCGTAGCCTGCTTGGCATACGCTCCTCATTCCTGAAGAAGGGCTTATGCCCGAAACATCGATTCTTCTTCTCTTTGGATGCTGCCTGACCTCCTGTGCTTTTCCAGCAACACATTTTAAGCTCTGATCCCCACCATCTGCGGTCCTCACTTTCTCCTAGAATAATTCTTGGTTCCTATTTTTAAACCAACCCTAATCAATAAAAATGATGAGGAAGTGATAGGAAAATTACTATATATTCCCGAAATTGGAAGTAATCTATAAGGTATGGATTTGATTATATCGTTAGAGGAAGAGTTGAAATACATAGCACATCTTTTTAATGAGGGCACGAGGCGCATTAACCCCGAGAGAATTAAAGGGATAATATAACTGCCCCTTCCGACCACCAAACGAGAATTACAGAAGTTCTTGGCGCTGGTGGGCTATTGTAGATTATGGATAAAGCATAGGTCCAGAAAACGAAAGGGTTATATTACAAATTGACAGAATCTGAACGTGAAAGTCTGTACTGGGCAGAAGAGGAAAAGGAAGGGTTATATGAGTTGAAGCATAGTCTAATACAAGCTCCAGTGTTGACCCTTCCCTCCCTCGATAAGCCAGTCCACCTTTTTGTCACAGTAAAGGATGGAGCAGCCTTCGGAGTGTTAACCCAGAAAGGAGGGGGAAGACATAGCCCAAAGCCTTCCTGTCCAAGATCTTGGACCCTGTCTCGAGACGATGACCTGAATGTATACGTGCAGTAGCAACCACCACCATACTGGTACAGGAAAGCTGTAACCTTACTTTTGGAGGGCCGCTCGTCGTTAGTACCCCCCATCAAGTTGGAATTGTGTTAAACCAAAAGGCAGGGAGATGGTTGACATATTCACGAATCCTAAAATACGAAACCATCCTGATGGAAAGAGATGACGTTGTGTTAGCAACAGACACCTATCTAAATCCAGCTACATTCCTATGGAAGGGAAAACCTCTGGACAAGCGAGAATTAGAACATGACTGTCTGGGTATCATGGAGTATCAAACCAAAGTCAGACAGGACCTAAAGGATATCCCCTTACATGGGGGGACAGACTGTTTATAGATGGGTCATCAAAAGTAGTACAAGGATAAAGACACAATGAATATGGAGTGGTGGAAAGTATGGATTCAGACCAAGATAGCCATTTTACTTCTAAGATCCTACAAGAAGTAATGGCAGGATTAGAAATCTCTTGGGAATTCCACACTCCTTGGCACCCGCCTTTCTCTGGACGGGTGGAATGAATGAATCAAACCTTAAAGAAGCAATTGTCTAAGCTAGTCCTAGAGACTCAATTACCATGGACAAAATGTTTACCTATCGCGTTGCTACGCATTAGGACTGCGCCTGGACGTGAGATAGGCCTCTGTCCATATGAAATGATGTTTGGATTACCTTTCTTGGGTAGAGGAGGGGAATTACCAACTGTAGAGATCAATGATAAGTTTTTAAGTAACTATACTGTGGCGCTTGGCTCTTCTTTGTCTGTACTTAGGAAGAAGGGTCTGCTGACCCGGACACCTCCACTGGAGTTCGCAGTACATCGGATATGACCGGGTGATTGGGTCCTGATAAAGACCTGGAAAGATACCAAACTGCACCCAAGCTGGGAGGGACCGCTCGTAACCGTCCTGACTACTGAAACAGCTGTCCGAACTGCTGAAAAAGGGTGGAGCCATCACACACGTGTTATGGGCCCGGTGGACGCTCCTTCCCCTCCAGCAGAGTGGCAAGCTCATCCTACAGACAACCCTCTGAAAATCAAGCTGATCAAGAAGAATGGAGTGAGATAAGAGACTATTGATATCGGTTAAAAAACTGTATCCCAAAACAATTGGAAGTGTTGCATGGACTCACTGCTCCCTGGTTAGTTGGCGCGCGCTTCCGCGGGGAGGGGAGGGGAGGGGAGGGGGCGGGAAAAATCATTTTACCGCTTTATGTCAGAATTATGTTAAATTACAGGGACATGTCGGCTGTTGGGTATGTGCGGAGTTCCCACACCATGGGGAATCCGGAATTCCTCTCATGGTAATACCACTTTCCAAAGAAGAAGTGTATGATGCACAACAATTTGAGAGGGGTTATTATAAGTTTGAAGGATGGTTCCCTCGACCAGCCCTGAAAACTCCGGGTGCTATTGATGTCCTTAACGTCTCCCCACCGAAAGGAGCAGTAAATACCACTTGGTTCTGTATTCAGAATGATACCGCACCCTTCCGATTAGGAAAATCATCTTGTGTCTATACCAGTCAAGCCACTGCCACAACCATTCCCCGAATATTAAATGGAATGCATGCATGTTATCATGTTGCGGAAACACTGCCTCAAAGCCAGAAAGGCTGGAGTGGCTGCTGCTACCTCACGTATATAATTCCCCACTTGAGGCTGTTAAAAGGAGTTCCAAAAATACCTCGGAATAAATAGGGAGGAAGGCGGGAAACCCGGTAAGTAACCAATGGGGATCGGCTCCTCTGGGCTTTGATCCCTATGTATGGGACCGCTCGAGCACGAGTAGAAATACGAAAGTTGGCAGCTTCCCTGGAAGAGTTATCCAACAATACTGCCAATGCGTTAACAGAACCCCAATCCCAAATGGCAGCCATAGCGACCGAAATGATTGCCACAAAACTAACGACCCTTCAGAACAGGATGGCTCTGGATTATATTCGAGCAGGGAATGGTGGTACCTGTGCACTAATTGGAGAGGAATGTTGTACGCACATACCTGAGGTCTCCTCTAACATTACTGATATCTCCAAACATGTGCGAGACAAAATCACAAAGATAAGGGAGACAGGTAATTGGTACCAGAATGAAAAAGGATGGGAATGAGGCAATTGTGGATTGATTGGTGGGGGAAGGTGGTTAGTCAATCTACCTATCTATGGAATATTTATATTAGTAGGTCTGGTGGTAGGGTTTATTGTCCTAAAATGGGTAATGAGCCGACTGATGACATCCCTTGGGGAAGGAACTCAAATAAATCATCAGATGCTTCTACAATCAGCAGGTGATATGCAACAAAGAGAAAGCCGAAGAATGCTTCTCGAGTTCAAGGGGTGAACAAGACAAATGTAAAATGTAAGATTGTGAACCTCATCGCCAAAAGGTGTAAGAGGGCAGACCGTCAAAAAATGAATTAAAGGAGACTTAATAAGTGCAGAAACAACAGATTTTTAAATAAAGAAAAGGGGAAATTGTGGGAAGTGAGTAATGTAGTTTCTGCTGGCGATATAGAAATGTAGTTGCTGTGGCTGGTAGTGGAATGTAGCTTCTATAGATGGGGTGGGGTGATGTGGGGGTGAGCAGAATTCTTACAACATGTAGCATACTTAAGGCTAAGACTTTAATAAATATAGGATGTCTTTTAAAAAATTAATTTTAAAGAAATAGTTTTAAGCTATGAAATAACTATGGAGTGTTGTAGCTGACAACAAAAGAAGCAGTAGGGGCATTTCACTTATAGTATGATAAGGAAACTGGACAAAAGTAACAAGGAACAGAGAAGGCAGACATACAAGGACAGTCGGATAGCCAGATAAGAAAAACTGAAGAAAAACAAGTGAGGTAACCGGCTTATGATAGGGTGAAATTAGAAAAGTGAGACGTGATTCAGAAACTTGCAAACTGAACAAAGAAAGTACGCATGTTCTGTGACGTACGCATTTCTGCTGGACTGCAGAGGCGTCTGGTACTTGTAAGACCGTAATAAATTGTTCTTGTTTCCAAGGCTTTGTCTCAGGCTGATTCATGAGTGAGTTCTGTTTCTCACACTCTCTCCCTCCGTCTCTCTCTCCCTCCCTCTCTCTCCCACCCTCTCCCTCCCCTCTATCTCTCTCCCCTCTCTCCACCCCCTTTCTCTCCACGCGTTCTCACCCTGCAGTCTCACCCCGCCCTCTCTCCCCCCTCTATCACACTCTCTCTCGCCCTCCCCTCTCTCGCCTTCCCCTCTCTCGCGCTTCCCTCTCTCTCGCCCTCCCTCTCTCTCGCCCTCCCTCTCTCCCGCCCTCCCCTCTCTCCCGCCCACCTTCGCTCGCCACCCTCACTCTCTCTCGCCACCATCTCTATCTCTGGCCACCCTTTCTCTCTCTCGCCACCCACTCTATAGTCCCTCCTCTCTCTATCGTCCCTTCTCTCTCTGTTACTCTCTCGCACCCCACTCTTTCTCTCTTTCTGCCTCACCCTCTCTTGCCCCCTCCCTCACTCGCCACCTATTCTCTCTCTCTGTCCTCTCTCTCTTTCTGTCACTCTCTCCTCCCGATCTCTCTTGCCTCCTTCCTCTCTCTCTCTCCTTTCTCTCTCCCTAGGTCTTGCCCCCTTTCTCGCTCTTACTTGGTCTGTCTGTCTCTGTCTCTCTCTCTCTCGCTCCGTCTCTTTCTCTCTCTTGCTACCTCCGTCGCTCCTCTCTCAGTCTCACTCTTTCTCTCGCCCACTCTCTCTCGACCCTCCCTCTCATTACCTCCTCCCATGTCTCTCTCTCTCTCCCTCACCCCATCTGTCTCTTGTTCCCCCCCTCCCTGCTCCTTCACTCTATCTCCACCTTCTCTCCCTTTCAATCCCGCTCGCTCAGTATCTCTCTCTCTCTCTGCCCACCTCCGTTCGTTTTTCTTTGGCTGAATCTCTCTCCTTCCCTCCCTCTCTATCTGACACACTCTGTCTCGGCGGTCCTTCCCTCTCCCTCTGAACGAAAGACTGTGTGTCTGTGTTGGTGGTGACGCTGCGTGTGGGATGGTGAGGCTGGGATGTGGGAGGTAGGAGCAGTGGGAAAATGGGGTAGAGACGGAATTACGGGGGTGGAGACAGAGACGGCAGGAGAGTGAGTGAGTGGGAGAGCGAAGAGTGGAGGCAGGTGAAGAAAGTGAGGTTGAGGGTGTGTGTGAACGAGAGAGGGGACGAGGGAGAGGTGGAGAGAAGGAGAGAGTGTGCAGAGATATAGAGGGAGATCAATTAGGAGAATGGGTGGGGGGAGGAAATGGGGAGGCCAGGTTGGAGTGGTGGGGACAGAGGGAGTTAAACCCAGCTCCTGAGCTCAGGGCGTGTGCCCTCCCCTTCCCTGAGGACCAGGACTTGGGTCTGAGTCTGTCTCTCCCCAGCTCAGCTTCTCCAACACAAAGACACACAACAACATAGGTCACTCTGCTGCTCGGCACGCTTTAATCAACATTTTTATTGTTTACAAATGGAAGTGATGGATACAGTCAGTGGGATGGTGTCTTTTCTCACTGGCCCCTGAGTTGTGAGAAACATTGAAATGTGTCCCTCTAATCCGCCTGGGGGATAAGGATGTACAAATCAGCTCGACCCTCAGTCTGTTACCATAGCGACAGGCTGCTCCATCGCTGAAACACTGAACTGAAATGAGAAAATCCCGTATGGATTGATTAATGAGGGAATTTGATGGTTGGATGGATTTGGGTAAAGGGATAATTCAGCACATTCTTCAGCTGCTGCCTGAACTGAGTCTGGGTCATGGCATAAATCGCGGTGTTTGTGCAGCAACTGAGGAGCTGCAGCATGAATCCCAAATCCCACACAAAGTAATGGAGATACACAGACTGATACCCAAACTCATACATCCGTCTCCATATAGAATAGAGCATGAACGTTGACCATAACAGGATGAAATTGGCCGAGATCACAAATAGTAAAATGATGGATTTTTTTCGGTTTCTCATTTCAGTGTCTGAATGAGCGTCCCCATTGGTGTGAGCGCGGAGTCTCCTGCGGGCTCTGCTGGTCACTAAAATGTGTCTGACGGTGAGAACATTGAGCAGCAGAATCAGGAGAAATGGGACACACGGGGTTAGAATGTGGTGGAGGAACTCGATTGTGACCCAGACAATGGTGGAACGAACAGCGTCTGTTACAACACAAAACCAGGGTTTGTTCTTCAGCCAATACTGAGCCTTGAGCATAAAATACCAGAAAATGTTCTTTAAACAGCTCAGCACAGTCACTGCACCCAGAACCACAGCCGCCGTTTTCTCACTGCAATATTTACTTTTCAGCTTCTGGCAACAAATGGCCACAAATCGATCAAAGGTGAAAGTGACGGTGAACCAGACAGAGCAGTCCGCGGCTGCATAAACCAGGACGGCGTGGATATTACACACGGGGACGGAGAACACCAGGAAATAAAACTGTTCCCAATAACCAATGGGAATGTGTCTCAGGATCAGGTCGAGGATAATGACCAGGAGATCCGCCGCTGCCATGGCCCCCAGGTAACGTCTGACACATGGAGACAATCCACAATCTTTATAAAGCAGGACGTAGATGGTCACTACGTTAACTGTAAGGAAGGTAAACAAATCCATTATCCATCAGCCTGGAGGCAAAGGGACCCGTTTTATTGCGGACCCAGTGAGATTTTCAAATGTGTCCCTGTATTCAGGGATTTAATAAAATAATTGGAGCTGGAATACCAAATGCGAAGGTCAGAATTACTGACAAAAATGTGACATAAACCAAAAGTAACCCTCCCTCCCCGAACACACAGAGACACATCCATAAGGACAGATGGTTTCTAGAACATTCCCACACACTCCATCACTCGAGAGCAGACACAGGTCACTCCTTCCCAGTTCCTAATACGGAGGATGGAAACGTTGCTGTCCTGAAGGATTCTCTCGCAGTTTCCTGAAGACAAATTGAGCTTGGGAATTTCTGTATTTTGGTGTAAATTGGGGTTCATCATGTGTCGTGGAGAAATGTAAACGCAGGGAAAACGTATTCACCCCTTTAACTGCCTGAGGGGCCTTCGGAACAGTGTCTCCTTCTCCCTGGAACGGGATCTCTTCACTCGGGATCTTATCGTTTGTTCAATTCACTGACGTCCGACCGTTCACAAACAATGTCAGGGACAGAACGTTCCGGGGAATGTCAGTTATAGAATGTCAGGGACAGAACGTTCCGGGGAGTGTCAGTTTGAGAATATCAGGGACAGAATGTTCCAGGGAATGTCAGTTATAGAATGTCGGGGACAGAACGTTCCGGGTAATGTCAGCTATAGAATGTCGGGGACAGAAGGATCCGCGGAACTCCTTGACCTGTCCATGACCTTGCCCCCATCCACTCCACCCTCCTCTCTGTCCTATCATCTCTCCCCCACCTCCGTCTACCGATGACATTCTCAGCTCCCTTCCCTCCAGCACCAGCACCAACCACAACCCTAGCCCTAGCCCCCTCACATTTTTCTCTCAGCTCCCCAGCCCACAAGGCTCGCTCCTGATGAAGGGATTATGCCTGAAACGTTCATTTCCCTGCTCCTCGAATGCTGCCTAACCTGCTGTGCTTTTCCAGCACCACACTCCCAGTCGGGGAACTGTCTGACACCGTCACACTCACAGGATCAGGCCTCATGGTTAATTTAGATTATATTAGATTACTTACAGTGTGGAAACAGGCCCTTCAGCCCAACAAGTCCACACTGATTCTCCGAAGAGCAACCCACCCAGACACATTCCCCTACACTTCAACCTTTACCTAACACTACGGGCAATTTCCCATGGCCAATTCACCTAACCTGCACATCTTTGGACTGTGGGAGGGAACCGGAGCACGCAGACGAAACACACGCAGGAACGGGGAGAATGTGCAAACTCCACATAGTCAGTCACCCGAGGCTGCAATTGAACCTGGATCTCTGGCGCTGTAGGGCAGCAGTGCGAACCACTGTGCCACCGTGCGCTCACCCATAATGTTTCATGAAGCCCCATCAACATCCCTCGGGATATCTTGTCCCACCAGCAGGCCGTTGAACCCACCAGCGATGGGCACACCCTGGGATTCAGTCAGGGAAGGAGTTCCCCTGTAATTCCCCACCATTGATTCCAGAAGCCAGGAAATCTCACGGTAACAGATCATAGCCAAGGAAATCGCCTGAGGATGGTTTTCTGCTGCCCCCACCCCTCCTCTCGGTGATAACTCAGTTCCCCTCGATGTTGGAAACAAATCAGAGGAAGCACTGAGGGTGACAAGGATACAGACCGTCTTCTGTGTGTGGGACTTCAATGTCCATCGTCAAGAATGTCCACACAGGCCACTCAATGACTG
This sequence comes from Chiloscyllium punctatum, assembly GCF_047496795.1. Classification (NCBI taxonomy): domain Eukaryota; kingdom Metazoa; phylum Chordata; class Chondrichthyes; order Orectolobiformes; family Hemiscylliidae; genus Chiloscyllium; species Chiloscyllium punctatum. The sequence goes on along the minus strand of NC_092759.1, from coordinate 79,644,333 downwards.
AGCAATGACAAGCTTCAATACACAACAGCCAAAATTCTCACCAAACTCCTTGTCCCAGATGGATCTGTCTCTGACAGTATCTGTAGGAGCAGCCAGCACACAGTCCTGGTGGAGGGAAAGTCTCAGCCTCAAAATCGGCATACCCAAGTTTAGTGTGTTGCTGGAAAAGCACAGCAGGTCAGGCAGCATCGGAGGAGCAGGAAAATCACCATTTCGGGCAGCAGAACATCATCACGAATGAGAATGCGAGCCTCCAGGATGGAGAGATAAAGCATATTAGGAGCACTGCTCACTGTGTTATGTGGCACTCCCTCCTGTGAAGTAGGACATACTTCTAAAGGACTGAGCACATGGAAACTGGCCATCCATGAGGCACTGTGGGCTAGTAACAGCTGCAGCATCAATGGCCTTCCCTCCATCATAAAGTCAGAAGTGGGCTGTTCACTGATGATTTCAAAATATGCAGCACCATTCACAACGGCACTGATACTGAAGCAGGCCATTAAACCCATCAGGAGTTTTAACCAGGAACAGAATGAGGCCATTTGGCCATTGGAGGCTGTTACCCAGCGATTGGAGCAGATCTTTTAATATCTCCTACCTGTTACACAGGAAATGGAAGGGAACATTCGGCATTTCAAAGCTGATACACAGGAATACGGGGAGCTGTGCAGACCACAGCAGTGCATTGACATATAAACCCGGATTAGATATCTGTCCAGCACGGGGGGCTGTGCAGAACACAGCAGTGCACTTATGTGCAAACCTGAAAGAAATATCCAACCAGCATGGGTAGCTGCACACTACACAATTGCATTATAGAACATAGAACGATTTGTGCCGAACATTTGTCCTAGCTTAAGCACCCATCCATGGACCTATCCAATTGCCGCTTATAGGTCGCCAATGATTCTGACTCTGTAAATCCCACAGGCAGCGCATTCCATGACTCCACCAATCTCTGGGTAAAGAACCTACCCCTGACATCTCCCCTATACCTTCCGCCCTTCACCTTAAATTTATGTCCCCTTGTAACACTCTGTTGTACCCGGGAAAAAAAGTTTCTGACTCTCTACTCTATCTATTCGTCTGATCATGTGATAAACCTTTATCAAGTCACACCTCATCCTTCGTGTTCCAATGAGAAAAGGCCTAACACTCTCAACCTATCCTCGTTCGACCTATTCTCCATTCCAGGCAATATCCTGGTAAATCTCCTCACCACCCTCTCCAAAGCTTCCACATGTTTCTTAAAGTGAGGCGACCAGAACTGCACACAGTACTCCAAATGTGGCCGAACCAAGGTCCTGTACAGCTGCAACATCATCTCACGACTCTTGAATTCAATCCCTCTGCTAATGAACGCTAATACACGATAGGCCTTCTTACAAGCTCTATCCACCTGAGTGGCAACTTTCAAAGAGCTATGAACATAGACCCCAAGATCCCTCTGCTCCTCCACCTTACTAAAAACCCCTACCGTTAACCCTGTATTCCGCATTCTTATTTGTCCTTCCAAAATGGACAACTTCACACTTGGCAGGGTTGACCTCCATCTGCCACTCCTCAGCCCAGCTCTGCATCATATCTAAGTCGCTTTGCAGCCGACAACAGCACTCCTCACTATACACAACTCCACCAATCTTCGTATCATCTGCAAATTTACTGAACCACCCTTCAACTCCCTCTTCCAAGTCATTTCTATAAATTACAAACAGCAGAGGACCCAGAACTGATCCCTGCGGAACTCCACTTGTAACTGGGCTCCAGGCTGAATATTTACCATCTACCACCACTCTCTGACTTCGACCCGTTAGCAGTTTTCTATCCAACTGGCCAAATTTCCCTCTATCCCATGCCTCCTGATTTTCCGCATAAGCCTACCATGGGGAACCTTATCAAATGCCTTACTAAAATCCATGTATATGACATCCACTGCTCTACCCTCATCCACATGCTTGGTCACCTCCTCAAAGAATTCAATAAGACTTGTAAGGCAAGACCTACCCTTCACAAATCCGTGCTGGCTGTCCCTAATCAAGCAGTGTCTTTCCAGATACTCATAAATCCTATCCCTCAGTACCCTTTCCATTACTTTGCCGACCGCCGAAGTAATACTAACTGGCCTGTAATTCCCGGGGTTATCCCTATTCCCATTTTTGAACGGGGCACAACATTCACCACTCTCCAGTCCCCTAGTACCACCCCCGTTGACCGAAAAAACGAGAAGATAATTGCCAACGGTTCTGCAATTTCCTCTCTTGATTCCCCCATAATTCTAGGATATATCCCGTCAGGCCCGGGGGACTTGTCTATCCTCAAGTTGTTCAAAATGTCCAACACATCTTCCTTCCTAACAAGTATCTCTTCTCGCTTACCAGTCCGTTTCACACTCTCCTCTTCAACAATACGGTCCCTCTCGTGTGTAAATACTGAAGAAATGTACTCATTCAAGACCTCTCCTATCTCTTCCGACTCAATACACAGTCTCCCACTACTGTCCTTGATCGGATCTATCCTCGTTCTCGTCATTCTCACATATGCATAAAATGCCTTGGGGATATCCTTGATCCTGTCCGCAAAAGGTTTTCCATGCCCTCTCTTAGCTCTACTAATCCCTTTCTTCAGGTCCCTTCTGGCTATCCTATATCCCTCCAATACTCTGTCTGAACCTTGTTTCCTCAACCTTATGGAAGCCTCCTTCTTCCTCTTTACAAGACATTCAAACTCCCTCGTCAACCAATTTTCCCCCATACGACTATCTCTTTCCTGCCTGACAAGTACATACATATCAAGGACACGTTATATCTGTTCCTTGAAAAAGTTCCACATTTCCACGACATCCTTCCCTGACAGCCTATGCTCCCAACGTATGCCCCTCAAATCTTGTCTTACAGCATCGTATTTACCCTTCCCCCAATTGTAAAACCTACCCTGTTGCACGCACCTATCTCTCTCCATAACCAAGGTGAAAGTCACAGAATTGTGGTCACCATCACCAAAATGTTCACCCACTAACAAGTCCATCACTCGTCCCTGTTCGTTACCAAGTAGCAAATCCAATATGGCCTCCCCTCTGGTCGGACAATCTACATACTGAGTTAGAAAAGCTTCCTGGACAGACTGCACTAACACCATCCCGTCCAATCTACTTGATCTAAAGAGCTTCCAATCAATATTTGGAAAGTTGAAATCGCCCATGACTACGACATTGTGGTTTCTGCACGTGCCCAAAATTTGTTTCCCAATCTGTTTCTCCACATCTCTGCTGCTATTGGGGGGCCTATAGTAAACACCCAACAAGGTGACTGCTCCTTTCCTATTTCTGACTTCAGCCCATACTCCCTCCAAAGGCAGATCCCGCTCGAACTGCCTTTCTGCAGCCGTTATTCCATTTCTAATCAGCAAAGCCCCCCTCCTTTTTTTTACACTATCCCTAATCTTACTGAAACATCTGTAACCAAGTACCTCCAACAGCCATTCCTGTCACTCTTCTATCCACGTTTCCGTGATGGCCACAACATTGTAGTCCCTGGTACTGATCCACGCCTTATGTTCACCCACCTTATATTTGATAGTCCTTGCGTTAAAGTTTACACACTTGAACCCATCTCTGTGTCCGCAAGCACTCTCTGTCAGTGCTACCTTCTCCACAGAAGGTATCTACAAACCTCTACCGGTTAGTCTGACCAGCACAGCGCACTGTGCAGTAATCACCCGTGAATTAATCTGTAAAACAGGAGCAGTTACCCTCCCAGCATATAGGGTTGTGTACACCACCCCAGAGCATTGTTCTGTAAACCAGGAGCAGTTACCCTCCCAGCATGTAGGACTATGTACACGATCCCAGTGCATTCATCTGTTAACCAGGAGCAGTTACCCTCCCAGCATGTAGGACTGTACACCACCCCAGTGCATTGATCTGTAAACCAGGAGCTGTTACCGTCCAAGAATTTAGGACTATGTACCCCACCCCAGTGCATTGATCTGTAAACCAGGAGCAGTTCCCCTCCCAGCATGGAGGGCTGTATACCCTATCCCGTACTTCGCTCAGTAACACTATGTTAGATCACTGACCAGCGTGGGGAAACTTGCAGCCCATGCTGGAAATGAGAGGATGCGCAGCTCCCATCCATTTACAGCTCCATATCTCCATTGTGCTATGACAAGGGGGTGCTGTGGGTGTGAACTTCACTGCACAGAGAGATGGCAGGGGAATCAGTTTAAATATCACCACATGGGAGGGGTTTGGGAAATAGACAGAAATGGGGGAGACTGAGTTACAGTGTTATGTAAGAATATGTCCCCAGGTTTCAGAATGCTGAAATGTAGACACTTCGATAGCATCCTGTAACATGCGCCAATCTTCCCAGGAAAGATGTGAAAAAGGGATATTCGTGTAAGATAAGATGATGGAGAGTTTTGGATGAGCATTTGATCTACAGCTTTGTGAATGGGAGTGGTTTCAACAGAACCAATGACTCATTGGGCAGATTCTAACAATAATTTGTCTCAGTGCCATTTACATTGACTGTGACAGAGGGAATGTGTGTACGAGGCTGAGCTCGTTTCCTGATGCTATCTTATCAAACTCACCTCATTACCTACCCACCCCACCCCATGGTGTCCCTCTCATTCAATACCAGCCCGATTCTCCCACCCATCATGACTGGAGGTACTCATCATCGCCCGGTTGCCCCTGGATATTCCGTGATCTCTGGCACTGGTGCCATCTTTAAAAGGCCAAGGAGCACATGGTTGAGCTTTCTTTGTTTGGAGCTGCCCTGCACAGTTTACTCCGAGCATGGGGAATAAGGGGCAATCACACCACAGTTTGTCGACAGGGGCACAGAGGTACTGGTGGATGGGCTAGTACAGAGGGATACCATTCTCTTCCCAGAGGGCGCCACACCACCAGACCCACTGAGCTCAGTGCAGTATCTGCGGTCTGCAGAAATGACCAGCAATACAGGACAAGCATTAATATCCTTCCCCGCTCTGTCAGGGTAAGGGTCACTGTATTCTCTCTGCTTGCTCACACTCACTGTACATCTGTTATAGCACCGACCCCCAAACAAGGCTCCACCACTCTCACTGCTGCATGCAGCACCTTCCCTCTCTCTCTCTCTCCATCTCTGTCTTGGTCTCTCTGTCTCACTTTCTCTCTCTCTGTCACCCCGTCCACTTTACCCCCCACTTTAATAACACTGCATGGATACAACACTATCGACAGACTCCCTCACCATTTGCCACTATCCCCAGCAACACCAGCACCAACAACAAGGCCACCCATTCCAAGACTCCCTCCCTCCCTTGCTCCCATTCCAGGAGCAACAGCCTGGAATAGGAAAGAAAGGGTCAAGCCGGGTGGTGGAGTGCCCGAAATCCATTCCCCACCCCACACCGCCATGTGGGGAGGACCCTGGTATGAAGCCGAGGAGGACTGAGACACCTTGTGTGGAGATTCTGAAATATCCACGTCCCACCGACCGAGTAAGGAGCAGCGTTCAGTGATGGGCAATTCTCACTTAATCCCACTGGTCGCTCTGTTTCCCCCTGGCACAACTTAGAAGCCTTGGCCCTGATGCCATCTCCCTTTTGTGTCGAGCTAGGACAAATGGAATCCCCACGGTCTCGGCGGGAAGGAGGGTGGGCTCACAACACATCGTCACCACCACCTCCCAGGAAGGGAGGAGGGAGACTCCCTCCTATACCTCCCCCTCTAAGTAGCTCAGATACTGAAACTAGTCTGTTATATTTACTGCTCTCCCCTTGTCCTGACATGTTCAATAACCTGCGCTTATATATACGCAGTGGTCTCTATTCCTGTACTCGCTTTCTAACGGCACAGCCTGTTTTATATTGCCTTTCAATGTTTTTCCTCCCATAGTGCATTACCTCACACTCCTCTGCATTGATCCCCATCTGCCATACACCTGAACACGACACCAACGTGTCACTGTCCTGTTAGAGTTCTACACTGGCCTCCATAGACTTTACAATTCTTCCAGGCTTGGTGCCATGTACAAATATTGAAATTGTCATCGTGTCACACTCCCCATGAAACAACTGAAATCCTGCCTCACTCACTAGTGTGAGCAAGTGAAATACTGATATATTCCCACAGACGGAGTCCAATAATGAGATGCTGTTAATGGAGTAACAAAAGTCCTGATACAAATCAGACTGAGTGAATGAAATATTGACAAACCATTGAGCAATAGAAATCCGGATTGGCTCCAAGTATTTGTAATGACATCAGGGTATTCATGTATTGAAGTTGAAAGTGTGTACTGTACCTTTAAGATAGAGGGAAAGCTGTTCTGAACTGAGAGCTTACAAGTGCCTGTGTATATGAGAGGATGGCAGACACAGAGTGTCAAAGGTAATTGAAAATATGTCACATTTGGCTGTGAAATAGATCCCTGAAATGGTTGCTATTTTGACAACAATTGAATCAGTATAAATAATACCACAGGATACTAAACCAAGTCAAGTTTGAATTTATTGTTTTTCAAAAATCGAACCAATGAGATAATCCGATGTTATGGATATTAAGAATTCAGGAATTTTGAAAATTAAAGACAGAGCAACACTGATTCAAGAGATTATAAACACTCTCTATCAAAGGTACCTTTTCCTATGAAATATATCCGCAGTAAAAAGAAAGAAGATGACCCAGGGAGATCTTCTCACAGAAGAAGAGACAAAAACAACAGCTGCTGTGTGGTTTTGAAATTAAGTTGATGAAATTTTAATAAGCATCTTATTGAAAGAGTATATTGTTATTGAGTTGGAATTGGAGAATAAGCGGTTAAGAGGCAGGGGGTACCAGAGTTGTGAATAGTTGATGTAAAATGCTCACTTTCAGAGTTAAAAAAGTAAATTGATGTTTTTAATTAAACAGTGGAAGTTGGGAGTTCTCTGTCTCTCAGATGTTAACAGTTTACGAGGTGAATTGAGCATTTCTTTATGTTTCATTTAAGTTAACAGATGAGCTTCACGCCATGTCCTAACAATTGCTGTGTGTGTATCTGTGTGTCTCTGTGTGGGGCAGGGTCTGGCAGTCTCTGTGGTGCTTAAAGTGATGCAATGCTACCCTCTGCTGGCGTCGACATGCCACTGCACAGGCATTGGCAGAGTTTGAAAACCAACAGGGATTCATTCAGAGAGGGGGAGGGAGAGGACAGCTGCTTACAGCACCATCCAAACTGATGTCTTAGCCATGTACTGATCTAAATGTCCTTTAAACGTTGTAACAGTCCCTGCTTTCACCACTTCATCTGGAAGTTCATTCCACGCACATGCCAGCTTCTGTCTAAAATAACTATCTCTCATGAATTTTGTAAATCTTTTTTCTTGCTCCTTAAAATATCCCTCAGTTTTGAATCCCCACCTCTAGGGAAAATATATCAGCACTTCAGCTTATCTGTACACCTCATTATTTTATAAAGCTCTGTAAAGTTACCTCTTAATCCCATCCTCTCCAGTGAAAAATGTCCCAGCCTACCCAGCCTCTCCATATAGCTCACTCCCTCCTTTCACAACAACATCCAGGTTATTCTGTACTCAACCCTCTCCAGCTTAATAATATCAAGGTCAATAATATCAAAGTGAAAAGTCAATGTATTTTATAAGTGTAGCGGAGACCAAAACGAGAGCGCATAGTTTAAAGGTGAGACGGGCAACATTTAAAAGTGACCTAAGGGTGATGTACCTATGGAATGAGCGGGCAGGGTGACCAGAGTGGATACAGCACTCCAGAGACGTCTCACCAATGTCCTGTACAAACTCAACATGACGTCCCAATTCCAATACTCAAAGTTCTGATCAATGAAGGCATGTGTGTTAAACACCCTCTTAACCACACTATCTCTATGAGATGCAAATTTTAAAGAATTATACCTGACAGCCTAGGTCTCTGTTCTACAACACCGCCAAAGACCCTACTTCTAAGTATATAGGTCCTGCTCTTGTTTGATTTACCAAATCCAATACCTCGCATTAATCTAAACTAAACTCCATCTGCCACTCCTCAGCCCAGTGTGCGATATTACCACCCCCTCACCTTCCCCGTTTAAATTTAAAATTCCCTCCCCCACCCCCCTCCAGGATGCCTGCACACTCTGGCCTTGATTTTAACAAATCCCTGAGCTTGGTTTGCCTTGTGTGGTTAGGGGGACGTGGAACAAAGTGCAGACACAGTCAGTGGGGAGGAGAGGCTGGACAGTAATCATTTAATGCTTTCAGGAAGAGGACAATGACACATGAGAGCTGGGGTAAACTGATCTCTGTTTTGGAGGCAGATATTATGCTCTTCCTTCGTCTCTAGTTTTCAGTCATAAATATCTATTCGAGAACCTTCTTTGAGGGATTTCTTTCTCTAATATTACAGACTACAGATAATAGCAATTAACGATTTTTTTTTGTTAATTGCGATAACACAACATGTGCACTCAACATCCTACAGTTGAGACAAATATCTAGCATTTGTTTAAAAATACAAAGTGTTTTTTTGTAGCTCAGTAATGGTAACCTGATTATAATAAATCCACACCGAGCTGAAAGCTGGCACTTACAATATGACCCAAAATCTGGGAATGGTAGTGTAGTGGGTAGTGTCCCTGCCCCTCAGTCAGAGCTCTGTATTTGATTACAAATCCTGAATGTATGTGGTAGTGTTCCTAGCTGTGGACTAGATGGTCTGGATTCAAGTCCCTCCTGTTGCAGAGGTATGTCACAGCATGTCAGAGCAGTCTGATGAACAAACACACAGGAGAATACTGTTACAGCTTTATGGGTATTGCTGAGTGATGCTAGTATTCCTACCTCCTGGCAAAAAGGTCTAGGTGTAAATCCCAGAGAAGTGTCTCATCATACATCTGAACAAACTGATTAAAACGGATTTAAAATAGTGACTCGATGGAGAAGGAAGAGGTGTCAGTATTGAATTTCAGACTTTAGGCCCAGAATGATTTAAAACACAGCCATTCATGTTGATTGGGGTCACATTTCGCAGCAGTAAAGGTTTATAAAATCAGAATGGTCACGGGTAGGGTGAGTAGTCAGCGTTTTTCCGCAGGCTAGGGGCGTCCAAAATTAGAGGGCATTAGCCAGTGAGAAGGGAAAGGTTTTGATGAGGCCTAAAGGGCACCTTTTCACGCACAAGGTGGTGTGCATATGGAATGAGCTGCCAGAGGAAGTGGTGGAGGCTGGTACAACTACAGCATGTAAAAGGCATCTGGATGCTGACAGACCTGCTGAGCTTTTACAGCAATTTCTTCATTTATAAAAAAAGCATTCATTTTAACACAGGATTCTGAAGACATTAAATATTGTTTTTTTTTAATGACGCAGGACCATGTAAACATATTTCAAATCATCCCGAGACCATTTTCTGCTAAGGGTATGGCTCTGTGTATGACAGCAGCAATGATGCACCTACATGGAACAGGGAATGTGATGGAGACATAGTTTGGACAATGTACAAGGAGACCTCACATGGTCCAGTTTGGGAGAGGATAACATTATTGTGTGTTTCAGCTCAGGGAGGGAGAAAATGTAATCTGCCGAGAAGGCACGGCCTATTGCACTCTCTCTCCTTCATTGTTCCTCATCATAGAAATATGCACCAGCTTAAAAAAAAACTCTACAGTCAGCGTTCCCATTCTTATTTTTATAGAATCCCTGCAGTGTTGAAACAGGACCTTTGGCCCAAAAAGTCCATACCAACTTTCCCAACCCATTCCCCCATATTTACCCCAGACTAACGCCCCGAACCGAGAAATCTGTTTTAGCAGATTAAAGAAACTAACCTGACTTGTTCCTAAAACTGAATCTGACCCAGTCTGAGACCGATATCATCAGCCATATCACAATCCTGGTTACATTTAACATTTGTTGTGAGCAGTGGAGGAGTGGGACTAGAAAAGGAAAGAGTGACCTAAAAAGCCGGGGAAATATAGACCGGTGAGCCTGATGTCAGTGGTGGGTAAGTTGTTGGAGGGGATTCTGAGGGATAGCATTTACATACATTTGGCAACGCAAGGGCTGATCGGGGGAGTCAGCATGTCTTTCTGCATGGGAAATCATGTCTCATTAATTTAGTTAAGATTTTTGAAGAGGTGACAAAGAAGATTAATGAAGGCAGTTTGGAAGACACTGTCTGTATGGACTTCAGCAAGATGTTCATTTAAAGAACAAAGAGCAAAGAAAATTTACAGCCCAGGAACAGGCCCTTCGCCCTCCAAGTCTGAGCCGATCCAAATATACTGTCTAAACCAGTCGGTCAATTCCTAAGTATCTGAATCCCTCTGCTCCCCACCTACTCACGTTAAATTAATCTACCGTGCTTGCCTCTACCACCTCTGCTGGCAACGCGTTCCAAATGCCCACCACCCTCTGTGTGAAGTACTTACCTCGTGTATCCCCCTTAAACATTCCACCTCTCACTTCAAAAGCACGACCGCTCGTTATTGAATCCTTCACCCTTGGAACAAACTCGTCTCGATCTACCCTGTCTATCCCCTTCATGATTTTACAAACCTCAATCAGGTCCCCCCTCAATCTCCTATTTTCTAGTGAAAATAAACCTAACCTACACAGCCTGTCTTTATAGCTAGTATTGCATTCCGATTGGTAGACTTTTTTAGTAATTTTCAGTCACATGGGATACAGAAGAAGCTCATCACAATTGGCTTGAAGGAAGAGGGATATTTTTCAGACTGGAGACTTGCGAGCAGCAGTATGCTGTAAGAATCAGTACTGAGTTCACTGCATTTCATCATTTATGTAAATGATTTGGATGTGAATACTGGGGTCATAGTTAGTAAGGTTACAGATTACATCAGAAAGGTCGTGTAGTAGAGTATCTCAGAGTACAATGAGATCACAATTAGATGGGACAAAGGAGCAAGGAGTGACAGATGAAGTTTAACATGGATAAATACGAGGTTTTGCATTTTGGGAACGCAAACCAGGGCAGACATTATACACATAATGGTAAGGTCCCGGGGCGTGTTGTGAAACAAAGGGACATAGGGCTGCAGGTACATTGTGTCTTGAAAGTGGAGTCGCAGGTAGACAGAGTGGACATAACACATTTGGCACATTTGCCTTAATCAGTCAGAGCATTGAGTATAGGGGTTGTGGTGGTTTGTTGCATCTGTACAGGATGTTGGTGAGGCCACTTTAAGAATACAGCGTACAACTCGGTTTTCTGCAGAAATGACTTACACGGATGTTCCAGGAGTGGAGGTTTGAGGTTTAGTGAGACTCTCATTAGGTTGAGGTGTTTATCCCTGGAGTGTCAGAGGCTGAAGGGTGACATTATAGAGGTTTATAAAATCATCAGGGGCATGGATATTCTGAACAGCCATGTTCCGCTCCCGAGGATAGAGGAGTCCAGAACAAGAGGGCAGAGTTTGAAGGCGAGAGGGCGAATAATTTAGAAGGGAGCAGAAGATAAATGTTTTACACAGAGAATGGTGTGTGTACAGAAAGTGCTGTCAGAGGAAGTGGTGAAGGCGGTTACAATCGCACATATAAAAAGTATCTGAAAGAGGAGGGATATTGGCCAAATGCTGGCAAATGTGACTGGATCAGATTTGATATCTGATCAGAGTGAACGGATTGGACTAACGGGTCTGTTTCCGTTCTGCATGATTCTCTGATTGTATAAGAAGGATGACGAATAATTCTGAAAGGACCTTGGAAGTGGGAATTCTCTTCATTGGAAGTTTATCGTGCCTCTATGTTCACATTGATTGAAAGCTGCATTAGTTAAATATTTGACAGAGAAGTGAGTCATGCATAATAGGATGGAGACAGGAAAGTGGGGCTGAGACCACAACCTGATCAGCTCCAATCTTAGTGCTTTGTGGAGAAGGCTCAAAGTATCTAATCACTCACTCCTGCTCCTCAGTCCCATGTTTCTGTGTTCCATTCAGCCGCCCAAACCTGCTAGACAGGAACATTTGGAGGCCACCTACTCATATACCCTGGTGCAGAGAAACACAGGAGACAATTCAGCTTCTCAAGACTGTCACAAAAGCTTTGAAGTGATTTGGGAAATGTAATTGGAAAATCCAGGCACGGGTGTGAATTAAGCCCCTCATTTCTCTTCACAGAGCTTCCCCTCTCTGCAACTTGTACTTCATTTGTTGATCATATTGTAGACCCCGATTCAATGTGAAGATAGCCCATATACTCACCCAGAGATGGCTCACAAAACCATCTGTTCTTCCTGACTGCAATATTCAATAACATAACATTCATGAAAATAGCACCCACTAACTTTCCAATAACAGAATGTGAGAACATCAGAAACAGGAACAGGTCGTTCATTCCCCAAGCCTGCCTTACCCTTCACTAAAATCATGACTGATGTGCTCTTGGTCTCAAATCCTCTTTCACACCCAATTCTTCGTTGCGCTCAACTCTCTGACAGGTCAATATCCATCGACCTCCTCTTCAAATAATTTCTGGCTCCCCAAACACTCTTGAGAACAGAAATCCTGACATTCAATACCACCTGTTTGAAGAAAACAGTTGCAGCTCCTATATCATGGTTTATTGATATGAACAAAAGAGGTTGGCTTAAGGGATCAGGTAAAAATGACTGGCCCTGATATCAAGGCAGTGGTTGCCTTCTGTTGACATCAAGGAGCTTAACAAAACTGGACTTAATGGGAATCAGAGTAAACTCTCCAGTGTTTGGAGTCAAATATGCCACAAACGAAGATGTTCATCACCTCAGTTTTGGGTCACCTCTGTGGGAAATCCTCAGGGTAGCTTCTTCTTCACAAACAGCTTCAGCTGCATCATCAATGTCTCCCTGCCCCCACCCTCCCCACCATAAGATCAGAAGTGGGTATGGTCACCAAAGATTCCACAATGTTCAGAACATTTTGTTCCCCCCTCAGCTCCTGAACTGGTCTGTGTTCATGTGCAGCAAGACCCGGACACCACTCAGGCTTGTGCTGTTAAAATGTCTGTAACATTCATGTAAAAGCACTGCCTGACACTGCACATTGCCACAGTAAAACAAGAGTTCATTCAGTACGTCATGCTGGTTTCACAGGAATATGAGGAAGCCATTCCGCCAATTGACATTATTGGAGAAGAACAGGGACTGCCCATTCAGTGCATCCAGTCTATTACTGAGGAAGAGGAGTAGAGTGTGATGGGCCATACCAGAGGCCCTCGAAAATATTTGAAGGTGGGCGCATAGATTCTAATGTTTTCTTATTTTAAAGGAAATGTAAAGTGTCTGTTCCAGATGCAATGTGACTGGTCAAACCACTCGGTGTGAGGCAAAACACCATCTACTTAAACACGAAAGATAAAATTAAACCAAAGAAAGAGGGATTTAGAATAACGTAATTCTATTGGATAAGTTAACAGAATAATGGATCTAGGAAATATTACTAATGAACGGTTCCAATATCGGAAAGTCCCATAAACACAGCCCTTGGCAAAAAGAAATATTCAGACACAGATTGACACGAACATTTCTCCAATCCAGGAATTAAAAACAGCATCAAGAGAAATGTAAGTGAGGGTAGCAGCCAGGAGATAGCCACTGAAGTTTTCAACTCTGTGGAGACCCCAATAGTTTCTGATGTTACTGAGAAACCAAAGCCCAAAGATTCTTATCTGTGAGAGGTGGCCACACCCATGCAGGCTGCATTAAAATAAACCCAAGGCCTCCCTAGCTGTTACTCAAGTGGTCGTGACTAGCCAGCTTAGTAATGAGCGCTCCATCTCTCTCTTAAAATAAACCAGGACAAAGTAACCTCTTAAAGCTGTAGCATCGTCACACTCGTCAGTACAATGATGTGTCAAACAGGAACCAGGGGTAGCCAGTCAGGCCCTAGGCCCTGTCCAATCAGAAGAGGAAGAAGCAATTCAGTCCGTTGAGTCACTTATACAGGAACAGTGGGAGGCCATTCCCACCTCAATGCACTTACACGGGGGAAGAATGAGGTAATTTATGCTGAGGCCTGATGAATGTCTTATGCCCGAAACATCCATTCTCCTGCACCTCGGATGCTGCCTGACCTGCTATACTTTTCCAGCAATAGACGCTCTACTCTGATCTCCAGCATTGGCAGTCTTCACTGTCTCCTAATTGATGCTCTCACATGATGAACAAGTGGAGCAGAGCCAGCAGAGACAGACTGCTCTACAGTGTTCCTCTTGGCTTCTTTGTTTATGACACACAAGTGGATTTTAATGTAGTTTTCTAGTGGTGAGAAGGGAAGCCATATGTCTTGTGTGAAGTCTCAAGAAGGCATCTTTCATCTCTGAGAAGACAGCCTACTGTTCTCTATATCGGGAATATTGGAATGGCTGTTTCAGATGGAAGGGATTGTGGCTACTGTTGGGGATTGTGAGCAACCTGACGTTTAGTACGGGTTCACACGCTGATTGCACAATAATGTGAGGCGAGTTTATGAAGGCACATAGGTATCAGGAAAGTCACATTACACAGATGAATAGACTCTCTAAGTTCAAATGATGCTGATGTTGTTCATGTTGATCTTGTCCAGTTCATGTCCTGTTCAGTGTAACCTGTATGCCTTACTCTGTCCAAGCCTATTTCCACCCTACGATCCACCTGACCATCCTTACTATGATCTGCCTCCACTGCTCATAAATAAAGTGTTTCCCTGTACTGTGGTACACGTGACAATAAATCAAACCAATGAACCCTGGGAAAAGTATGGAATTTCTCTCCCTGTCAACGTCTGTTTTGGAAATAAGAGATCGCTGCCACTCCTCGTGTTTCAGCATCACAATTTCTTCATCCCTCACAGCTCGACAGATTAAACACTCAGCTTATTCATTCCATCCACATGTTACCATTACCCGTGTCTGTGGTAAGGAGATCGTTCCTTACAAAGGAGATCAAATCTGTACAGAGTGCCCCAAATGCTCTCTCAGCAAGGCTCTACAACAGCAGGAAGATGGCTTTACTTATGTACTCGAATCATCTTACAATGAAGGACAGCATACCATTGACTGCACCCATTACTTAGTCATAGAGTCATAGAGATGTACAGCATGGAACCAGCCCCTTCGGTCCAACCCGTCCATGCTGACTAGATATCCCAATCCAATCTAGTCCCAACTGCCAGCACCTGGCCCATATCCCTCCAAACCCTAACTATTCAAGTACCTATCCAAATGCCTCTTAAATGTTGCAATTGTACCAGCCTCCACCATTTCCTCTGGCAGCTCATTCCATATACGTACCACCCTCTGCGTGAAAAGGTTGCCCATTAGGTCTCATTTATATCTTTCCCCTCTCACCCTAAAACAATGCCCTCTAGTTCTGGACTCCTCGACACCAGGGAAAAGACTTTGCCTATTTATCCTATCCATGCCTCTCATAATTTTGTAAACCTTTATAAGGTCACCCCTCAGCCTCCGACGCTCCAGGGAAAACAGATCCAGCCTGTTCAGCCTCTCCCTGTAGCTCAGATCCTCCAACCCTGGCAACATCCTTGTAAATCTTTTCTGAAACATTTCAAGTATCACAACATCTTTCCGATAGGAAGGAAACC
Organism: Chiloscyllium punctatum; assembly: GCF_047496795.1. Lineage (NCBI taxonomy): Eukaryota > Metazoa > Chordata > Chondrichthyes > Orectolobiformes > Hemiscylliidae > Chiloscyllium > Chiloscyllium punctatum. Next base: position 79,628,764 of record NC_092759.1, on the reverse strand, counting down.
TGAATTGCATGCAATATTCCAACAGTGGCCTAACCAATGTTCTGTACAGCCCGCAATATAACCCCCCAACTCCCTTACACAATACTCTGACCAATAAAGGAAAGCATACCAAACGCCTTCTTCACTATTCTATTTACCTGCAACTCCCCTTTCAAGGAGATATGAACCTGCACTCCAAGGTCTCTTTGTTCATCAACACTCCCTATTGATTCAGACCAGTCAGTATAGACTTGTGGGTGGAAGATCATGCTTGCCAAATTTCTGAGAGTTCTTTGAAGAAATGACCAAGAAGGTTGAAGAGGGCTGAGTGGTAGACGTAGTCTCTATGGATTCCAGTCAGGCGTTTGATGAGGTACCACAGGGCAGGCTGCACTGGAAGGTTACATCGCGTGGAATGCTGGGGAAACTGGCCAGTTGGATACACAGTTGGCTTGATGGTAGGAAGCAGAGGGTTTTGTGGAAGGATGCTTGTCAGACTGGCGTCTGGGTCCATAGCTGTTTGTTATCTATGATTTGATTGAGAATGTACAAGGCATAATTAGTACGCTTACAGATGACGGTAAAATAAGTGGTAGCGTGATCAATGAGGAAGGTTATCAGAAATTGCAGCAGGACCTTAATCAGGCGGGGAAGAGGGCCGAGAAATGGCAAATGGAATTTAATATAGATGTGTGAGGTCTTGCATTTTTAAAACTCAAATCAAGGTAGGAGTGTCATGCTGAATGGGGAGCATCTTACGGGGTGTAGTGGGTAGAGAGACCTTGGCCTTCAGGTGCACGGTTCCCTGAGAGGGGAGTCACAACAGACAGGGCAGTGCAAAAGGCATTTGGCACACTGGCCTTCAACAGGCCGGACATTGTGTATAGTAGTTGGGGATTTTTGTTGCAGTTACACAGGACTTTGGTAAGGCCACACTTGGAGTACTGTGTTCAGTTTTGTCACCTTTGTTATAGGGAGGATGTTATTAAATTCGAAAGAGTGCAGTAGAAATTTATTTACAAGGACATTGCCAGGACTCAATGGTCTGAGTTATCAGGAGAGGTTGTACAAGCTTGGACCTTTTCTTTACTGTGTAGGAAACTGAGGGGGGACCTTATAGAGCTGTATAATATCATGAGGGGTATGGATAGGATGAATGCTCTCAGTCTTTTTCCACGGTTTAGAGAATCGAGGACGTAATGGGATCAGTTTAATAATAAAGGGGACGGAATAAAAGGGAACCTGAGGGGCCACTTCTTTACACAGAGGCTGGTATGTGGATGAGCTGCCAGCTGATGTGGTTGAGGGGGGTACATTAACAACATTTCAAAGTCATTTGAACAAATATGTGGACAGGAAATGACTATAAGGATATGGGTTATCTGTAGGAAATGGGGTTAGCGTGGATGGACATTTACAAGGTGGAGACGAACGTCTTTGTTAATCAAATTCACACACCCAGAAAAGCTCATCTCACCTAGTAATCTGTTAAAATATGAGTGACACAGATCTCCTACATTCCACTATTAGGAAAAATTAGCAGGTTTATTTCTTAACTTTAATAGTGAACACTAAACAACAACCATTCCCAAATACAAGCCCCTCTTTTCTTAACAATTTACTATCTGACTCCAACTCTGTAAAATTATGCTGTTCCAACAACCCACATATTAAACATTAGAATCTCAAGAGCACACAGTCTCAATCTTCCCCGCTGTGTTCACTCTTCCAGCTACTGATCTCCCTGGGTCTTTTTTTTACTGCAAGTAAGTTTGAAATAAACATGCATCTTTGACAGAGAGTGTTTGAGATGACCAGTTTGCATTCCTGCTCTACAGCAGTTACTGTGCTGTTGGATGGCAGTGGCTCTCTATCTAGTATTCAAAATGCTGGGTTCATATACTTGCCATGTTACAATAAATCTCATACTTTCCAGTTGTCAAAACACTGATATCGATTTCCGTTTGCTTCTGGTATGCTAATCGTTATTTAAACTATTTGGTTGTATTTGAATTGTTGTCAAAACAGCAATCAAAACTCAGGTATCCATTTCCCAGCTCAAGGTGACATTTGGAACAGTCTCACATTTTGCTTCTATCTGTGGCTGTAGTTTCTATTCAGCAAAACCCGTTCAGTCTTAAAGTGACCAGACACGCTTTTGGTTTCATAAAACCTCCCTCCTTCAGAACTAAAATGAAGCATCAGATTGAAAATATGCCTTCATTTCTTTCCTTTAATTCTTAATCCCATTATTATGAAGTACAAATATATTAATCTCAGTAATACAATTCATGTTAATTTTGCACACATATATAACACTGGAATAAGTCAACTTTTATCTACACATTTTCCTTTAAATCCGTGATAACACATATGCTATCACATTTATACGACCCACAGAATGCTCATTTTGTAAGAATAAAGTTTGTAACATAAGACCCCAATGAAATAGACTCATATTCTGGTCTTTAAATATTCCAAAAAATGCGAGAGGTTTGTCGTTGTTGTCCACATCCGTCTCCGACAAAATGTTTGTCATATAAACATTAAAATATTGTCAGGGCAGTACGAAACTTAAACTAGTATGAAACTCAATCTTTCTTGTTCAATAATGGAGATGTTGCATTTTTTCTGGTGGATATTGAGTTTTTTCAACAAGTTGCCAATTGGCCATTCAATTCCATCATCATCTTTCAGTATCAGTACATTTCCGACCACTATATACCTCGCATCAAACACAATTTTCAAAGGGTTTCAAAATATTTGGTGCAGTTAAAACTGTTGCGGTGATTAATCCTGCTTTAATATTCTCAAATGCTTCCCTGCATTGTTCTGTCCAACACAACTCTGTGTTCTCGTTAGTAAATCCATCAGGGGTGCCAATACGCTGCTGAAGTTTGGAACAAAGTTCCCATAGAGTCCACTCAATTCAAAAAATCGAAGCACCTCTTTCTTTGAGGATGGTTTTGGAAATTCCTTGTGTTCCATTGGGTCAACCTTCCATGGCCAATGTAATGTCCCAGGAATGGTCCCTCTGCCTTTGTGAATTCTGTTTTCTTACAATTATTACCAAGTTTGCTTCTTGTAATCGTTCAACATGCTCTGCCAAAAGTAACATTGAGCTTTCAATGACTTGCTAAAGATCACTACATCATACGGATAAACTGCACAATTTGTTCATCTGGCCATACCTCTGTTCCTGAGTCTTAAATGTGTCTGGAGCATTATTCATTCACATGACATACTCTGATTCTTTTTGTCATATCCGGTATCTTTACCAGATTGTTTAACTGCCTCAACATTTTTTTTAATTTGAAAGGGGCCATTAAAACCGGATTTGAAGGGATTTCCTACCACTGGTGACAATATTCATACGTCATCCCCACAAGAAATCGTTAAAGTTTCAGAGTTTACATCTGCCAACTTCTTCATTCTATACTTTGCCCTCTTCAGGTGCTGCTTAGCTAACTAACCAACTCCATCTAATTTCTCCCTCAACTCAGATACATAATCCAAGTGTGTGATTTCCGACTTCGGTCCTGTCAATTTATTATAAATTATTTTCAAAGAACCTCTCACTTCATGGACGAATATTAACTCAAAGGAAGTAAAGTTAGTAGATTTATTTGGGGCATCTATAATGGCAAACAATATGATGAGACGCCTTTTTTCCAATCATTCGTGTAATTCTGACAGTATGCTGTTAATATTGCCTTCAGTGTCTAATGCCAAATTTCCAAGGTTCCTTGTAATTTGGTGTGGGACGCACTTAATTTAAACTGCTGTATGCTGAAGCTATCCATGACTTCCTTAAACAGTTGAGTGGTAAAATGAGACCCTTGGTCTGACTGAATCACACTGCGTAGTCCACAGCGAGGAAAGAAAGCTACCAACTCCTCCACCTCCCTTTTTGCCTTAACACTCCATAATGGAATTATCCTTGGAAATCTGGTAGACACATCTATTATGGTCAGCAGATATTGATTTCCACTTTTATTTTAGAAAGGGAGCTGCACAATTAATCATAACCCACGTAAAGAGTTCTTCGAATACAGGAATTGGCAACAAAGGTGCTCGTTTTAATAGTATCTGTGGCGTACCTACCATTAGGCATTGTATGTCATGCACAACAAAAATTAACCACGTCCGTGTGCATTCCAGGCCAGTATAAATGCTTCTGTACCTTTGCCTGAGTCTGTACACATAGGCGACCACCTGCAGTTAGTTTGTGTGCTACCCGTAACACAATCTAGTGCACCTCAGTCCATTTACCTTCTGCACTAATCTGTAGTGGTCTCCATTTAAATTTTAGGATTCTATCTTTGATAACGTTCGACAATATATTCTAATTCCTTGCGTGTGTGTGTGTGTGTGTGTGTGTGTGTGTGTGTGTGTGTGTGTATGGGTGTCTGTGCGTGTACAATATACACATTTCCTGCATCATTACATCAAACATGGTGTGAGTTCACTGAATGTCAACTCCTATGTTTTTTTCTTTCGTTTTTCATTCCTACTGTAGCTTATGACAGTGGGATCTTGTTACTACACAGTCTGGAAAAATCCCTGGGTATTTTTATTTTAATTCCCCAGTTCCCTAGTCTTCCTTTGACTTCTCCTCCACCAGGGGTATCTCTCTCCCACCTTGGATCCTGCTAAATCATTCCCAACAATAAACTGTATTCCTGGAACGGACACCCTGTCACTCACTCACCATATTACTTCCCCAATCTAGATTTGGCACTCCAAACTGATGTTACACAAGGGAATGCTTATATTCTGCCCCCATTCCACAAGTTATCACTCTCTTGAGTAACATGTCAGAAAGAGTGAAAATACTTCCATCTCTTACTATTAGAGGTCGAGGGAAAGTGAGGACTGCAGATGCTGGAGATCTGAGTTGGAAAGTGTGGGGCTGGAAAAGCACAGCAAGTTGGCAGCATTCGAGGGGCAGGAGAGTTGACGTTTAAGGCATAAATCCTTCATCAGGAAAGGTTGTTAAGTGAGGGGGACGTGGGTTGAAAATTAAAGGAGGGTGGAGATGTAGCTGGGTGGAAGGGAGCTTGAAAGATGATAGGTAGATGCAGATATTCGGTGATGGTGATAGGTCGGAGAGGAGTGTGAATTGGATTGGTAGTGGGACAGCTGGAACTCTCAAACTATACAGCATCAACATCAACTTCACCAATTTCCACATCTCCCCTCCCCAACCTCATCCCAGATCCAACCATTCAAATTAGCACCGCCCTCTTTGAACTGTCTTAATTGTCCATCTTCCTTCCCACCAACCCACTCCGACATATCACTATCACTTCCACCTATATCTTCTTATCGCTTTCCCAGTGACACTCTCACCAGCCCAGCTCATACCCTCCTATTTATCTTTCAGACCCCCTTGTCCCCCCGCCACATTCCTGACAATAGGTTTATGCCTGATATGTCCATTGTCCTGCTTTTCGGATGCTGCCTGATCTGTTGTGCTTTTCCGGCGTCTCACTTCTCAACTATTAGAGTCTGAGCAGATCCCGTAACTCACAAAATTATAACTTCTTTTCCTCCTTCCACCACCCCGTTTTTTTCGTTGTAAAGTTTATCCACAGAGGCGAATTCTTTATGGAGATCAAGCACTGATTCCATACCCAACCACAGTCTCAGCTGTGCATTCTCCTGCAGCTCCTCAGCTCCACATGGAGTCTCCTTTTCCAGGTTCGCAAATGCCCCTGACTTAACCTCTTTTAAATCATCTTTTCCCAAAATGTCTTCCTTCAATGCACCGCACAGTGTGTCCCAGCTTACTGCAGTGAAAACACCTTTTCCCAGTGCCCTTCTTAAACCATCGGCACTGTAATTTTATGTATTCCACTCCCTTATAGTGAGAACACCTGAGGCCTTTCAACTCCTTTCAACCACCTTGGGCTTTTTTTTTCACCTGTGGTAAACTATTGTCAATGTGCTCTACTGTTCACTTTGTAGTGTAGGATCTCACCTTCTCCCAATTTCTATCGCTCACAGAATGAAAATCTTCCCAGAAGCTAAATTTCATCTCACGCACCAATGCATATTTACCTGCCATTTCTGCCGTGCTTCTCATTTCTTGAACTTTCAATTCATTCACATACATTCTGAGCATCTCTGGAAGTAAGTTTTAAACTCCTCCAGCCGAATAATCTCCCTTCGGGTCTCACAGATCTTGTCCATTTTTAAGGCCTGCACCTATTTCTCAAATTATCTGTGGTGACTCAAAGTTTGGGAGAAGATTTGTAGCTCGGGTGCTTGTTGTTGGGGTTCTGTTCACCGAGCTGGGAATTTGTCTTGCTAACTTTTCGTCACCTGTCTAGGTGACATCTTCAGTGCTTGAGGCTTCACAGGAGGCTGCCAAGCACTCTGGATGTCACCTAGACAGGGGACGAAACGTTTGCAAGACAAATTCCCACCTCGGCGAACAGAACCACAACATCTGTGGTTACTTCTTTCAAACTCAACATCAGCCTGTTCTGATTCTGTCTCTATATTTCTGAACAGCTGTCCATATGCTTCTAGTACCAACTCATATGCACTCTAAATAGCCTGTTTGAATTCTGCATAATCTCTTGCTCCGTCATGTAACAACACTGCACTTATCTTTCAAACTATGCCCACTAGCTTAGTCTGAACTGGCATTACCCACAAGTTCACTGGTCATGCCATCTGCCAAGCCAATTTTACAAAGATAATAGAAATGATTTAGAAATTTTCCTCACCTAAATATGGCAATATATTAACATAGTTGTATACATCCCTACGTTTTCCCTTCATCTTCATCCTTCTAATTAACTTTTTACCTAATTCTAAACTTCTGAATTTCAAACTCTCCCTCTCTTTTCCTCTCTTTCTCTTTCTCTTTTCTCTCTCTCTCTTTCTGTTTTTCTTTATCTGCTAACTCCTGTTGCCACATGTGCAATTTAAGTTTTTCTAACTCGCCTGCAGTTGCCTCTTCCTCTGATAAACCAAAGTGCTTGACCATCTCCATTACAATTTCAGCTTTCCTTTTGTTCCTGGTGAAACCCATTTCTAATCTACTTGTTAATTATAAAAATCTGCTATTCTTTTGTCTTTCTACGCCTCGTTGGCAAATTTGGGAATCATCTTCAAATCTCAGAACCACTTTAATAATGTTAAAAGCCATTTCTTTTAATTTAACCAGCCACAAGGAAACAAAACTAATTGCATTTCTCATCAGTTTTATTTGAAGGCCTAGGTCACTAACTGCCAATTTTTGCAATCTGCTGGGTCCTTTTTTTTACCCCAAATCTGTTGAAATCCCATACAACGTGCCATCAAACCATTATGATGTCAATGTCGAACCCCTCTGTTAATTAAAACCACACACCAACAAAAGCTCACCTCGCCTCGTACTCTGTTAAAACATGAGTGACAAAGTCGTCCCTAATTCCACTATTAAAAGAAAAATAACAATTTATAAGTATGTAGGTTAATTCGCTGAGCTGGAATGTTTGTTTTCAGATGTTTCGTCACCACGACTAGGTAACATCATCAGTAAGAGTCTCCAGTGACACACTGGTGATATGTCCCATCTCTCCATTTATAGGTTTCGGTTTCTTAAGTTGGGTGATGTCATTTCCAGTCCTTTTTTTGTCAAGGGAAGATAGATGGGATCTAAAATGATGTGTTTATTAATGTACTTCTGGTTAGAAGGCGATGCCTCTCAGAGCTTTCATGCGTGTCTTTGTTTTGCGTGTCCGAGGATGTGTGTATAATCCCAGTAAATGTAGTGTCCTTCTTTTTCTGTATGTATGGAAACTAGTGATAGTGGGTCATGTCTTTTGGCGGCCAGTTGGTGTTCATGTATCCAGGTAACACGACAACAGGACAGATTGAAATGGAGGAAAAATGATTTTATGTACACTGTTTAATCAGAGTGTGTTCAGATAAGGAACATTGTTCATATGTGTACAACACCTTCTGAATGAACAATGGAGACACAGTTAAGGAAAAATGGAGCACATGATGTATAACATTTATAAACGCATTAACACATTATCTGGTCCTCATATGAAGTGATATGTTCCCCTTCTCTCAACGTTCCCCCTTTTCTGGGATTCCCTACTTTTCTCTCTCATTCTATTCAGAATGTGCGTTATAAATCTTGGTTATGGTGTCCCAACTTATTTCAGTTAATCCCCTTTCTAGCAGGAATTATATATATTGGCCTGCTGGGTTGTTACCAAAGCTAGCGTCTGTCACATTACTGGAGAGAAAAATTCTGGCGTCAGACTCAGCATTTGAACATATTACTCTGTTGAACATGTACTGTACAAAGGACCACAGCACACATAAATTGCCAAAACATTGTGGAATGTACATTTACTTCTGTCGATAATCTAGTTTTCTCATTTTTCTTATCTCCACATCTATATTCTGTCTCTCGTTCTCTCTTTTTATCTAGTTAAGAAATCCCCCAATTATTCTTCGTGTCCCATCTCTCAAAACCCCTTCTTTCGGTTTATGTCTATTTTTCCCTTCTCGATGTAATGTGATTATAAATGAGTAACGTAAGTACAAAGTCATGTGGGAGGAGCTGGTCAGAGTTAATTGGAAGGGGAGCCGAACAGGGAAGACCATGGAGCAGCAATGGCAGGAGTTTCTGGGTGTAATGGAGGATATCAGAAATTAATCTCAAAGGAGATGCAACATAGTCATGGGAGGACAAGGCAGCCATGAGTGATAAGGCATCAAACCAAAAGCGGAAACATACAATGTGGTGAAGATGATTGGGAATCCAGAGAATTCATTGGCTCTGAAACTACATAAGGCTGGAATCACTGACACCACAGAGCTCTTACTCATGGTCAGGGGGAGAAACAGAGGGAAACAAATTTAATTTAAACACAGAAGATGACATTACGGAAGGAAAACTGCAGAAGAATTAAATAATTGAATTAAAATCAGTAAAATGATTTTACGGAATGTGTCGGATTGAAAGCATGACCCAGGGAGAGACCCTCAGCAGAATGACGATTTGGAAATGAAAGTATTAGCACATCAGAAACCAGAGTAAGTCACTTAGTAGAGGGCTGATGGGTGAATGGGTCTCGATGTGAACTGGGGAACCGACAGCAGAATTGCATTGCAGATATTGCAGCTCAAAACTGCGTATTTATGTCGTTCTGTAGACCACAGCAGCAGGAGAAGCAGACCTGCATTCAATCACAACCTGTAACATTTTGCTCGGGATAATCTCCCCTCTCAGCCATTGCCATTGCCATCAACACAATGTACGGTTCAGTGAAAGTGTCAGGGTCAGAACCATGTGAAGCTCAACCTCGTGCTAATCCATTAAAACTACAGTACTCGACCAACAGATCTGATTGAAGCTCTGCAGTCCTTCCAAATTCAGTCATAAATGGTGATGGATGATGAAATAAATGATGGAGGAAAGGGCTGCACAAACATCCACATCCTAAGTAATGGAGCAGCCCTTCATCCTCAGTGTAAAAGACAAGAATGTAGTACCTGTACCAACCTCAGTCAGAAGTGTTGAATCAATGATCTATCTCACCCTCGCCATGATGCCCACAGCATCACAGATGCCAGCCTTCAACCAATTTAATTCACTGCACTTGACATGAAGATACAGCTGAACAGAGTAGATACGACAAAGGCAATGGGCCCTGAAATAATTTCTGCAATAAGACTGAAGACTTGTGCTGCACAGCAAGTCGTGTCCCTGGGAAGCTGCTTCATTCCAGCTCCAACTCTGACATCTCCCAGGCAATGCGGAAAATTACTCAGCTATATCCAGTCCGCTAAGATGAGTATAATTACAATCTGACTAATTACCTCCCCCTCAGTCCCACCACGACAGTCAAATTGGTGGGAGTTCTTTTTGACAGAGCTGTCAAGCAGCACAGAAATATCCAGCTCTGTGTGGTTTCAGATAGGTCCCCATGTGGAGATGGTGCTGCTATGGAAATGACATTGGATTACTAATTCAGACCAGGCTAATGCTCTGGCAGCTGGTGGCAGTTAAAAACAATTAATAAAATATCGGAATTTAAAATCAGGTACCAGTTTTAGTTACCCTGAAGCCAATATCGATTGTAAACAGCAGTTTGCTTCCACAATGTACATTCAAGAAGTGAATCTCCCGTGATATCCTGGTCAGGCCTAAAAGAGGGCGGCACGGTGGCACAGTGGTTAGCACTGCTGCCTCAGAACGCCAGAGACCCGAATTCAATTCCCGCCTCAGGCGACTGACTGTGGAGTTTGCACATTCTCCCCGTGTACTGCGTGGGTTTCCTCCGTATGCTCCGGTTTCCTCCCACAGTCCAAAAGATATGCAGGTTCGGTGAATTGGCCATGCTAAATTGCCCGTAGTGTTAGGTAAGGGGTAAATGTATGGGTGGGTTGCGGGTCGGTGTGGACTTGTTCGCCCCCCGAAGGGCCTGTTTCCACACTGTAAGTAATCTAATCTAAAAAAAGTGACTCCAGACATGTGATAAGCTGTTCAATGGTCTCTGTAATGGCTCCAAAATTATTATCCCTGCTTCTAACCTCTCTCGCCCTGTCAGAGTTTTTTATCTCACTGAGATGTCCACTCATTTTCCTGAAGCCCATGGAATACAGGCCCAGTCGCCCCAAACTCTGCTCCCACAGCAAACCTGTCATCCCAGAGATCAGTCTGGTCATCCTTTACTGCTCCTCCTCAATGTCAGGTTTGTCCTTTATTTGGTAAGGAGACCAAAACTGCCCACAATACTGCACAATGTTCGAGATGGGGTCTCACCAAGACCCTGAACAGCTGCAGTAAGACACCCTTACATCTGGACTCAGATCCCCCTGAAATTAAGGTCAACACACCATTTACCTTCCTAACTGCTTTCCGTTCCTGTAAAAATTACTTTCAGTGACTAGTGTACAGGGCGATCCAGATCCTTTTCAATGTTACAGCTACCCACCTGGTGGGTCTATGTACAGTGGTAAATGTCCCAATGCCATTCCCAGTATTTTCTTCTGGCTTCAGAACTCAAGGTCTTGTACGGATGGCGGCGGTCGGTGATGAATGAAACAAAAAGAAGCGTAAGTCCCTTAATAGAGTAACATTTTCCAACTTTTTCAAATGGTAGGCTGCCGTTCTCTTTTTCCCATCAAAGAGCACAACGTCACATCCACCCACATTGCTCTTCATTGCCCTGTATTTGCACAGACACTCTACTTGCCTCAGTCACCTTGGAGCTTTTTTACATCCTCCTCACCCACTCATAATCCAACATCGACTAGTGCCATCAGCAGGCTTGGGAATATTGCATTTGATTCCCTCTAACAAACGTTTGGTGTGTATTTGAAATAGCTAGGGCCCAAGCACTGAATCCTGCTACACCCCCGAGTCCCCAGCTCTAAATTTCACTGATTTATTCCTACTCACTGTTTCCTGTTAGCTCTCCCATTCGAAATCCATGCCCTTCTGTTCGCCCCAGTCCCATACGATTCAAATTTGCTTCGTAGGTTTGGGGTTTGATCAAAAATCTTTCTGAAAATCCGATCGTATTGCATTGGTTGCTTCTCCATAGTTTTGTTGAAAGTCAGTTTCTCAAAAATGATTGCCATTTGATAAATCTCTGTTGCCTTTTTCACAGCCCAATTCTTTCATTTAAAATACTTTCTCCATAACGTTTATTTGCTAATTTTATTTTATTCCCTTTTTCTCTCTCATCAGATTAAACATTCCTGGTATTGCTGGGAAGATTGTTTTTTTTTGTTTTGTTTTCTTCTGTGAGGACATTACTGAAATATTTGCTGCATAATTCTGCCATTTCCCTCTTCTCAATTCTCCATTCTCTGGTTTCAGACTGTAACGAAGCTGCATGTTCTTTTCCTTTAATTTTGCTATTGACGTACTTTTTGAAGCTATTGCAAGTTCACTCTTATTACCCTTGTGCATATAGAGTGTTCTGAAACACATCAATTCCTGTCTTAACCTTCTCAATGATTGACATTGCACAACCATGCACTTAAAGAAGCGTAGACTTTGCACTGTCAGAAATACGGCACGGTCTACATTAGCCCCACTTTTCTACACGAGCCCCATAGCTGGGAATGTTATGACACTACAAGAGGTCGTCAAATACTTTGTAACAGCTGTGGGGCTACTCGTGATAACTCCCTCTCCGGTAGTGCATTCCAAACCCCAAAACACTCTAGTTAAAAAGCGATCCTCAAGTGCTTCCTAAATCTCAAAGCCTTCACTTTAATAGTGTGATCCCCCTTGTTCTTCTCCCTCTGACTTAAAGGAGCAGCTGCTCTCTATCCACACTGTCCATGTCCCTCACAATCTTATCCTTCTGAATCACGTCCCCCTCAGCCTTCTCTACTCCAAACTAAACAACCCGAGCTTGTCCTGCCTCTCTGCACAGCTGATATGCTCCATCCCAGGGAACATCGTGATGAATCTCTTCTGCAACCCCCTCCAGAGTAATGACATCTTTCCTGCAATGTGGTTCCCAGAACTACACACAGTATTCCAGCTCGGACTCGCCAAAGCTCCGCATAGCTCTTATAATCTGTGCCTCGATAAATAAAGGATATGCTTACACTCCCCTTTGCTTTCTCAATTTGTGTATTAACCTGTCTGGTCACATTCAGGGATGTGTGGAGAAGCTCCGTCTGAGTTCCCTAGTTTGCTGCCATTCAGTGAGTGCTTCCCTGTCTGCTTCCTTCTTCCAAAGTGCATCACCTCATATTTATCAGGGTTACATTCCATCTGCTATTGATCTGTCCATCTGACCATTTCATCTGTATCTCCCTGTAACATAAGACCTGCCTCCTCACAGCCAAACACCCGGTCAGTCGTTGTATCAAACACAAACTTAGTTATCACACTCTCCCCAGCCCTCGTCCATATTCACAACTGCACCATTTATGAATACCACAAATGAGAAGGTAACAGATCACACAAAACCAAGTTATGGTGCAACAGCTTTATTCGGAGCTTTGGAACCACTGCTTCTTCTTCAGGTGGTTGTGCTCTTTGAAAGCTCGTGCCTCCGAATAAACCTGATTGTTGTGCGATTTTTAACTTTGTCCACCCCAGTCCAACATTGTCACCTCCGAATCACAAATAATAATGGTCACAAAATGGCTCCCCGTCGTACACCATTGGACACTGGCGTCCAGTCACACAAACAGGCTTCTGCCACCACCCACTGACTCCTACCACTAAAGTTGACTTAGATGCAACTTGGCAAGTCACTAATGACTCCTACATTTTCCCTGGTTATTCTGGTCCACTTTACACACTTGTTGAATACATGTCCCTAAACTTGTCTGCCAGCAGATTTCCATGCCCCTGTGAGACTGTATCTGGTGTATTTTGTACAGTTTTGGTGACCTAATCTGTATTAGGCAGTCCTCTCTGATGAAGATTTTCTTCATTGCAGTCTTAAATGGCCTGTCCCTTATAATGTCATTATTTACCCTAAATGTAGTGTAGACAGCCAGAGAAACATCCCGTTTATTTCCACCTTGTGATATGTTTCGTGTATTTTCTAAATTTCACTGCAATCACCTTTCATTCTTTGAACCCCAGAGAACACAGTCTGAGTTTCTACATCAGATAATCTCGCCATCTGAGGGATGAATCTAGAGAATGTCCATTGCACTTCCTCTGTGGTCAGTATATTCTTTCTCAGATTAGGTCACCAAAACTGTACAAAATACACCAGGTACAGTCTCACCAACCCTGTACACAATAGTCCAGGTACAGTCTCACCAACCCTGTACACAATACTCCAGGTACAGCCTGTCAACCCTGTACACAATACTCCAGGTACAGTCTCACCAACCCTGTACACAATAGTCCAGTTACAGTTTCACCAACCCTGTACACAATACTCCAGGTACAGTCTCACCAACTCTGTACACATAGTCCAGGTACAGTCTCACCAACCCTGTACACAATACTCCAGGTACAGTCTCATCAACTCTGTACACATAGTCCAGGTACAGTCTCACCAACCGTGTACACAATACTCCAGGTACAGCCTGTCAACCCTGTACACAATACGCCAGGTACAGCCTCACCAACTCATATACAATAGTCCACGCACAGTCTCACCAATACCCAATGAAACTACTTCAACATTTTGTTGCATCGATATTCTGAATCCTTTAATGAAGGTGAACCCAACTTTAATTTTCCACTTACATAACTTCTTCCAAACACCCTTAAAAAATTTCCGAAGTTATCAAGTATAATTTCCTTTAAAAATGCACACTGATTCGCTCCAATGTTGCTGTTAATTTCTAAATATCTAATACCACATCCTGTCTCATAGATTTCAAAAGTTTCTCTACAGATGTCAAGTTAATTTGACTGCATTTCTTTACACTCTCACTTTTTCCCTTTCTCGATGCCTGGATCCATTCCATTCATCTACCTACCATGTTTGGATCACGTTTATTACCTTCCATTTATCTACAATGGCTTTCCGGACCTCTTGGGATATACAGGAAATTAAAACACAGCCATTGGCAGTGCAATTAATACTTCTTCAAAGTTTGTGATAAGATTTGTAGTTCGGGTGCTCATTGTTGTAGTTCTGTTCGCCGAGCTGGGAAGTTGTGTGGCAGAGGTTTCGTCCCTTGTCTAGGTGACACACTCAGTGCTTGGGAACCTCCTGTGAAGCGCTTCTGTGAAGCGAATCTATCAACCAATACATCGACCTGGATCAAATATATCGGCCACTGCAGCGGACAGCTGGAACTGACAACCAGAAGCAGTAGATTCAAACCACTATAAAATGCCAGAGGAAACAACACAGAAGCGCTTCACAGGAGGCTCCCAAGCACTGAGGATGTCACCTAGATAGGGGACGAAACGCCTTAACACAAATTTACAGCTCGGCGAACAGAACCACAACAATTAATACTTCTATTGCTGATTTATTTCTGTCATTTTGAAATGAATTACATCTGTTTCGTTAGACTTACCAATGCTCCACCCAACTCCTTGTTCAAGTATTATCTTGTTACTGATATGAATTGACTTTGTGCCTTTAGCTCCACAAGTCCTATATGATCACGGGTTATTTCTGGGTGATTTTCTAGGTCTTCTTCCATCAAGACAGATGCAAAGTAACTGATTATTTTCTCGGCCATTTCCATGTTCTCCACAATAAGCAATCCTCTTCTGATTACAAATTTCCACATTTGACCATGTTTTTATTTTATTTCCTTTGAAATATAAATCGTAGATTTATGCAGTCTTTGTGTTCCTGTGTGTTAGCATGCATGTTCGCTTTCTGATTTCCTGATAAGTTTCATGGCCTTCCTTTCCTGGATTATAATTTTTTGACATTTCTCAGGTTTCCATAATGTCTGGATTTCTTCTGAAGTCACTTCTTATGATTAATATAATCTTTTTAATTTATTATGTTAACCGTCATGAAGTCACTTTCTCACTCTTGAGTGTTTTTACGTTAAAGCAATCGACTTTTGTTTCAGTCTTTGCAGTATTTCTATAAACCAGATATATCCAAGAACATGGCAAGAAGACAGAAAAGACATTATGGGGGTACTGGCTGATATTTGTACATCATCGCTGGCCATTGGTGAGGCCCCAGGTGACTGGAGGACAGGGATGTTTGTGCCCTTATTCAAGAAGGACTACAAAGAAAAGCCTGGGAACTATAGACCAGTAAACTGGACATCTGTGGGGAAGGTACTTGAGAAGATTCTGAGAGATAAGGTAAACATACATTCGGAAAGGCAGGGTGTGATAAGGAACAGTCAGCATGGCTTTGTGTATGGGAGATCATGGTTCGCAAATTTATTAGAGTTCTTTGATGAAATGACCAGCAACGTTGACGAGGGCAGGGTGGTAAACGTAGCCCAATTGATTTTACTAAGGACTTCAAAAAGGGTTCACATTGTACGCAGCTTTGGAAGGGTAGATTGCATGGAATGGAGTGGGAACATGGCAAATTAGATACATAATTGTCTTGATGGTAGGAAGCAGAGCGTAATAGTGGCAGGATGCTTGTCGGACTGGAGGCCTGTCACTAGTGAAGTGCTTCAGTGGTCGGGGCTGGGACCATTACTGTTTTTTCTATGTATAATGATTTAGTATAAAATGTACAAGGCATGATTATTAAGATTACAGATGACACTTATTAATGTGGTCTCGTGGATTGTGAGGAAGATTATCAGAAATTGCAGCAGGATCTTGATTAGTTTGGGACGTGGGTCAAGAAATGGCAAATGGTGTTGAATATGGATAAATGTGAGTTCTTGCATTTTGCAAAGTCAATTCATTTCGAAGTTTCATGGTGAATTTTTGGGCTTAAGGGTTGTAGTGAAACAGACTAATCCTGGAATTCAGGTGCACGGTTCTCCGAAATTGATTCAGAGATAGACAGGGCAGTGAAGAAGGCTTTTGGCACACAGACCTTCATCAGTCAGGGCATGGAATATCGAAATTGGGGAGTTATGTTGCAGTTATACAGGATTTTGGTGAGGCCATACATGTAGCTTTACGTTCGGTTTTGTTCACTTTGCTCTAGGAAGGATGTTATTAAACTGGAAAGAGTGTACAAGAAATTTACACGGATGTTGCCAAGGACTGTCATATCTGGATTTTAAGGAGAGGTTGGACAAGCTAGGATTTTTTAAACTTCAGGGTGTTTGATAATGATGGGGGATCTGATGGTAGTACATAAGATCATGGGAGGCATGAAGAAAGTGAATGCATTCAGTCTTTTTATCCCAGGGTTGGGCAATCCCGGACTAGAGGGCATCAGTTTAAGGTCAGAGGAGAACGAATTAAAGGGAACCTGAGGAGCAATTTTTTCAAACACAGGTTTGTATGCATGCGGAATGAGCTGACAGTGGAAGTGGTTGAGGTGGGTACATTAACAACATTTAACAGGCATTTGGACAAATAATTGTAGAGGAAAGCATTAGAAGGATATAGGGAAATAGCAGGGAAATGGGTTTAGTGTGGATGGACATTTTGTTCGGAATCGACCACTTTGGGCCGAAGGGCCTGTCTCTATGCTGTCGGACTCTATGACTTGATCAACTGTTGCTTGTCTCTCACTGAATGTTATAGTGCACTTTTCCAACTCACTGGAACTAACTTGACCCTCTAGCCTCCAAGCATCATCGATGTTTAAGTATAATGTTCAAAATTTCTGTACTGCATGCAGACTGTATTCAAAATGCAACATATTAATGTCACAATTCCTCAAAGCTGCTTCAGAGCAAGGTTAGTAATAAGTTATCCTGACCACAGAACCCCAAATCCGAAATAACCTGCTCTCTAGTTTGGTTCACAACATAATCTCCAAACTACCTGATATACACTTACGGAATTTATTTTTCACAATATGAGCAGTCACTCAGTTATCGCAGTTTCGATGCAACTTGTCACCATCCAGTATTACTGCAGCACCCATGATTATTTGCTACTCATTCACAGGATGAGGGCGTCGCATTTATAACCAGCATTTATTGCCCATGCCAGAGGACAGTTAAGAGTCAAAACCGTTGCCTTGGTCCGGAGTCACAAGCAGGCCAGACCAGGGAAGGACAGCAGTTTCCTTCCCTAAAGGACATTAGTGAACCTGAGAAGTTTTTGCAACATTCGGCAATAGGTTACTGGTCATCATAAACCCTTGATTCCAGATACTTATTAAATTCACATCCCACCATCTGCCATAGCAGGATTCGAACTCCGGTACTCAGAACAGTCCCTGAGTCTCTGGGCTAAGATACCAGCGATAATATCACTATGTCATTGCTATCCTATGCATATACTTGCATGTCCAATTTCCAGAGCATATGATGCAAAGTATTTGCGCCACAGTTTTTGTCTCGATATATAACACACCAGTGTTTGTTTCTCCTTGCTATTTGTTAGATCCACCAAAAGTGATTCTGTGGAATCTGAGGGACAGGATCTGTGACGTTATTAGTGATACACTTGGACAGGATATTTGGAGAGGCTCACCTCGACGCTTAGATGATCTGAAGAATTGGTCAGCAATACAGGACAAGTATCAATAGCCTCCCCGCTCTACCAGGATAAGTCATCGTATTCTCTCTCCTCCCTCAGACTCAATGTTTATCTGTTTTATAACATATCCCCGAACAAGGCTCACATTCTATCTCCAAATAATGTTCAAGCACGACCACTGTCACTATTGAATTCAGTAACTTCCCTCTCCCACTTTTTCTGTCATTAACACAATAGCCCCATACAGTAATAACACGGCATGGATACAACACTGTGGTCAGACTCCCTCCAAACACTTTACCCTTCACCCCCTCCAGCACTAACAGCAGGTACACTCACTCCCACCCTCATTCCTTCACTCCCTTTCTCCCATTCCAGGAGACCCAGCCTTGAATAGGGTATTATGGGCCAAGCCAGGTTGTGGAGTGCCTGATAACCGTTCCCTCAGCCCCCAACCCCAACCTATGGGGAGGGTCCTGGAAAGAGCCAGAAAGGACCGGGAGGCCTTGTGTGAAGATTCTGAAATTTCACGTTCCACCAACCAAGTAAGGAGTAATATTCAGTAAAGAGCAAAGACACAGACACTGGTGTCACTAAGACACAAATAAATACGTTTTTGATTTATAAGGAGATCAATGATTCTCGGGAGAAGGTAGGACAATGACGTTGAGGAACATATAAGAAATGATTGAATGGCATGTCAGACTTGATGGGCCAAATCGTGTAATTCTGTTCCTTTCTTTAATGCTTGTGTGGTGTTATGCTATCAGGTATTCTCTTCCTGAGACAGCAGCAGAGGTTGGGTTTGATACACATTTGTTTGGAAAGAGTCAGTGGTAATGTGGGACAGAGTTGGAGGGCGGGAATGATTTATGTCTATTCCTCGTCATTGTATTCTTACATCAGAAAAGGGGCAGTCATTTGATGTGAGGTTAACAGTTTTAAAATAATAGGTCCAATAATGAAATAAGGATGTCCCTTTCCCTTTCGTGTTGTGCTACCTGTGGTGTCCTCATCCGCAGGAAACAGTTAGTGCCCAGTTAGTGAAAATATTCAAGACTGATCTTTGCTGGACAGGAGAGTCAATGTTTATTGGGAACAGACAGGAGTCGGATGGTCAGACACAATCGGATCAGCTATAAGCATTCTGAATGGTGAAGCCGCATGTTTAACTGCCGCCCCTATCCAATATGTTGTTCCTTCAATCCAGCCTTCGATGCTATTACAGAGATATACTGTTGCCCCTACCCAAAGTACTGTTTCCTCAATCCACCCCTTGAGTCTGTTACAGGGTAGGGGACCACCCCATTCAGCCACACAGGATCGTTACAATGAGATGGGTGGAGACCATTCTTCCCCCCGAAGGAGTTACACAGGAATATAGACTGAAGTAATTCAGCTCGTTGAGTACATTACACAGCCCAGGAGGAGGCCATTCAACCCGACTGAATTGCTGCAGAGGAACAGGGATGCTGTCGCTAACAGAAAATATATGGTAGAGATAAATGCATATTTTTACAAAACTGTAACTAGTTTTTCTTCAGAGATCACTGTAGGGTCATTAATGATCAATAATCTATCAAATATCTGGATGAAGGGACTGAAAGCATGAAAGCTGAATTACCTTGTGCATCAAGATGATCATTCAATATATCTTCAAATGGAGGTAGTGAATTTGCATTGTGATATAGACAGGGAAAATTAGTGAGCAATCCTTCAGCAGAAATAATATAACGTGAGTAGGTAGGAAGGATAGAACAGCAGGAAACAATTTAAACGGAGGGAGATACGGAACTCTGTGATGCAGATGTTTTTTCATATTCCTGGTACATGAATCATGTGATGTCTGTCTGCAGATGTAGCAAATGATTTGGAAGGGAAGTGGAATGATACTGTATTTGGCAACGGGTATTGGGTTTAATCAGTAATGTTTTACTGCATCTGTACAGGGCATTGCTGAGACCACATCAGATACACTGAGTGAAGTTTTGATCCTCTAAGTCCTTTTGAAGATTTCAAAGATGCTTCCCTTTACTCCTTCCTGAAATGAAGGCCTTTTGTTATCGATGAGAAATCTTACTGAACCACAGTTTTCAGAAAAGTGTTTCAGCAGGATATATATTCTCTCTTGTTAAGGAGACTAAAGTTAGAGAATTGTTTTTATGAATGTGATGTGTTTATATAAACACAAATATTATGAAGATATCAACCCATTTATAAGAATTACGCAGACAGTCGATCATTTTACCATTCGTTCAGAGTTCAAATTTCTGCGTCCCACATTTTTTGTAGAAAATTACTCAGTCTGATACCTACTTCATTGGCCACAGCACTCAACTGGTTACATTTACAATTTGCTTTCACCAGTAGAGGAGTGGGAAAAGATATCAGTGACCCTCGAACATTGGTCTTTACACGATCAAGAGATTGTCAAAGGGCTGTTAAAGTCTGTGATGCCTGGATTTTTCGATTTATTCAAAATTGTGTATGGTAAACATTTGACAGATAAATGAGAGTCGGGAAATGGTACACAGACAGAAAAGCGCTGCTGAGACCATAATCAGACCATAGTGCGAGGTGGAGCAGTGACACAGTGTCTGATGACCCACTCTTGCTCCATTGTCCCATGTTACCATCTTGCATTCAGCCCCTCACAGCTCCTGCACAGGAGCAGATGGAGGCCACATGCTCCAAACTGCCTGGTCCACAGGATCTCATTCAATCCTTCCAGACTGTCACACACGGTTTGGTGTGGGTTGTAAAATGTTATTTGGAAATCCACTCTGTGTTTGGAGACGCCTCTGGTCTCTTTACAGAGTGCCTCCTCTCTGCAACTTGTGCATCATTTGTTGGTCATGGTCTAGACCTAGATTCATTATGAATAAAGCCCCCTAACCTCACCCAGAGATGACTCAAAACTGCTTTGCTCTCTCTGATTGCAACATTCAATAACAGAACGTCTAGGAACATTACAACCATTAACTTTGTCATTCCAGAAAATATGAACATAAGGAACAGGATCAGGTAATTCGGACGGTCAAGCCACTGTATACGATCATGGCTGATCTACTGTTTGCATTAACACTTCTTTAATACCCAGTCCTTCACACCCGCCAGCTCTCTAACAGGTCAAAAATGCATCTACCTCCTCTTAAAATACTTTTAGTGATTAAGTTCGCTTAACTCTCTCGGCCAGATAATTTCTGACATTGATTCCCCTCTGAGAGGAAAAGACTACCCACACATACAGCATCACCTATTGATATGAACAAGAGGTGAAAATAGGGGCTCAGGAAAGAGTGAATATCCTTGATATCAAGGCAGTATTTGACTGAGGGTGTCATCGGGACCACCTACTTATTTAACCTTAATTGTAATCAGGTGTGCCCTCCCCACAGGTTGGGGTCTTTCAGAGCACAAAGGAAGACGTTTGTGGGCGGTGACTCACAATTCTCTCAGTCGCAGGACATCCCTTCATGAAATCCACAGTTTAACTTCCTCAGCACAAACATCTTCAGTTCCTTCGTCAACGTCTACGCGCCCGCCCCCCTGGCACCCCTCCATCGTTCGTAAGATCAGAAGCGGGTGATCACTGAAGATCACACAAAGTTAAGAACATTTTGTCCCCTCTGAGTTCCTGAACTAGTCTCTGTGTCCATGTGCAGCAAGACCTGGACTGAATTCTGGTTTATGCTGTTAAAGTGTTGGTAACATTCACGTAACTGTACTGCCAGACACTGCACATATGCGCAGTTAAAAGAGGAGCTCACTCAGCATCTCAAGCTGGTTACACGGATATGTGGAAGCCATTCATGTCATCGAAACGATTGAACAAGAAGAAGGGCAACCCATTCAATCCTTCTGCCTATTCCCCAGGAAGAGCAGGGCTTTCGTCAGTACATTGAGCTGTTAAACAGGAACAGGTGGAGCCCAATCACATCCTTGAACCTGTTCCATGGAAGCAAGAGGAGGTCATTCAGCACCTCAAGACATTTATACAGTAACAGGAAAAACCAATGGAGACGAGAGTGCACTCATAGACGGCTCCACGATGTTTCTCGTGGCTCCATTGCCTGTGGAACACATGATACTTCAATATATTTCGCCGGCAGTGTGGAAGAAAGCCAAATGTTTTGTACCAAGTCTCAAAGAGGCATCTTCTATATCTGAAGACAGTCCCATGTACTCAGTGGATGTCTGAAGCTGATGGGAATTGTTAACTGTTTTACCATGAAGGTATTGAGGCTCCTGTCGGTATTGTGGATTACATGACGTTCATATTGTGTGGAGAGGCTACTGAAAGACTGACCCTCTCTCTCTCTCTCTCTCTCTCTCTCTCTCTCTCTCTCTCTCTCTCTCTCTCTCTCTCTCTCTCTCTCTCAATCGAAATGGGGAGTGGCATGGGGTGAGAGGGACGTTCCCAGAGGCTTTTAAACTATCGACAATCATGTAAATCAAGTATTAAACAAGCCATTGAATTTATCACCGTATCATTGTCTGTTTGGAATAAGTTGAGTGACTGTCCATCCCCTTAAGGTTCAATGCAATCACCTCTTATTCCCTCAAAGCGCTACAGATTAATCATCATGCACTCCCAATGGTGCAATCATCCCAACAATGAGTCTGGTGAAACTCCTTTACACTCTTTCTGCAAAGAGGATTATTCCTTGTAAAGGAGAGAAAATCTGCCCACAATACTCCAAATACTATCTCAACAACACTCTCAGGGTTGATCGCAACAATTCCGTTCCCTTACATAGCTGTCTCAGCTTCTTCCCTGTGCTGTAAAAAGCCATTACTTCTCTCTACACTGCCAATGATGTGGAATTTAGAAGTTCCTTACATCTGTACGTCAGCATCAATAAAGTCATCGCCAGAAGCAATGAGAAAGAATTCACTCGAAAACAGGGAATGGTCACCTACTTGAATGGAAATGACTTGCAGGAACATGGAAATCAGGCTGGGGAACGAAGCAATCTTTTCTTTTGTACTGCCCTCACGGGATGTCTGCAGCCCTGGTCAGACCACTATGTTATGTCAATCCTGAACTGAGTAGCTGGTTCAGCTGTTCCACAGGACAGTAGAAAGTAAAACACATTGCTATGGGTTTGCAGTCACACTGAGACCAGACCAGGACAGGATGACCCATTGATTTTCTCTGCAGGACATGAGGCAAAAAAATAGGCTTCTGTCTAGTACAAGTGATGATGATTTCATTTGCATTCCATAAACTTCTTTCATGAGACACCAAAAGATTATTATTCTATGCCTCTTGATGATGAGTCAATGACTTCACCACCATGCACTGTCTGTCCATCTGACAGATTCTGTGGAGAGAACAAACTCACAATCTCAAGTACAAATATTTTGTGATGGAAGCATATTTAGAAGGGACTTGAAACGGTTATATCTGGATTCACCAAAGGTACAAACGATGGATTATTCAGCAGTTGCACTGAGGCTGAGAAGGTGACTAAATTTTCCTGATAGTGGTCTAGGGCAGGATTGGTGAGTGGGGAGACTATGTAGAAATGTAAATATGAGTGGAGCATAAAGATCATGGAGTATAAGAACAGTCTGGTTTCTCCTCGCGTCTTGTTGAGTAAGTTGTGAAGAGTAATTCGCTAGTGATAATCTGTAAGGAATAACATTTTTGACTGGATCTGAAAATGATGACTTCGAAATCCTAAAATTTGAATATGAACAGCAATTCAATTCAACTCAGTTTAATGGTCAGATGGAATGACTTACCAGGAACACCAACTATAGCGAGGATGGCATAGTAACCACCTTGTATAATCCAAAGGATATCTTCGATCCGTGATGCTAATAATATCCAAGACTGAGAAAGGTAGGAAAGAAACAAGGATAAACTCCTGTCTGTTGTAATATTCCAGTCTAATGTTCTCTTATTCTGATCCATTATTGGAACATTCCAGTCTAATGTTCTCAGATTCTGATCTCTCCTCCCCCGTCTCTCGAGCTGCTGATCCCTATTAGTCCAGTCGCTGATGCTCCCGCCCATACTGGGATAACACATTGAACCGAGTCCTTAATTAATAGAAAGGGGTAAACCCTCCAGTGACACATTTATGAACCACGGATACTGACATCAATCACAGTCACTGAACAAGTAGCTCCAGCCAACGCCTTTCAATACAATATTGTTTTATTAAAATTCAAAACAATGATTCAAACTTTCGCATTCTGGATGGGATATGTGAGGGTGATCGATGGAACAAATCTTGATGCTGGTAGATCAGTTGAGTGTAACCATTCAATCTGACTTGGATGCAGGAGTAATTCCATCAGTTTATCAGAAGGTAAACATGCTTCTCTGTTTAGAAATGGAAACATACATCCTGGAACTACTGACCAAGCATTATAATTTCAATAAAACAATTAGACATTTTTTATAGTTCATGATCTGAAGGGAATGTGTGTATGAGAAACGTGGGGTTATAACAGACAAATGGCAGGAATGTGTTAACGGAGAATTGTACTTGACAAATGCAATTCAGATTGTTATTCCTTGTTCAGAGAGAGGCAGATGAGGCCTGTCCTATTGATGTTATCGATGTTAGTGAACTGTGATGAAATGTCATTTACTGGACTTCAATTACAGTGTGATTATGGCATTGTAGAGGAGACAGAAAACAGAGAGAATTTGGGGACATGGCAGGTCAGACTGGAGGGAGGTAAAATAATATTCCCCAGTCATCAGTATTAGAATGTTTCCCTTTATAACTCATATGGAGAACAGATTCAAATATAAATCTAAAGTGAGGAATGAGGAGTAAAATCAGCTTATTTGAACACATAATACCGGGACAAAATGATTTTCTGTCAGTACTAAACTATGGAAAGTGCAAAGAGATA
Organism: Chiloscyllium punctatum; assembly: GCF_047496795.1. Taxonomy (NCBI): domain Eukaryota; kingdom Metazoa; phylum Chordata; class Chondrichthyes; order Orectolobiformes; family Hemiscylliidae; genus Chiloscyllium; species Chiloscyllium punctatum. The sequence continues at coordinate 79,603,896 of NC_092759.1, read as the reverse complement.
ATATACACTCATGATATTGAGCTACATAAATTGAAATGTGTATTACAAAACCACGGAAGTGGTGTGCAATCTTTATCAATCATTATTTGGCCCACAGCTGAGATGCTGATTTCCCCTCTGTCAGTGATCCACCTCACTGAGATTCTCTGGCGCAGTATCTCAGTATTGGTTGGGGGTGGGGTTCTCAGTTCCTGCTTCTGTTCACTCAGTCTATTTAAACTAAATCACCTTCTCACTGTAGAAAAAAAATCACTTGGCCTTTAGGACTCTGTTTAACTGTTAGCAACTCAGCTCTGTGATATTATTGACGATAAATGATCTGGGACCATAGCCAGTATCCGCACAGTGCTCACAGGTTGTGGCACCAGATAAAGGCCTTGCAGTCTGTGAGAATTGCTAAATCAAACTTCCATTTTCTGTCCGTTGTTATGTATCTCCCCTCATGATGTCTTCTGATATATCCCACTCACCCTCGTTTAACATCCCTCCAATCACTCCCTGTTTCCAAATTGTGCAGTTGTACAGCTTGATGTTGTTGCCATTTTGGAGAAATGGATTTAGCAGTGACAGGACGGATCGTTGGAGGGTCCTGTGTTTAAATGCTTCATTAAGAACAAGGGAGGTATTAAAAGTGAGACGGAGGTGGAGGGTGGGTTGGCATTGAAAATCAAAGACAGCAGTATATTGGTAGAAAGGATGTTTGATAAGGACTCGTCTACTGAGTTAGTATGGGAAGAGGTTAGAAAAAGAAACGGAGAAGTCATCCTGTTGACAGTTCTCTATTCCCCTCTGAAAAGTTCCAGAGAGTAGAGGAAAGGCTTACAAAGATGATACTGGATAGGAGTGAAAGTAACAAAGTAGTTGTTATGGAGGACTTTAATTTTCCAAATATTGACTGGAAACGCTCCAGTTCAATTACTTTATACGGGTCAGTTTTTGTCCAATGTGTGCAGAATGGTTTCCTGACACAGTATGTAGATAGGCCAACAAGGGCCGATGCCAAATTGGATTTGGTACTGGGTAATGAACCAGACCAGGTGTTATATTTGGAGGTAGGTGAACACTTTGCTGATAGTGACCACAATTCAGTTTTGTTAGCTATGGAAAGGGACAGGTGTATACCGCAGGACAAGAGTTATATCTGGGGGAAAGGCAATCATGATGTGAATAGGAAAGGTTTTAAGATGCATCGGATGGGGAAGGAAACTGCAGGGGATGGGCACAATTTAAATGTGGAGCGTTTTCAAACAACAGCTACTGTGTGTCCTTGATAAGTTTATACCTGCCAGAAAAGGAGGAAGTGGTTGAGGGAGGCTGCTGTGCTTTACTGAAGAAGTTGAATCTCTTGTCAAGAGGATGAAGGAGGCTTATGTAAAGATGAGACGTGAAGGCTCAGTTCGGATGCTTGAGAGTTACAAGTTAGTCTGGATGGACTTAAAGAAAGAACTAAGAGACGCCAGGAGAAAGCATGAGAAGTCTTTGGCAAGTCGGATCCAGGAATACCCTCAAGCTTTCTATAAGTATATCACGAATAAAAGAATTAACAAATTAAGATTAGGGCCAATCAAGGACAATTGTGTGAAGTTGTGTGTACAGTCCGAGAAGATAGGACAGGCGCTAAATAAATATTTGAATCAGTATTGACAAGGGAAAAAGACAATGCTGTCGAGGCCTATGTGGAGTACAGGCTCTTCGACTAGACCGGATTGAGGTTCGTAACGTTGAGATGTTAGCAATTCTGGAGAATGTGAAATTTGAGAAGTTCCCTTGGCCAGATGGGATTTATCCTAGGATTCTCTGAGAAGTTAGGGAGGAGATTACGGAACCATTGGTTCGGATCTTTACATCGCCATTATGTCCAGGAATAGTGCCAGAAGACTGGAGGACAGCAAATTTCATCCGCTTGCTAAAGAAATGGAGAAGAGACAACCTTGGTAATTATATATCAGGCTTACTTTGGTTGTGAGTAAAGTGTTGGAAAGGATTAGAAGACTTAGTATTTATTATCATCTAGAAAGTAATCATTTGATTCGGAATAGTCAATAGTTTTGTGAAGGGTATTTCATGCCTCACGAATCTTACTGAGCTGATTGAGAAGGTGACCAAACAGGTGGATGAGGGTAAAGTGGGTTATATGGATTTCAATAAAACGTTTGTTTAGTCCCCCATGGTAGGCTATTACAGAAGATATATGGAGAGTATGGTGTCGGAAAAACAGAACAGATGAGGCAGCGTCCAAGGAGTAGGAGAGTTGTCGTTTAGGTTGTTAGCCCTTCATCATTAATCCGTGTTCTGGTCTCCAGCATCTGCAGTCTTCACTTTCTCCTAGATCCTCGAATGCTGCCTGACCTTCTATACTTATCCAGCACCACATTTTCGAATATGATCTCTAACACCTGCAGTCCTTAATTCCTCCCAGAAAATATGGAGACGTGGAATTGAGGGTGGTTTAGCGGTTTGGATCAGAAATTGGCTCGCTGAGAAAAGACAGAGAGTGGGAGTTGATGGGGAATGTTCATTCTCGAGTTCAATCACTAGTGGCATACTGCAAGGATCTGTTTTGGGGCGACTGTTGTTTGTCTTTTTGAAAATGGGCTTAATGAGGAATAGAAGGATGAGTTAGTAAATTTGTGGTTCACAGTTCGGTCGGTGGAGCTGTGGGCAGTGCTGAAGGATGATACTGAGCTGTAACGTTTTATGTTTATGCACCTACAATGGACTGAATAGCTTCCTTCTGGGATGTAACAATTCTGACGTACTCTGACCCACAAAAGCTTTAAGTGCCTGGAGAGACAAGCTGGTTCAGTAAAAGATACACACTGCACAAACATCCATAATCTCTTCCCATTCTCTGATATGTAGCGGCCTCAGAATGTCTGCCCAAACAAAATAGATTGATACAAATTCAAACAGTCAGGAGGACGTTCACCCGAGGGGATTGCCGCCAGGGGATTTAATAAATAATAAGATGTCAGAATAACACAAATAATAAAACAATATCACAGCAGCATAATAATTGGCAGCCGAGTAAAACTTACAGTTGCAAATAGTTCCAAGTTCAGCACTGTGTTCAGTTTTGGTCACCTTGCTATAGGAATGATGGTATTAAACTGGAACTTTACAAGGATGTTGCCAGTACTCAAGGGTCTGAATCATAGGGAGAGTTTGGATAATCTGGGACATTTCTCTGTAGAGCGCAGGAGACTGAGGGGCGGCATGAAGTGCTTCGAGAGGCTAGTCATGGCCCACATCAGTTCCAGTTTCCCAGCCTGTCTCGATCCCCTATAATTTTCCTACCAGTGGCATGGCTCCATAGCGGGTGCCATATCCCTGGAACATCTGGGCAACAAGGATACCCACGACTGATTACTGCTCATTGACTATAGTTTCACCCTCAACACCATTATTCTCTTCAGACTGATCACAAAACTCCCTGACCTTAGTCTCGGCTCTGCCCTCTGAAATTGGATCCTCAGCTTTTTGACCCACAGTACATAATCAGTGAAAATAGGTAAGTGTGTCTCTTCCATGATAACATTCAACATCGAAATCCCAAAGGATGTGTCCTCAGCCCCCTACTATACTCCCTGTACACCCACGACTGTATGGCCAAATTTTGAACGAATGACATCTACATGTTCACTGATGCACCATCATATTATGACAGATATGTAATGATGGCAAGTCAAAACACAGAACGGAAATAGAGGACTTTGTGATGTGCTGCACTGAGACGAACCTCTCTTTCAATATCAGCAGAACTAACCAACTGTTCAATGACTTCAGAAAGAAAGGAGGAAAACATGCCGCCATCTCCGTCAATGGAACTGTAATTTAAATTGTGGACAACATTAAGTTCCTCAGAGTGACGATAACCGACATCCTGTCCTGGACCTCCCATGTAGATGTGAAAGTCGAGATGGCACAACAACGCCTCTTTGTTCTCCGGCAGCTCAGGACATTTGGCGTGCCCACAAGGATCCTCAGCAATTTCTACAAATGCACCATTGAGAGCAAACCTTCCGGGTGCATAATGGCCTAGTGTGGCAATTGCCCAGCCCAGGACAGAAAGAGAAATAACAGAAGGTTGTGTGCACAGCCAATTCCATGAAGGAAAACAACCTCCCGTCCATTGACTCCATTTACACGGCAACCAAAGATCCATCGCACTCTGGATCACTTACAATCTCTTCCATCAGGCAAACAGTACAGAAGCTTAAACACTCAAACCAGCGGCTCATGAACAGCAACTTCCCAACCATTATTATACTGAGGAATGGAATCTCTAACTTCAAATAGTGCTGATCTTAATCACGTTGATCTTGCCTATTGCATGCCATTTGTGGTGTAGCCTGTATGCCTCAGTCTGTTTTTAGTTTACCCTCTGACCTGTATGTCCTTGCTTATTGTAGGAGCGAGATTCCCCAGCTAGGGACAAAGTCTCTGCAGGGAGTAGACTTTAATTCAAGCAAAAACTGGTTATTGTAGGGAGAGTATCAAAGGATCTTCCTCAAGTCTGGCTTTGACATGAGAAGACATGGTTTCCTTAATCCTCAGCTCAGATCAGAAGAGGGTCGCTGATCCCAGTTACCTGGAGCTATGGGGTGGTGAGTACCTCCTGTTTTTCATCTGGTCGTGGGTGGCCTTTACCAGTCACCTCAGAGCGCTCGTCGTTTCCTGTTTGGGAGGTTCTGCCCTCCTTTCTCCCGGCAGCGCTCTGTTTCTTCTTCTGGTGATGACCCGCCTTGAGCCCATCCTTTATTAGCTTAGATCACTTGCAGTGTGGAAACAGGCCCTTCGTCCCAACAACTCCACACCAACCCGCTGAAGCGCAACCCACCTAGACCCATCCATTCACCTAACACTACGGGCAACTTGGCATGGCCAATTGACCTAACCTGCACATTTTTGGATTGTGGGAGAAACCGGAGGAAACCCACGCAGACACGGGGAGAATGTGCAAACTCCACACAGAGAGTCGCCTGAATTGGACCCGGGTCTCTAGCGCTGTGAGGCAGCAGTGCTAACCACTGTGCCACCGTGCCGCCCATCTTCACCATCCGAAGAGCCTCCTGTATCCTTATCATGAAGCTTCCTTTTCCCCCTTTGCTAGGATATTTTGGTGGCCTGGCACGTTTTCCTCCTCCTGTTTTTTTTTACAGGAATCCACTCCTCTGCCTCTTTGGTTCCCTCCTCCTCCATTGCCTCTGTCTGTCCTGTAGGAGCTTGGATCGGCTGCTGTACCTACGTTCTGGCTGCTGACTGCTCTGCTCCAGCCTGTCCTTCATTCCCTTGCTGGTTTGTGGTACCTTGCTCATCTTTTGCCGTCCACCTCCGGCCATCTGTGCGTAGGTGGATGTCACTCGTCTTGGGCAGGCCTTGTACATGCGGCCTGAATCTCCGCACAGATTACAGTTTTGGCCACTTTGTATTCCTTGATCGGGTGACCCTCCTGCTCGCAGTTCCGACAGATACTGACCTTACAGTCAGCAGCAATGCGACCTGACCTCCCGCAGGTTTGGCACACGTTTGGCTGGGCTGCGTATGTCAGGTACCCTCTGCTCCCTCCGATTGCAAAGCTGGAGGGTGGGTGGATGATGTTCCCACTGCATCGACCCTGACCTGCCACCTGCTGGTCCAGATCCTGAAAGGAGCCACCACATCAGTGCTTTCTGCCTCAACCTGGACGTATCTTCTCAGGAAGGTGAGGACATCAGCTGCTGGGACGTGGGGGCTGTACATATGAATCGTAACACCCGGTTTGCTCTGTGCATGACGCACACACATCAGGATCGCTGACAAGATGGAGAACAGAGGCTCCCCTTCCTCCTACGTGAAGACCTTCAGGAGCTGCTTACAGTACTTCACACTCCTGAAGGTCACATCAAAATAACCTGCCCCAGGAAAATCCTGCACACATCGGCTGCTCCAAACCTGCAGCCCTCGAGCAAAATCTTAATCACGGACACCGTCCAATCCACAGGTGTAAGATCTTCCACCTTCTTCACAGTCACACTGACTTTGTTGCGAATGCCCTGCGTGGGCTGCGGCGGCTGCTGAAGCCATTGCTCCTAGTCTGGCTGGTCTGTGAATTGGTGTTAGGCCGAAGCCAGCATGAAGATCCACCAAGAGCAGGACAGCACAACCAAATGATCCTTCAACGTCCAATCACGTTCCAACGATTATCTCGGCGAGCTGTGATGACTAGCAAATCGACACCTGTCCTGATATGAACAGACACTTGATCTGAGCCAAAAGAGACTCTATTAAAAATCTTGCTGAAAATCCAAGTTCTGTTCCTCTTTTCCTTTTCTGTAAACAATCTACCAGTCAATTTCTCAAATATGTTTCCCATTTCATTAATGTGTGTTGAGTTTTTTTTATCAATGCCCATTATTTTCAGTTCCAATAATTTCCCCAAATTAGTTTATTTACTAATTTCATACCAAATACGTTTCAGCTCAGTCTCAGGTTTTCTCCTATTGCTGGGAAGGGTTTGTTTATGCCTTTTTCTGTGAAGACAGATGTAAAGTAGTTGACGCATGTTTCTCTGTTCTCCATTCTCCATTCCATGGTTTCTGACTGTAAGGAAGCTGACACTTTGACGAAAAAGAACAGCTGTTGTCTGTTCACCCTGTCCATGCACTTTGTAATCTTAAACCTGAATTACTTACCCATTCAACTTTCTCTGCTCCAATTGAAACAACCCCAGCTTATACAGCTCCTCTTCACAGCTCATATGATCCATCCCAGGGAACATCTCAGTGAATTTCCTCTTTCAAATGCTATGATCATGCTTAACTCATCAATGATCATATCCATTCACGTTCAAGGATGTGTGGAGAAGCACCCTCTGAGCTTCCTGGTGTGCAGCCATTCATTGAATTCTCCCCTGTTATTCCAAAGTGCATTACCTCTAATTCAACAGGGTTACATTCCATCTGCCATTGATCGTTATCATCTGACCAATCCACCAGTATCTTCCTATAACTTAAGACTTTCCTCTTCACTGCCAACTATCCGGTCAGTCTTTGTTTCCAACACAAACTTGCTAATCACACTCCCCCTACCCACTTTACTTTCACATCACTTTTGGTTACCATGAATAATAAGGCACACAGGACTAATCTCTGCGGCATACCGGGGGACATTGGTCTCCAGACACACAAACAGCCTCCTTCCACGATGTTGAGTTTGGATGCAACTTGGCAAGTCACTCATCGGTCCTACCCATTCACTGGTTATTCTGTTCCAGATGACATACCTGTAGAATATCGGGATTCTCCCTAATCTTGCTCTGCCAGCGGGTTTCCATCGTCCTGCATGCGTCATTACCCTCTGAGTGAAGAATTTCCTCCTTATTGCGGTCTTAAATGCCCTATCCCTTATCCTGCCATTATTTTCCTTAAATGTAGAGTAGACAGCCAGAGAAACATTTTGTTTATTTCCACCTTACCACATGTTTCGTAGATTTTCTAAATTTCATTGTGTTCACCTCTCTTTCTATGAAACTGGGGAGGTCACAAGACAAGTCACCCCCCCCCCACCATCAGAAAATCTTGTCATCTGAGGGATTAATCTGGAGAATGTCCATGGCACGTCCTCTGTGATCAGTATACTCTTTCTTACATTGGGTCACCAACACTGTATACAATTGTCCAAGTATATTCTGACCAACACTCTATGCAACTGCTTAATGATGTCTTTACATCTATATTCAGATTCCCTTAAACGAAGGCCAACCCAACTTTAACTTTCCAATTTCATGTATTCTTCCAAATACTATTCACGTTAATTATATTTGTGAGCTCACTGTGTGAGTTCTTCCAGAAAGACTTCTGAAAATCCAAATGCTCCACTTGCACTGGTTGTCCATTGTCTATGCTGCAAGAAACAACTTCAAACAATTCCGAGGTTTGTCAGGTATGATTTTTTCTGTCAGAAGTAAATAGAGATTCTCTGCAATGTTATTGTTCATTTCTAAATGCCCAATATTACATCTTATACAGTAGATTCCAAATGTTTCCCTACAGATGTCAAATTAATTGGTTTGCAGTCTTCTGCATTATCTCTCCTTGCCTGCGTATATAGTTGGGTCATGTTTACTATCTTCCCGTTATCTACAATGTCTTATGGCCTTTGGAGGATCTACAGGAAAATAAAACACAGTCACCGACAGATCAATTAATATGCTGTTTTATTTCTGACATTTTAATATGAAGTACATCTTGCACATCACACTCAGCAATGATCAATTTAGCTCAATTTTCAGGAACTACCTTGTTGCTAATACGCATTGACTTTAAGTCTTTCGTTCCACTAGTCCCATGTGACCACTTGCTTTCCCTTGGAGATTTCCTGGAGCTTTCTCCATGAAGACAAATGTGAAGTAATTGGTTAGTTTCTCTGCACTTTTCCTTTTCCCCCACAATAAATTATCCTATAACTTACAATTTTCCACATTTGACCTTGCTTTTGATTTCTTTAATATATGGATCGGAGATTTGAGCAGTCTGTGTGTTTCCTGTTTGTTTGTATTCATGTTCTTTTTGATGTCCGGAACACTTATACATTAACCATCATTGAGTCACCTTCCCTTTCTTTGATGTTTGTACCTCAGTAGTGTGTACGTATTTTTCAGACATTGCAGTATGTCTATCAATAACATCCATTATTTGGCTCACACTAAATGTCATATTATGTTTTTCCAATTCACTTGACACTCTCGTTTCCAGGCTTCCATGATATTTGAGTCTAATAATAAAAAAAAATGTATATTGCATGCAGCCGCCGTGTAAAATGCAATATATTAATGTCACGATTGCTCAAAAGCTGCTTAAGAGCAAGATTATTAATTAGCCTTTGTGACTACACAACACCACGCCCGAAATTACCTGCTCTCTCGTTTGATTCGCAACATAATCTTCAACCTACCTCATATACACTTACGAAATTTATTTTTCACAGCATTAGCAATCATTTAGTTGACGCAGTTTAGACGCAATTTTAGATCATCCAGTATTACTGCAACACCGACAATATTTGCATATCTGATTTCCAGAGCATAGGATGCTCAAAATTTCCACAACAGTTTTGGTTTAGATATATAAGGCACCAATGTGTGTTCCTCCTTGTTGATTACAAGATCTACGCAAACTGATTCTGAATAAGCTGAGGGATGTGGTCTGTGGTGTTATTAGTGACAGACGTGAACAAGACATTGGGGACGCTCAGCCCGATGCTGAGATGATCCGAAGAAATGCCCATCAATACAGGACAAGCATCAATAACCTTCCCCGCTCTGCCAGGCAAGTATCTCTGTATTCTCTCAACTCCCTCACACTCACTGAATATCTGTTATATTCCTGATGAAGGGCTTTTTACTGAAACGTCGATTTTCCTGCTCCTCGGATGCTGCCTGACCTGCCGTGCTTTTCCAGCACCACTCTGATGTAAATCTTGTTTCCAGCATCTATAGTCCTCACTTTTGCCATATCTGTTATAGCACCTACCCCAGAACAAGGCGCTTGCCCCAGCACTCTCACTATTGCATACAACAATCTCTTTCATCCACTCTCTCTGTCACTGAAAGCAAATTGAGTTTGAATTTATTGTTTTGTCATCATCTAACCAGTAGGACGATTTAAAAATGCAGACATTTTGAAAGATGGAGAGAGCGAAGATGCGATCGAGATGGAAGAAGCCTGTGTATCAACTATCTTGCTCTGCAAGACATGAGGAAAAATACTCTCTATCAAACATATTTTTTCATATGAAACTTATTGACAGTAAACAGAAATATGACGACCCAGGGAATTCAACAGCCGCAAGAGTGAGATCACAGAGGATGGCTGTGGCTGTGCGGTTTTGAAAGTAAATTGATGTAATCTTCATAAGTGCCTTATTGAAACAGCATAATGTTATAGAGTTGGAGTCAGATAATAAGCAGTTGTGGGGGGGGGGGGGGGAATTAGACTTGTGATTAGCTGTTGTGCAATGTTCACTTTTAGAGTTAAAAAAATTGACATTTTGTTTAAATAGTGAAGCGTGGGAGTTCTCTGTCACTCATATTCTAATGGATTACGAGGTGAGCTTTGCTTTCCTGGGTGTTCACTTTACTTAACAGAGGGGTTCACCGCCATTTTGTAACACTTGCAAAGACCAACACAGAGCAACGAAAGAATAAATAAGGAGTGAGAAAATTAAATATGAGAGTAAGAAAGCAAATCATGTAAAGAAAGATTGTAAGAGCTTGTTTCGATATATAAAAGGCAAATGAGAGGAGAAAATGGGCATTTGATCCCACACAAATTGACATGAGACAGATAGTCGTGTGGAACAAGGAAATGGCTAAGGAGCTGAATAATTACTTCGTGCCAGTCTTCACGGCGGAAGGCACGAGTAATGTCCCAAAAATTGAAAAGAGTGAGTGGACAGAGCTAGGTAAGGTGGTCATCACCAATGAGAAAGTGCTGGAAGAAACTGAATGGCCTGTAGTTAAGTCAATCACCTGGACCAGATGGACTCCACTCCAGAGTTCTAAGACAGATATCTGATGACACAGTGAAGGCATTAGTAGTGATCTTTCAGGAGTCGCACGAATCAGGGAGATTCCCAGAGGACTGGAATATCGCTAACGTGATACCTCTATTAAAAAGGGAGTAAAGCAAAGTACGGAAACTTACAGACTGACTAATCTAAATTTGGCTGTGGGTAACATCCTGGAATCCATTGTGAAGGAAGAGATTTCTTAATACTTGGAGCTGGATGGTAAAGTGGGACAAAGTTCACCTGGTTTCATCAAGGGGAGGTCATGCCTGGAAAATCTGCTAGACAATCTTGAGGACGTAATGAGCAGCTTCGAACAAGGAAAGCCAATGGATGTCATCCACCTGGACTTCCAGAAGGTCTTTGACAATGTGCTGACAGGAGGCTACTGAGTAAGGCAAGGGCCCATTGTGTGAGAGGCAAGGTGCTCGCATGGATAGAAGTTTGGCTGTCTGGCAGGAAACAAAGAGTGTCGATACAAGTGTCCTTCTCGGGTTGACAGTCGGTGACAAGTGGTTTTCCACAAGGCTCAGTGTTCGCACCACAACTTTTCACTTTATACATTAACGATTCAGATGAAGGAAGTGAAGGCATTCTGGCTACATTTGAAGATGATACAATGATAGGTGTAGGCTCAAGAAGGATTTGGACAGGTTAGGATAATGGGCAAAGTGGTAAATGCAGTACAAAGTGGGAAATTGTGGGAACATGCACTCTGGTAGAAAGAATACAGAAATGGAACACTTTCTGAATGGGGAGAAAATTCAGATATCTGGAGTGCAAAGGGACTTGGGAGTTCTAGTCCAGGATTCTCTCAACGTAAACTTGCAGGTTTATTCAGTAGTTAGGAAGGCAAAAGCAATGACTGCGTTTATTTTGGAAGGATTTGAAAGTAAAAGCATGGATGTATTTATGAGGCTCGTTAAGGCTCTTGTTCGACCATATTTCGAGTATTGTGCCCTGTTTTGAGCATCATATCTCAGGAAGGATGTGCTGGCCTTGAAATGGGTTCAGAGGAGGTTCACGAGAATAGTTCCAGGAATGAAAAGCTTTCCATATGAGAACTTTTGAGGACTCTGGGTCTGTTCTTGATGGAGTTCAGAGGGATGAGGGGGGATCTAATTGAAGCATACAGAAAACTGAATGGCCTGGACAGTGTGGATGTTGAGAAGACTTCCATTGGTAGGAGACTCTAAGACCCAAGGACACAACCTTAGAGTAAAGGGATAACCTGTTAGAATGGAGAAAAGGAGAAACGTCTTCAGCCAGAGAGTGGAGAATCTATGGAATTCATTTCCACAGAAGGCAGTGGAGGTCAGGTCATTGAGTATATTCAAGACAGAGATAGATAGGCTCTTGAGTATCAAAGGAATCAAGGTTACAGGGTGAAAGCAGGAGAATGTGGTTGAGAAACTTGTCAGCCATAATTGAATGGTGGATCAGACTCGATGGGCTGAATGGCCTAATTTCTGTTCCTATGTCAGATGATCTTATGGTCGTAAGCCGCAGCCGATTGCTTCCTCTCTATCACTTTTACTCTCCTGACAGCAAAGTGCGAGAAAAAATATCCCTGAGTCATCTTTATCAAACATGGAGGATTCCTGTTAAGGATTCATGGGAATCGCTCCACTGCTTGAAGGAAAGAAAATTCTGCCAAATCAAACTGTTCAAGGAAGAATTCTCATACTAGCAGTTTGTTTGAGTAGAATAATATCGGCGACAGAATAGCAATTGTGACACATTATCAATTTTCCATTTGATATGAGTTCAACTACTATTAAACTCTGGAAATCTTTCCTTATTCTTTTTCGTCTTAAGACATGTGCATTTGTGTATGCGTCTGTACGTGTTTGACTCTGTGTCTCACATCTTTTCGAGAAAATGAACTAGGTTACACTTCAAACCTGTTGTAACCAGTGGAGAAGTGGGTCTGGAAAAGGAAACAATGACCCTCCAACAGTAGTCGATGCAGGAATGAGAAATTCCCACGGGGCTGTTCAAATGGGAATTCTCTTCCCCCGAAGTTTCATCCCAAGATGGCAGCTCATCACTACCACTTCCAGCGTAATTACGCATGGTCCATAAATATTAGCCTACCAACAACAGCCACATTCCAAGAACAAATCAAAAATGATAAACTGCAGCAGTATTAAATGGATAGGAAAAAGACTGACTGATAGATAAATGCCTGTTACCTTCTAGAATTGTGCTGCCTGTGCACTTTGACTTTGTGCAGTTTCCGACTATTTATTTTAAGTTGAGTTTATTCAACATTTGACAGATATGTGAATGGAGGAAAATTGTGGACAGACAGAAAAGTGCTGTAGAGACCACACTCAGATCAGCCATGATCTTACTGTCTCATCGAGCAATTACAACATGTCTAATGACCCTCTCCTGCTCCTCAGTCCTATTTCCTATGTTCCATTCAGTCCTTGCAACCACCTGAACAGGTGCATTAGAGACTGCTTGCTCCAAATACCTGGTCCGTAGTAACACAGGATATCATTCAATCTTTAACACTGCGTGGTTTGGTGTAGGTTGGAAAATGTGATGGGAAATCCAGGCTGGTTACGAAAGAGGCCTCCCATCTCTTTACAGATTGTCTCCTCACTGCAACTGCGGTTTCATTTGTTGGTCATGTTGTAGACCCAGACTCACTGTGAATATTTGGCCCATTTCTCTCCCAGAGATGGCTCACAGAAAACATGTGTCACACTGTCCTTAACATTCAATAGCAGCACTTCCAGGAAAATTGCAACCATTCACTTTCCAAAGACAGAATATGAGAACATAAGAAACAAGAATAGGTAACTCGGATGCTCACGCCATTGTATGCGATCATGTCTGACCCACTTTTGGCATTAACTCCTTTTTAATGGCCAATTCTTCACACCCCTCACCTCTCTGACCGGTCAAAAATCCATCTATCTCCTCTTTAAATACTTGCAGTGATCCAGCTCCCTTAACTTTCCACACCTGAAAATTGTTGACATTCACTACCCTCTGTGAGATGAAAACACTCTCCAGACAGACACCATCCTATTAACATTAACAAACGGGGTTAACTGATCTGCTCAGGTATGAGGGATTGAGCTGGATATCAAGGCCAGATTTGATTGAAGATTTTATGCTCAGAGGCACTTAAATATCCAGAACCATACATCACGACTAATATAAAAAAATACAAGCCATGGAATTTACCACCTTTTCAGTGTCTATGTAGAACATAACGTGTGATTGTCCATCACTGTCAAGTTTCAATGCAATGACCCATAATTCTCTGGCAGTGCAACAGATTAACCTTCACTCACTCCTCTTTTACCATCAGCCGAGGGACTAGTCTGGTGACATTCCTTTTCACTGTCTCTGTTGCAATGAGATGATTCCTTTTAAAGCAGTGAAACCCTATCCACAGTATCCCAAATACTGCCTCAACAACAATCTCAGCGATGATCATAATAGTTCCTTTCCCTCACTTACCTGTCTCCATTTCTTTGTTATGATGTAAAACCCCATTCCGAATCTATGCACTGCCACTGAGGTGGAACTTAAAAGTTCTTTACATCTGTATGTCAGCATCAGTAAAGCCAGCACTCGAGGCGCCCGTGGAGATGACCATCACTCTTGGATAGAGACTCAGTCAGACAGATTGCACTTGGAATAGGGAATGGTCAACTACCTGAATGGAAATGCAGTGCAGGAATAAGGAAAACAGGCAGAGGAAGGGAGCTAACTTTACTTTTGTTCTTCTCTCACGGGGGATGTGTGCAGCCCTGGCCAGGCCAGCATGTTGCATGGATCTTGAACTGAGTGACTCGTTCAGCTGTTCCACAGGGTAGTAAAGAGTAAAACACATTGCTGTGAGTTTGCGCAGACCTGACTGGGGAAGGATAACCCCTTGATTTCTTTGAAGGACATGATGCAGGCGGATGGGCGTTTTCTCACAAATGATGATGGTTTCAGTTCAATTACATCAATTTCCTTCATGAGATATCAACAAGCTATTATTCTGTGCCTCTAGATTATGTGCAATGACTTAAGTAGTATGCAGTGTCTGCCTGTCTGACGGATTCTGTGCAGTGAACAAGTTCAACATACTCAAGCGCAATTATTCTGTCATTAATATGTGGTTAGAAATGACTTGATAACGTGTGTCCAGATTTGACAAGGGCACAATTGATGGTTTATTCAGAAGATGCACTGAGGTGGAGGAGGAGACGGGGATATCATGATGGTGGTATTGGACAGGATTCGTGAATGGGGAGGATATAGAAATGAAGATCTGTGCAGGCCTTGAAGGATTATGGAGATTGAGAACAGTCTGGTTCCTCCTCGCATACTGGTGAGTAATTTGTCATGAGTAATTTGCTCGTTATAATTTGTGTGAAATGGAATATGTCATTAGAATTGAAAATGTTGACGTCCAACTTTCTAAATTTTAAATAATATCGGCAGCAATTCAGTTTAATCTGGCTTAATGAACAGATAGAATGACTTACCGGGAACACCAACTATAGCAAGGATGGGATAGTAACCAGCTTGAATAATATTCAGAAAATTATGGATGCGCCAAGCTAACGATAACCCAGGCTGGGAAATCCAGTAAAGACCGTAGGACAAACTCCTGCCCATTGTTGGAACATTCCAGTCTAATGTTCTCAGATTATGATCTCTCCTCCACCTCTCTTGGAGCAGCTGATCCCTGTTAGTGCTGTCGGTGAGCTCCTGCTCATACTGTGGGATAATTCATTGAACCGAATCCTTAATTAATAGAAGAGGCAAATCCTCCCATGACACATTTAGGATCCACGGAGACTGACATCAATAACATTTGCTGAAATAATAGTTTCAGTTAACCCGTTTCAATTCAGTACCATCTTATTAAAATTCAAAATAACGATTAATATTTACACTTTCTGATAGAGATATGTGAGGGTGATTGAGGTAACGAAAATTGGAGCTTGTATGTCAATTCAATTCAATCTGCCTTGGATATGGGAGTAATACTGGAGATTTATAGGAACATGAATATGCTTCCCTGTTTATAAATGGAAGCATACATCCTGTAACTGCTACTCAGGCATTAATTATCAATAAAAGATTGAGAGAACCCCTATCATCAATGGTCTTGAAGTAAATGTCCCTTAGACGATGTGCGTTTCCAACAGACAGCGACATTATGTTAACAGAGAATTGTACCTAAGAGACAATGGCGACTGCAGATGCTGGAGAATTCAGAGTAGATAAAGTGTGGTGGTGGAAAAGGAACGGCTGGTCAGCCAAAATCCGAGGAGCAAGAGAGTTAACTTTTCAGTCAAGACCATTCTTCATGACTGGGGAGGGGGAAGAGGGCTGAGAGAAAATTGGTGGTGGGTGAGGCTGGAAAAAGCTGGGCGATACGTGGACGAAGATGGGAGGTGATAGTGATAGGTCGATGGGAAGGTGGTGCGGTCGGTGGGAAGGAACATGGACAGGTATGTCCCCTCGAGAGGGCGGACCTGAGTCGGAGAGTTGGATTTGGGATCTGGGTCGGTGAGGGTGGATTGGAAACTGGTCGATTCAATGTCATGCCTTGTGTTTTTAGGCTCCCGAGGCAGAAGATGAAGTGTTCATGGTAACAACCTGGTAAATCTCTTCTGAACCTCTCCGGCTTAATAATATCCCTCCTATAACATAACGACTATAATTGCACACGGTACAACAGAAGAGGCTTCATCAATGTTTTGCACAACCTCAGCATGACTTCTCAACTTCTAATCTCAAAGGTCTGAGCAATGAAGTAACCTTAAACACTCTGCAGCACAAACTTCAAACAATTATACCTGCGCCCCGGGTGCCTCTTTTCTACATAACTACCAATGCCCAGCATTAATTGTACAAGCCCTCCCCTTGTTTGATCTTTTCAAAATGTAACACCTCGCATGTATCCAAGTTAAACTCCATCTGCCACACATCTGCCCAGTGAGTGATATTACTTCCTCCTCTGCATTCTCCCTTCGGACTAAAGCGACACTCCCCTCTCTAGTAGGTCTACAAACAATAGCCTTGACTTTCCCAAAGACCCAGAGCTTGGTTTGCCTTGCGCAGGCAGAGGGAGCAGTGGGGAAGAGGAAGCTGGATAGTGAACAGTTCTCTTGTATGACTTCATAATTTTCGGTAGAGGAAAGCCACATGTTACAGATTTGAAATAGTGACCGGTGTTTTGGGCCCAGAATTGTGCGATTTCCTTGTCTCTGGTGTTCAGTATTGATATCTACTTGAGAACCTCCGTAGTGCAGAGTGTGTTTGCAGCATTTCTTTCGCTGATATAGCAGCCGACTTATAACAGCCATTTAAACAGGTGATCATAGCCAAGCAATTAAAGATGTGCATAGTTTATCAAATGGAATAGCGAATGCACTAAACATCCTATAACGTACTAACGTTATAGGCTAATAACGTACTTTTTTCAATGAGAAATGTCCCCTATATAATTTGTTAATGTTAACCAGAATTTAATAAATCCATATACTTAGAATAAGATCCAAAATCTGGGCATGGTTCAGGCCTTGTGTAGTTGGTGGTGCCCACGTTTCTGAGCCGGAACTCTGAATTCGATTCCAGTTCATGAACGTGTGGGGGTGCCCCTATCTCTGGAGAATGTGGTGTGTATTCATGTCCTGTGGAGGTGTATCGCAGCATCTTCCAACACGCTGAAGAACAAACACATAGGAGCATCATGATGTAGATTTAGGGGCTAATGCTGAATGATGGTAGAGTCCCTATCACTGCGCTGAAAATTCTAGTTTCAAATCCTACAGAGCTGTTTCATAATATATCTGAACAAGTTGATTAAACTATTTTTTTAGAAACGTAACTTGATGGAGAAGGAAGAGGTACGACTATTGAATTTGAGACTATATAGACCCAGGATGACTGAAAGCGCAGCCAACCGTCTTGATTGGAGTTACATTTACACTTTCTAGAGGTTCATAAAATGATGAAGGGCATGGATAGAGTGAGTCGTCATGGTTTCCTCGCCCCCCCCCCCCCCCCCAGGATAGGTGAGTCTAAAATTAGAATGCATAGGTTTTAGGTGGGAAGAGAAATATTTGAAAGACAATGAAGAGCAACTTTTTTTTTTCGCTGCAGAGGATGGTGCATCTATGGAATAAGCTGCCAGAGAAACTGGTGGAGGTTGGAACAATTGTAGCATTTAAAAGGCAACTGGGTGGCTTTATGATTAGTGGGGTATGGGCCAAACGCTGGCAAATGCGAGTGGATTAATTTAGAATATTTGGATGGCCTGAACGTGTTGAAGGGTCTGTTTCCCTGTTGTACATCTCTATGAATCATTGATTTAATTAATGAAGGTCTCTTTGTAATCTTCAGTTGTTCACCATTATACAAACATTGTCCACTGTACACACACTTGATGTCATCCGCAAATTTGCGAAATATGCCTTCTATAATTCTCATTTAAATCATTTATATAAATGACAAACAAAAGTGGACCCAACAATTTTGCCTCTGGATCATCGCTGCCCACAGATGTCCAGTTCAAAACTCAAACTTCCAGCACCACCCTGTCTCCTGCCATTAAACAGATATACACAGAAACACACACACAATCACACACACATACAGAGTCACCGACGCATCCATGTTTTTCAGACAAAGGTTAGATTAAAACCACGATCAAGAGTTACAGTGAGAAGGCGGGGAAATTGTGTTGAGAAACACACCAGACAGGATCAAACTGCAAAGTAGACCTGATGGGCCAAATGGCCTAATTCCAATTTCCTATGCTCTGCGCCTTAAGGTGTCAGGATTATTTTCCAAGGGTGCAGTAGAAGCTCAGTTTGATAAATACTTGACTGAACAGTCAATGGGAATATGGGATACGTTTGAGGGGCTGAATGGTAAATGTTTGTTCCTATTTGCTACGTCCTTCTTTCTGAAAAGAGGAGGTGCCTTACTCTGAGGTTAACACACTTGAAAATGAAAGGGGTCTCCCTTTTCCATTTGAGATAACGTTGCTCCGTTCTCCTTTGGATTGTGCGATCTGTGGCGTTCTCATCCTCCGGGAACAGTGAAGTCTGGGTCATTGAGGATATTCAAAGCTGACCTTGACTAACCTTTGATTGACAGGGGAGTCATTGTTTATTGGGAACTGAGAGGAACGGGGTATTCAGGTACAACCAGACCAGCCATGATGCTTTTAAACTGAGCAGCAAGTTGGAGGGGACAAATGGCCAACTGCTGCTCCTCGACCTCACCCGTTGTTCTGTCAATTCACTCCCGAGGCTCTTACAGAGGGAGAGAAAGATCCCATTCAGCTAGTTAGCATCGTGACAATATAGCAGGGGTAGGCCATAATGCACCTCCACGGGGTTAGACAGGAATAGCATGAAGTATTGAAGTTATTTCAGTAAATTACACAGCTCATGAGGACGCCATTTAGCCATTCCAGGCTGTTACGCAGGAGCAGGGACGCCTTGGGTGGCGTCAGGAAATAAAGAGTAGAGATCATTATTCATTTTGTGTTTGGAAAGCTGTAACTAGTGAAATTCTGCAGGGAATTGTGTGAGGTCATCAACAACCTACAATTCATACCAATGAATTGGATGAAGGGGATGAAGCTCAGTTTGCTCATACGTCAGGATAGTCAATCAATAAGATGTCAAATGGAGACAGAGGGTCTGCAATGTCCTACAGACGGGGGAGGGCAGAGCATCTGCAATGGGATACAGACAGGGAGAGGGCAGAGCATCAGCAATGAGATACAGAAAGGGGGAGGGAAGAACATCGGCAATGAGATACAGACAGGGGGAGGGCAAAGAGTCTTCAATGGGATATAGGCGGGGGGAGGGAAGAACATCGCAATGTGATAGCGACAGGGAGACGGCAGATCATCTGCAATGGAATACAGACAGGGGGAGAAAAAGCATCTGCAATATAATACATACAGGAGCAGGCAGAGCGTCAACAATGTGATACACACAGGGGGAGGTCAAGACATCTGCAATAGGATGCAGACTGGGGACGGCAGAGCGTCTGCAATGGGATACAGATAGGGGACGGCAGAGCGTCTGCAATGGTATACAGACAGGGGAGGGCAGAGCGTCTGCAATGGGATACAGACGGGGGAGGACAAAGCGTCTGCAATGGGATACAGACAGGGGAGGGCAGAGCGTCTGCAATGGGATACAGATAGGGGATGGCAGAGCGTCTGCAATGGGATACAGACAGGGGAGGGCAGAGCGTCTGCAATGGGATACAGATAGGGGACGGCAGAGCGTCTGCAATGGGATACAGACAGGGGAGGGCAGAGCGTCTGTAATGGGATACAGATGGGGAGAGCAGGGCGTCTGCAATAGGATACAGACAGGGGAGCGCAGAGCATCTGCAATGGGATACAGACGGGGGAAGGGCAGAGCATCTGTAATGGGTTACAGACAGGGGGAGGGCAGAGCGTATGCAATGGGACAGTAACAGCGGAGAGCAGAGCGTCTTCAATGGGTTACAGACGGGGGGAGGGCAGAGCGTCTGCAATGGGATACCGATGGGGAGAGCAGGGCATCTGCAATGGGATGCAGACAGGGGGAGAGCAGACTATATGCAATGGGACACTACCGGGGAGGGCAGAGCGTCTGCAATGGGATGACGACGGGGGAGGGCAGAGAGTCTGCAGTGAAATACACACGGGGGAAGGACAGAGCGTCTACAATGGGATACAGAGAGGGGGAGGGGCAGAGCGTCTGCAATGGGATACAGAGAGGGGGAGGGGCAGAGCGTCTGCAATGGGACACAGACAGGAGGACGGAAGAGCGCCTGCAATGGGATACAGACGGTGAGGGCAGAGCATCTGGAATGGGATACAGACAGGGGATGAAGGGCGTCTGCAATGGGATGCAGACAGCGGGAGGGCAGAGAGTCTGCAATGGGATGCAAACATGGGGAAGTCAAAGCGTCTGCAATGCGATACAGATAAAGGAAGGGCAAAGTGGCTGCAATGGAATAGGAACAGGGGAGGGCAGAGAGTCTGCAATGGGTTGCAGACGGGGAGAGGGCAGAGCGTCTGCAATGGGTTGCAGACAGGGGGAGGGCAGAGCGTCTGCAATGGGTTGCAGACGGGGGGAGGGCAGAGCGTCTGCAATGGGACACAGAAAGGGGAAGGGCAGAATGTCTGCAATGGGATACAGACAGGGGAGTGCAGAGCGTCCGCAATGGGATACAGACAGGGGAGGGCAGATCGTCTGCAATGCGATGAAGGCGGGGGAGGGCAGAGTGTCTGCAATGGGATGAAGGCGGGGGAAGTCAGAGTGTCTGCAATGTGATACAGACGGGGAGGGAATATTGTCTGCAGTGGAATACAGACAGGGAGAGGCAGTGCGTCTCGAATGGGATACAGACAGTGGGAGGGGCAGAGCGTCTGCAATGGTATACAGACAGGGGGAGGGAAGAGCGTCTGCAATGGGATACAGACAGGGGGAGGGAACAGTGTCTGCAATGGGATATGGACAGAGGGAGGGCAGAGCGTCTACAATTGGATACAGACAGGGGCAGGGTAGGGTGTCTCCCGTGGAATACAAATGGAGAGGCAGAGCGTCTGCAATAGAATACAGATAGGGGGAGGGAAAGCGTATGCAAATGGATACTGAGAGGGAGGCAGAGCATCTGCACTTGGATATAGACTAGGGAGGCAGAGCGTCTGCAATGGGATACAGTCAGGGGAGGCAGAGTGTCTGCAATGGGATATTGACAGGTGGGAGTCAGAGCGTCTGCAATGGGATACAGACAGGGGGAGGGAAGAGCGTCTGCAATGGGATACAGACAGAGGGAATGCAGGGTGTCTGCAATTGGATGCAGACAGAGGCAGGGTAGGGCGCCTGCAGTGGAATACAGACGGGGAGGCAGAGCGTCTGCAATGGGATGCAGACAGGAGAGGGCAGAACATCTTTAATGGGATACAGACGGGGGTGGCAGTGCATCAAGCAATGGCATACAGACAGAGGACAGTTTTGAGCAAACCTTCAGCAGAAAAAAGGTACAATGTATATGTGATGGGAATTTTCTGTTCTGGGGAAAAGGCAAAACAGCAGAAAATTATTTAAATGCAAGGAGAATGCAGAACTCAGTGGTACAGAGGGATCTGTGTGTCTTAGTACATGAATCACAACAAATGCATCTGAAGACGCAGCTGGTGATTTGGAAGGTAAATGGAATGATTCTGTTTCGTGTAAGTGGTGTTATGTTTGATCTTAGCGATGATTTTTGCATCAGTACAGGACATTGCTGAGATCACATCTGATGTATTATGTGTCGTTATAACTACCTTAACTGATAAAAACAAAATTGCATTCGAAACGTTTCAAAGATTTTTCTCTTACAAGTAGGGCCATTTATTGTTAATGAAGTTTTTCTGTGTATGACAACAGCAATAATGCACTGACCTGGAGTCGAGAATGTGATGGTGTCACACAGTTAAGACAATATTCAAGGAGAGCACACATGGTCCGGTTTAGGGTCTGATAACATTACTGATTTAACTGAGAGTTGGGTTAATATACCCGATCTCTGAAGGAACAGTCTATTGCTCCCTTTCTGTTTCCCTGCCGCTCAACACAGCAATGCCTGGGAGTGAAAAAATAAACAGTCGCCTTTCCCACTCATGGAAGATTCCTGATGAGGATTCATTGGAATTTGTCCACTGCCTGAAGCAAATAAATTCAGCCAAATCCAACTGTTTCAGGAAGACATCCCATTGTCAGAAGGTTATGCGAGATGCATAACTTGAGAAGTAATTATTCAGACTCGATAGTGAGGGGAACAGACAAGAGATTCTGTGGCTGCAAATGGGAATCCAAGATGATGCAGAGTCAACTATGTGCCAGGGTCCAGGATGTCTCAGAGCGGCTGGAGAACGTACTCACCGGGGAGGGGGAGCAGCCAGAAGCCACTGAACACATTGGTGCAAATGACACAGGTAGAAATAGTGATGAGGTTCTGCAGAGTGACTATAGAGAGCTAGGAAAAAGGGGAAAAGACAAGACCACAACAATCGTAATATCGGGTTTACTTCCAGTGCTCTGTGCTAGTGAGGGTAAGAACAGGAGGACATGGCAGATGAATGCGTGGCCAAATAATTGGTTGAGGAGGTATGGATTCAGAGTTTTAGATCACTCGGATCTTTTGTGGGGTAGAGGTGACATGCTCAAGAAGAACAAGTTGTACCTGAATTGGAAGTGGAATAATAGCCTGGCTGGTAGGTTTGCTAGTGTTACAAGGGAGTGTTTCAGCTAGATTGGCTGGCGTGGGAGCCACGTGGGATCCTCAACAGCAGGGTTGCAAATGCGAGGCTGGAAGGAGACACCATAATTACAAATAGTAAAGTGCAGAGATAGGTTAGTCAAGAACACGACAGGGAGCAACGAATGCCTGTTGGATTAAATTGCACCTGTTTCAATGTAAAATGGCTGACAGGTAAGTCCGATGATCTCAGTGCGTGGATAGGTATGTGAGACTGGGATGTTATAGCCATAACAGACACATGGCTAAGGGAGGGACAGCACTGGCAACTTAATGTACTAAGGTACAGGTTCTTTATGCGAGACAGAGATGGTAGAAAAAGGGGACGGGGAGTTTCATTTTTGATTAAGGCGAGAATCACCTTAATGTACATGGATTTTAGTAAGGCATTTGATAAGGTTCCCCATGGTAGGGTTATGCGGAAAGTCAGGAGGCATGGGATAGAGGGAAATTTGGCCAATTGGATAGAAAACTGGCTAACTGGTAGAAGTCAGAGAGTGGTGGTAGATGGTAAATATTCAGCATGGAGTCCAGTTACAAGTGGAGTTCCGCAGGGATCAGTTCTGGGTCCTCTGCTGTTTGTAATTTTTATTAATGACTTAGAGGAGGGAGTCGAAGGGTGGGTCAGTAAATTTGCAGATGATACAAAGATAGGTGGAGTTGTGGACAGTGAGGAGGGCTGTTGTCGGCTGCAGAGGGACTTAGATAGGATGCAGAGCTGGGCTGAGGAGTGGCAGATGGAGTTCAACCCTGCCAAGTGTGAGGTTGTCCATTTTGGAAGAACAAATCAGAATGCGGAATACAGGGTTAATGGTAGGGTTCTTGGTCAGGTGGAGGAACAGAGGGATCTTGGGGTCTATGTACATAGATCTTTGAAGGTTGCCACTCAGGTGGATAGAGTTTGTAAGAAGGCCTATGGAGTATTATCGTTCATTAGCAGAGGGATTGAATTCAAGAGTCGTGAGGTGATGTTGCAGCTGTACAGGACTTTGGTTAGGCCACATTTGGAGTACTGTGTGCAGTTCTGGTCGCCTCACTTTAGGAAAGATGTGGAAGCTTTGGAGAGGGTGCAGAGAAGATTCACCAGGATGTTGCCTGGAATGGAGAGTAGGTCGTACGAGGATAGGTTGAGAGTTCTCGGCCTTTTCTCGTTGGAACGGCGAAGGATGAGGGGTGACTTGATCGAGGTTTATAAGATGATCAGAGGAATAGATAGAGTAGACAGTCAGAAACTTTTTCCCCGGGTACAACAGAGTGTTACAAGGGGACATAAATTTAAGGTGAAGGGTGGAAGGTATAGGGGAGATGTCAGGGGTGGGTTCTTTACCCAGAGAGTGGTGGGGGCATGGAATGCGCTGCCCGAGGGAGTGGTAGAGTCAGATTCATTGGCGACCTTTAAGCGGCATTTGGATAGGTACATGGATGGGTGCTTAATCTAGGATAGAAGTTCGGCACAACATCGTCGGCCGAAGGGCCTGTTCTGTGCTGTATTGTTCTATGTTCTATGTTCTATGTTCTATCACAGCAGTAATCAGCGATAAAATAACTGATGGATCATCCACTGAGGATTTGTGGGGGAGCTAAGAAATAAGAAGGGAATGGTGATTTTTTGGGGGGGTTGTACCATAGGCCCTCAAATAGTAAACGAGGAATTAGCCGAGCAAAAATATGTAGAGCGATTGGGGACACTGGCAGGGCCAATGTGATTGCCATAGTAGGAGATTTTAATGTTCGAAACCGAGACTGGGAATGATATAGAATTAAGGACTGAGATGGGGTGCATCTGTTAAGTGTGTCCAAGAAAGTTTCCCCAAGCAATGTGTAGAGGGTGCAACTCGGGAAGGGGTAAAACTTGACCTACTCTAAGAAGTAGGGCAGGACAGGTGACTGAGGTGAATGTGAGGGAGCACTCTGGGACCAGTGACCATAGTTGTATTAGTTTTTAAATAGTTATGGAGAAGGACAAAACTGGTCCATATCTTCAATTTCTAATTTGGGGCAAGGCGAATTTTGATGGAATTAGACAGGAGCTTGTAGGGGTTAGTTGGAGGAGTTTGCAAGTGGGAGGCCTTGAAAAGTGAAATGTCTCGAGTTCAAGGTCTACATGTTCCTTTGAGGTAAAAGGCAAGGTTAGCAGGAATAGGGAACACTGGATGTCAGGAGGTATTGAGGCTTTGACAAGAAAAAAGATGGCGTGGCTCAGGTCCATGCAGCTGGGATCGAGGGAATCCCTGGAGGTATATAGGGGGATACAGGTGTTTATTGAAGAAGGAAATCAGGAGGGCGAAAAGGGGGCACAAGATAACCTTGGCTGAGAAGATTTGGCTCAATACAATGAGGTTCTTTAAGTGTATTAAAGACAAAAAGAATAACTAAATGCGAATATGACCCCTCAAGGTCCAAACTGGACATGCCTGTCTAGAACAAGAGGAGATTTGTGAGATTTTCAATGAACATATCTCCCTTGTCGTTACCGTGGAGAAATACATGAAGACTTGGGAGCTTAACAAAGGTCATGGTGATATCTTGGGTTCGTCAATATCACAGGAGAGGACTTGTTGGATGCATTAGAATGTACGAAGGTGGATAAATCTCCTGGTCCTAAACAGATCCTTCCAAGAACACTTTTAGAGACGACCGAAGAAACTACGGGAACCTGGTTGATAATTTTACATTTTGTTAGCCGCAGGGTAGGGTCCAGAATATTGGAGGGTAGCAAATGTTGTGCCATTATTCAAGAAGGGAAGCAAAGAAAAATCTGGGAACTATAGACCAAAAAGCCTAACATCTGTGGTAGGTAGGTTACTTGAGAAGACTCTGAGGGATAAGATGTACGTGCATTTGTAAACACAGCATTTGATTAGAAATGTTTTTTTTCAGATTCCCGACAGTTTGCAAACAGGCCACTTGGCCCAACAAGGCCACACTGACCCTCCGAACAGAAACCCACCCAGTCCCATTCTCCTACTCTATATTTACCCCGTCTAATGCACATAACACTTTGTGTAACTTAGCATGGCCAATTCACCTAACCTGTATATCTTTGGATACTGAGGAAAATGCAGCACCC
This sequence comes from Chiloscyllium punctatum, assembly GCF_047496795.1. Taxonomy (NCBI): domain Eukaryota; kingdom Metazoa; phylum Chordata; class Chondrichthyes; order Orectolobiformes; family Hemiscylliidae; genus Chiloscyllium; species Chiloscyllium punctatum. Next base: position 79,577,984 of record NC_092759.1, on the reverse strand, counting down.
GGAGGAAACGAACACAAACACAGGTAGATTGTGAAAACTCCACACAGAAAGTCACTCGAGGCTGTAACCAAACCTGGATGCGTGGCACTATGAGATAGTAGTGCTCACCACTGAGCCACCATGCCTCCCCTTGCTTTTTTTAGTATAGTTCAATGACAGAGGTAGAAAATCTATTCTGCCCTTTACCCATGATTTATGTTCCAAGATCACATACCATAGATAGTTTATTCTCCATTGAAAGTGTCATCTTATTATTATTTATTATTGTTTGTTATTAGTAATTTTAAGAATGATTATTAATAGTTGTTTTTATACCGGAAACATTGCATGGTTTTGTAAGTGGGAGATCATGCCTTACAAATTTCTTTGAGTTCTTTGATGAAGTGACCAGGAATATTGATGAGTGCAGGGCGGTAGACGTCGCCTGTATGGTTTCCATCGGCCTTTGAAAAGGTTACCCTTGGTCGGCTGATCTGGAAGGTTAGAATCGCATGGAATCCAGAAGGAACTGGCAAACTGGGCTTGATCGTAGTAAGCAGAGGATACTAGTGCAAGGAGGCTTTCGGACTGGAGGCCTGTGACACATGAAGTGCATCAGGGGTCAGTGCTGGGCACATTGTTGTTTATTATCTATATGAATTATATTCTTGAGAATGTACAACGCATGATTAATAAATTTGAAGATGACACTAAATTAGGTGGTACGGTGGTCTTTGAGGAAGTTAATAAGAGATTTCAGCAGGAACTTGATCAACTGAGAGGTGGGCCGAGGAATATTTTTGCAAAGTTAGATCAATGTAGGTGTCTCATGGTGAATGGTAAGGCCTTAAACAATGTAGTTGAACAGAGGGACCATTGGGTTCAGTTCCCCCGTTATCTGAAAGTTGGGAAACAGGTAGACATGGCAGTGAGGAAGGCTTTTGGAACACTGGCATGCATCGGTCACGACATGGAGGAGAGAAGTTGGGAGGTTATGTTGCAGTTCAACAGGATGTTGGTGAGGCTGTAGTTGTAGTGTTGTGTTCAGTTTTGGTCACATTGCGATCAGAAGGATGTTTTTAAATTAGAATGTGCGCAGATGGAATTTACAAAGATGTTGCCAGGACACAACAGTGTGACATAGAGGGAGAAGTTGGACAAGTGAGGACATTTCTTTAGAGCATAGGAGACTGAGGGGGATCTTATAGAAGTGTACAAGATTATGACAGGCATGGATAGGGTGAATGGATTCAGCCTTTTTTCCCGGAGTTGGGGAATCGTGGAGGAGAGGGCATCAGTTTAAGGTGAGAGGAGAAACAATAAAAGGCAAACTGATGGAAACTGTTTTACCCAGGGAGTGGTACGCAAAGGGAAAGAACTGCCAGCGGAAGTGGTTGAAGCATTTATATTAACAATATTTAAACGGTATTTGGACAGGTGCATGGACAGGAAAGGACGAGAAGGCTTTGGGCAAAGTGCTGGGAAATGGCGTTAGTGTGGATGGACTTTTTGGTCAGCATGAATCAGTTTGGGCCAAAGGGCATCTCTCCATGCTGTAGGACTTGATTGCTCTATAAATAGAACAGCATTCGGTTCAAACTCTCATTTCTCTTTTGGTCATGAGTTCGAATAATATTTGGACAAAGTTCTTTCAAAATTGCAGTTATTTTGTTATTCAATTTGTTATCAAACATACGTGTCTGTGTGTGTGTGTGTGTGTGTGTGTGTGTGTGTGTATGTTGTGTGTGTGACATATTTGCAATACTCAATCGTCATTCTTCTTTCCATCACAGTTTGAGTAATTTTGTTTTGGTCACAAACGTGTTTTAGCAGATTAAAGAAATCTGCCAGACTTGTTCCTAACACTGACAATGACACAGTCTGAGAACCATAGCATTGGCCATATCACCAACCTAGTTATATTTTCTTTTTATGGCCAGTGGACGAGTAGGACTAGAAAAGGGAACATTGATCCAAAAACATAGTTAATTATCGACTCAGCGAGCCGAACGTCAGTGTCGAGGAGTTTGTTGGAGGGAATTCTGAGGGATAGGATTTTCATCCATTTAGAAAGACGAGGACTGATTAGTGATAGTCAACATAGCTTTGTACGATCGAAGCCATGCCTCTTTAATGTGACGGAGTATTTTGAAGAGGTGACAAAGAAGATTGAAGGCACTGTTGTGCACATGGTTTACATAGACTTCAGCAAGGCGTTTAATAGTATTTCCCCATTGGAGACAGATTACTAAGGTTAGGTCATGTGGTTTCCAGGAAAATCTAACCAATTGGATACAAAATTGGATTGAAGATGATGGATTGTTTTCCAGACTGGAGGCCTATGGCCAGAGGTGTGATGAAAGAATCAGTGCTGAGCTCACAGCTACAGCTTCTCATCATGTATATAAACGACTTGGATATGAATATCGGAGACATGGTAAGTAAGTTCGAAGATAACATCAAAGAAGTGGTGCAGAGGACAGTGAAGAAGATTAGCTCAGAGAACAACAGCAATACTGACCGTCAATGGGCCAAGAACTGGCAGATGGCGTTTGATTTTAATATTGGTGAAGTTTTTTGCATTTTGGTAAGTTAAAGCAGGGTAGTGCCCTGGGGAAAGTTTTTGAACAAAGAGACCTCGGGTGAATGTTCATTGATCCTTGAAAGTGGGGTTACAGGTAGACAGGGTGGTGAAGAAAGCGGTTGGCATACTTACCTTAATCGGTCAGAACTTTGAGTAAAGGAGTAGGGGTGGCATATTGCGCTTGTACGGGATGCTGATGAGGCCACATTAAATACTGCTCTGCAGCCATTTCCATCCTCTACGAGCACTTCCACAGAACACAGAACAAAGTACAGTACAGCACAGTACAGGCCATTCGGCACTCGATGTGGTTCCCCGATTTATCCTACTCTAAGATCAGACTCACCGACATGCTTCCTTTCACTTTCTTCCATATGCCTATCCAAGATTCTCTTAAGTTTCCCCCACGTATTTGACTCTATTTCCACTGCCGACAGTGCATTCCACACACCTACCTCTCTCTGACTAAAGACTCTTACCACTGATATTTCCCCGAAACCTTCATCTAATTACCTTATAATTATGACCCCTTGTGATAGATATTTCTGCCCTGGGAAAAAAAGTCTCTGGCTATTCACTCTATCGATGACTCTCAACATCTCGTACACCTCTATCAATTTACCTCTCATCTTTCTTTGCTCCATTGAGAAAAACCCTCACTCCCTCAAGGTTACGTCATAAGACCTGCCCTCCAGTCCAGACAGCATCCTGGTAAATTTCCATTTCACCCTTTCTAAAGCTTCCACATCCTGCCTATAATGGGTGACCAGAGCTGAACACAATATTCCAAGTGTGGTCTAACCAGAGCTCTTTCGAGCTGCAACTATACCTCATGGCTCTTAAACTCAATCCCCCGCTAATGAAAGCCAACACAACATATTTCTTCTTAACAACCCCATCAACTTGGGTAGCCAATTTGAGGGATGTGTGGACAAGGACTCCAAGATCCTTCTGTTCCTCCACACTGACAAGAATCCTGCCATTAACCAAGTATTCTGCATTCACATTCGAGCTTGCAAAGGGAATCCCTTCACATTTTTTCCAGTTTGAACTCCATCTGCCACTTCTCAGCCCAGCTCTGCATCCTGTCCATGTCACGTTGCAACCTACAACATCCAGGTCATTTATAAAATAAAAAATAGTAGGGGTTCCAGAACCGATCTCCACTGGTCGCTTTCAGGGATCTCTCTCCCCTAAAACTCTGTGTAAGACAAGTCCAAACAATCACTACCCTCTGTTCGAAGAAAGCATTCTCTCCTTCTACACCATGACATATTGATATGAACAAAAGAGGGAACACTGAGGTGAGGGAGACTGGCCTCGACATCAAGGCAGTGTTATACTGAGGATGACATCAAGGAGCCTGAGCAAAATCACACTTAATGAGAATTGATTGTGACCTCTCGACTGTTTGTAGTCATTCACAACACAAGGGAGATGTTTAACATCAGTGGGCATCAATCATCTCAGCCGTGGGGCATTTCTGTAGGAAAGCTTCAGGATAGCTCCATCAGCCCAGGCATCTCCTGTTTGTCAGCGGGGATTCCCTGCAATGTGGACAGAGGTCATTCAGCACATTGAGTCCAGACTGACCAGAAAGGGGAATATTCACTGAAGTTTACATAATGTTCGAACAAGTTGTCCCTCTTCAGCTCTTGAAGCATTCTGTGTCCATGTGTAACTTGGCCTGGGCAACATTCAAAATCGTGCTGTTAACGTCTGGGTAACATTTATATAGCAGCACTGTACATTTCCACCGTAAAAGAAGGAGCACATTCAATATGGTTTCACACGAATGTGGGGAAGTCATTCAGCCCAATAAAACTACTGGGCACAAGAGGGATAGCCCATTCAGTTCCTCCTGCTGATTACACTGGAAAAGAAGGAATCTGCTTACTCCCACATGTCACTTACACGGGATCAGAAAGAGACAATTTCACACCCGGATTTACTAACGAAGGAACAGGAAGAGGTCATTCAGCTTCTCAAGTCACTAACTGAGTAACAGGAAAGTGTCCGAAATGTTTGAACATTGCAAACAAATGGAGCAGGGGCTGCACAGACAGACTGCTTCAAATTGATCCACATGGCTTAATTAGTCATAGTACATAAGTGTTACTTTAACACGGTTTTCTGGCAGTCGGAATGAAGCCAACCTTTTTTTAATCAATCTCCAAGTTGTCTTCAGTCTCCGAGAAGGCAGACCCATGGTTTCCATGGATGTTAGAAGCTAGTGGGGAATGACTAACCGTTTCAGAATGAAGTTACTGTGGCTGCTGACAGGTTTGTGTGCAAAGTGACATTCAATTCAATGTCACACTTGCGCATTCAAGTGTCCAGATTTCGTTCAGAGCCTGTACCTTTCTTTTAATCGACATGGGGGCTCGGCAGATGCATGTAAACTATCGGGAATCAAACAAACTCTGAAAAGGATGTAATTTATACCTTATTCAGCTAATTGAGACATAATGAATGTTCGTCCATAACCATCAAGTTTCAGCTTCTTATTCTCTCGCAGCGCTACGGAGTAAACATACCGTTCCTGCACTCTCTCCTCATGGTACCATCATGCCAGAGTTTAGTCTGATAAAACTCCTTTGCACTGTCTCGGTGACATGGAGATCATTATTTATAAAGCAGGCCAAATCTGTACACAATGCACCAAATACTCTCTCATCAAAACACTATCATTAAGAAAGTTATAACTCTGGTACTTCAATCATGTTGCATTAAGAGCCACATATCATTTACTTTCTGCCCCGTATGAATTTGTTTATGACTTAAGATCAAGGAGATCCAGATCATTTTCCACAACACCATTTCCCAATGTCTCACCATTTAATAAACATAAATGGACATGATGATATTTGTTGTTCCCATCTGATCATTTTTATACCTTGTGAACAGCAATTGCCCAAACACTGATCAATCTGATACAGATCAAGCCTTCAGTCCAGCCAAAAACACTACTCTTCTCATATCTCCATTACCTAATTTTTAATCCATAGGGTATATATTCCAATCCTACCTACCCATGGAGTCTAACATTCCACACTCACCTGTTTTCAACCATGTCAAGCATGTGCTGAAAATGCAAATACTTCACTCCCATTGATTCTCAATTTCGATGTCACAATGGACAATCTCCACAAACCCCAGCAGGTTTATCAAAGATCATTTCCCTTTCTTGAATCTAGGCCGACTCTACCAAATTACATCATTGTTCTCCAAATGTCTAGTTGTCACGTTCCTTATAAAATGTTTCAATGTTTTTTTCTGACTGCTGACCTCAAGCTATTTAGTTTTCTTTTATCTCCTTCCATCCTGTTTTAAATATTTAATTTGACAATGGCTACTTTCCAGTCTGCAGCATCCTTTCTAGAATCGAATCAGCTTTCAAGAATAATTATTTCACTGGCTCTGTTCTCACCTCCTCAATACTCTGGGATGTAGCTCATCAGATGCAGCAACTTATGAAACTTAAATTCGATTAGATTTCCAAAAAAATACTCTTCATTAATTCTAATTTCCTGCAGTTCCTCATTTTTACAAGTCACCTCACCTTGTATCTTTATATGTGTGAAAGTTATTTCTGTACCTTTCTCTGTGGACATGGAACCAATGCATTCCTCTCAGCAGGCAGGTGGCTTCGGTTAGCTCGTGTTACATCGGAGGACTACACTTCCGAGATGGTGGATATATTACCCAAGCCTTCCTCGGATGTTTCAGAATTGAAACAGTTCACTTCAAGGTGAGAGTCTGCACAGTCCTGTCCCTGATGTGAGACTATCGGTTATACTGAAGGAGGGGATACAGCTCAGTGATCACCTCGTTTTTGAAACAAGCTGGTTTCACATTTTACACATGAATTGGTCCAGATTAGACAAATGTTTCTGGAAATCCCAGAGAGGAAGGTGCAGTTCCTTGATCCTCCCTGTTTACAGAGCTTCCCTTCTTTGTTGTATCTGCTCCATTTGTTTACCATGGACCCAGACACTCTGTAAATGCAGTGTCCAGAGTGGGGTCACCAAGCCCTCTGGTCTCCCGGAATGAACTCAGCAGCTGACAAAACAAACCGGAGAATACCATCCACAGGAACTCCACTGACTTTTTAATGACAGCAACAAGTCAATGCCCCACACACATGGTGCACCCATTCAGTGTTGAAAATTCCTTCACCTCGGCAGTTTCTGTTCCTGGTTGAGAAAGCCGTTACATCTCTGCACAATCCCGCAGGAACAGTTCCTCTATCGAAAGAAGCATTTGACACTGTAACATTACCTTTCCCTGCATCTCAGCAACGAGACAGGCAACACCATTATTGCCAATGGAGTAGATCATCACACTCAGAGAAGAGAGACAGAGGGAACAGAATTCACTTTAACCAGGTACATACCTCAATGGACGTGATATTCGGGAATATGGGAAAGACAGGAATGTTAGAATAACCTCCCATTCTACTTTCCTTCAAGTTAATCATTACCAATCTTTTTGTTTGCTTTTCTTTTCTCTAACTCTCTCTCTTTTGCTGGACATTTCTTCATCCATTCAACACAAACCTCCCACTCACCCTTCCAACCATGCCTGATATAATAATATTATTTCCCAGTTGCATTGAGTTTTGATAGAATCACTGAACTCAAAAAGTTCTATTTTTCTCCTGACAGAGACTGTCATGCCTGTTGAGATTCTCCAACACTGGAGAATTTTATTTCAGATCTCCATTATCCGCAGTTCCTTGGTTTATTTCACCTTTAATGTTGTTGTTTCATGATATGTCAGAATCACTGGCAAGGGCAGCATGTGTTGTCCATCCTAATTGCCCTTGACTGTGAGGCCATGTGTCAAGACAACATGGAGCCAACTATTTCATTGTGGGTCTGAAATCACACTTAATCCAGACTAGGCAATAATGTTAAGTTTCTTTACCAAAGACGATTAATAATAAAATAAATCCTGATCATTTATGGTTTCCATCAGTGACATGTCATGCCAATTTTTGTCATTCAAATTTTAGTTTAGTCATCTGTTGTGGTAGGATTTCAAACAATGGCTTTCAAGTCATAATCTGTGCCTCTGAATTACACGTCCAGTGACATTATGAATCTGATACAGAGTACCAGTTGTGAAGTAACTGTAGTGACGAGAACAAGCTTGTGGTCAAAATATTTGTAACTGGAAGAGAGGTCAGAATACAATCGGAGCCATACATTGTGAAGTTAACAAAGGGATAGATGATGTTTAATTCAGCAACAACACTGAGGCAGAGGTGGAGACTGGGGACATTTTTGAGGTGGGTGTGGGCAGGTTTGATGACAGAGAGAATACAGAGACATAAAGCAGTTCAGGGCAAAAGTCAAATTTGAGGTTCTGGACAGTCTTGTTCCTTCTTAGATGTTTCTAAGTGAAGAGTCTGAAATTCATTTGAAGGAGGTGGAGCATGTTACTGAACCGGAATAAAATACTCTACATCTTTGCGAAATATAAATAACAAAATTCGCAATGATATTCATCATAGGTTATAGAATTGACAGGGAAAGACTTACCAGGAATACCAATAATAGTTAGGATCGGTAAATTAACCGGCTTGAATAATTATCATGACGGCTTCGATCCGCAACTCTAACCATGGCCAATCCTGAGAAAGCCAGTAAAGACCCCAGGATAAACTCCTGTTCATTGTTGGAACATTCCAGTCTATTGTTCTCAGATTCAATTACTCTCCGTCTCTCTGGAGCTGCTGGTCCCTATCGTATTGAGGATGACGCTGCCCCTGATGCTATGGAATAGCAGGTTCAAAGAAGCCCCTTAATTATGGAAGAGGGAAACTCTCCAGTGGCACAGTTAGGGTCCATGAAGAGTGACATCAATCACAGTCACCCAACAAACAGCTCCAGTTAACGCATTTCACTACATCACTTTTCGACCACAAACATACTTGGTCTGGGTGGGATGTTGACATCGCTGACTATTGGGTAAATGGCACATCTCCAATTGTAAAGTTAGAAGTGACGGAGAGAGATAATGCTTTCTCTTCACTCGCATGATGATTCGACTGTGTTTTGGCACGGTAGGAATTTGCTAGGCTTCCGACGTCGTCTGTATCTGACCAACCAGGCCTGCTACATCCCTTCATTTTTAAAATTTATTTTTAACTTTGACAATTATCTTACCATCATTTAACTGCTTAGGTGGGGTTAGGCATTTTTGAGAGGCTCCTACAGTGGCATAGACTGCGCAGATACCATCCATTCCTTTTTCTCCTCGCAACCACAGCCGGGTCCTGGAGAGTGATGGTCAAGCTGTCACAGAAGCAGGATTCTTAATTTTACCTTTTGTCAGTTATGGCTTGGGTCTCAGCAGAGTTGGAAGGCAGGAAACCTCTCCAGTCTGCCACGCACTCTCCCTGAGATTTCTCTCAGAATTGACTTTTGTTGTTCTTTCCTCCTGGATTGGAGAACTGCATGTCTGTTTCCTGAATTTGTTTTGTGACAAGGATGATACCATATTGGAGTAGTTACTGTATAGTAGTTAAATAATGTATTATTCTCTTATCTTGTCCAATAGAATTAAGTTTTTGTTGTATTTTATCTACTGTGTTTGAATATTTTGTATTTTGCTTAGTGTCGAACATTTTGACCAAGCAAAATGCATCTGAAACACAGCACCTCACATTTACCTTTAGAATAAGAAATCCTTTTGGTTGCGACTGCCTTCATCAAATAATTTCAGGTGCTTCTGGGCGTTTGCATCGCAAGAAGGACAGACATTCACATTTTATTTGGATAATTATTTCATGGACAACATATTGCAGAAATACAGGGTTTGACTGCGGAATGTGTTGAGCTAAAGGAATGATAGCTCGATCAGGAATTATTTCGGATACTTAATCCACCTAACAGATCCAGCCCAGACACTTATACGCCCAGATGAAGTATCTGCTCAGCATGGGGCACTGTGAAGATCAGGCTGAGAATAAAATAACAATGTGTCCAGGGAGAATTGTGCAGACCAGAATCATTACAACACAGCAATCTCTCCAGGGTGGAATACTGTGCAGTCCTGGCTCAGACAAACCAGCAATCTGTCCAAGGATGGAAGACTGCGCAGGTCTCACCAGGCCACGAACTATCTGTCCAGCATGGGAACCAGCACAGACCACACCAATGCATTGATTCAGTAATCCAGGTGAAACGGTCTATCTGCAGCCCATGCCAGTGTCTTGCTTTATAAATGCGACAAGGTTTCTGTTCAGTATGATAGCTCTACAGTGAATAGATCTGTTAACCTGGAGCAGTTACCCTCCCAGCATGTAGAGCTGTGTACACCACCCCAGTGCATTGAACTGCAAACCAGTAGCAGTTAGCTTCCCAGCATGTAGAGCTGTGCACACAACCCCAGTGCATTGATCTGTAAACCGGGAGCAGTTACACTCCCAGCATGTAGGACTGTGTACACCTCCCCAGTGCATTGATCTGTAAACCAGGAGCAGTTAAACTCCCAGCATGTAGGACTGTGTACACCACCCCAGTGCATTTCTCAGTAACACTGTGTTAGATCACAGCCCAGCGCGGGGAAACTTGCAGCCCATGCAGGGAGTGACAGGATGCGTAGCTCCCATCCATTTATAACTCCATACATCCATTGTGGCATGACAAGGGGTGCTGTGGGTGTGAAAATCACAAGCAGTTCAATTCCCTACACTGACAGAGGTGACCATGAAAGGGACGCTCTCTCAACCACACCCCATCACCCGATATGTAGCAACTCTCAGGGCAAACCACCACGAGCGTTTTCTCTCTCTCAAGACAGAGCATTCCCATGGCCCTTTCAAACTCTGTTCTATCACTGTTTGCATTTTAAAATGTTTTCTAGATTATCGACTGTGGACAACTGAGAACTATAAACCTGCGCATACAGGAAACTGACAAACACTGACGAAATACTTAACTACACTAGCAACCATCCCAACACACACAAACGAAGCTGTATCAGAACACTATTGCAACGAGCTACCACACATTACAGCGCAGACGAACTTCGGAAAACAGAGGAGAACCACGTATTCAAGATGAGCGGATACTCAAAAATACAGTCCGCAGATTCCTCAAGAACAAACCACGACAAGCAGAACAAACACAGCCAGAGACCCTAACCACCTTACCATATATCAAAGAAGTTTCAGAAATGACAGCCAGACTTCTAAGACCCCTCGGATTCCTAGTAGCATACAAACCCACCAACACTCACAAACAAAAACTAACAAACTGAAAAAAAAACCAGTACAACCCATGGACAAAACCAACGTCATCTACAAAATTCCATGCAAGGTCTGCCACAAACACTACGTAGGACAAACAGGAAGAAAGTTAACCATCAGGATACACGAACACCAGCAAGCCACGAAAAGACACGACCCTCTCTCCCTCGTAGCCCGACATACGGATTAAAAAAAAACACCATTTCGACTGGAGCAACACACCTATCCTGGGACAGGCTAAGCAAAGACATGCCAGAGAATTCCTAGAGGCCTGGCACTCCAGTAACAACGCCATAAACAAACACATAGATCTAGATACCATGTATCAACCCCACAGAAAATGAACGGGAAATGACATTATCACAAACCCCAGGAACCCCATCCAGGACAAACATATAAATAGAAAGCAGGAGACAACAGCTTCGCTTCACTTGGGGGTCGCCACTGATGATGTTACTTAGCCAGGTGATGAAATGTCTGGATATCAGACCTACAGCTCAGCGAGCAAACCTACACCCTAAACCTCAACCTGAGCTACAAACCTTCACAAACTTTGCAACTAAGGATATAATTACATTGGAAGCAGTTCAGAGATGTATCAACTCATGTATTCCAGGGACGAAGGCCTCATATTATGGAGACTTTAACAGGTTACACATAGAAAGAGAGATGATCTCATTGAAACATACAAGACCTCCAGCAGAGTGGATCAGGTAAATACCCACTGAGTGTTTTAATGGTCCAAATTTGTTGTCATTGTTATACAACCTAGACAGTGTGGAAGCAGGATATTCTGCCCATCAAATCCACACAGACAAACCGAATAGCATCCCACCCAGTCCTGACCCCCACCCTATCCATGTAATCCTGCATTTCGCATGCCTAATCCACTTAATCTACATATCTCTGGGAATTATGGGCAACTTAGCATGTCCAATCCACTCTGAGCTACACATTTCTGGACTGTGGCAGGAAACTGGAGCACTGGGAGGAAACGAACACAGACATGGCAAGAATTTTCAAACTCGACATAGAGGGTCGCCCAAGGATGGAATTGCACCCACCTCCTTGGTGATGTGAGGCAGCAGCACCAACCACAGATTCAGCATGCTGCTCTGTTAGTTCTGTTAGTTACTTGTGGCTGTCTAAAGAAATCTACCTGACTTGTTCCTACCACTGAAACTGACCCAATCTGTGTCTTTTATCATCGGCCATATCATCAAACTGGTGACTTTTAAGATTTGTTTTGAGCAGTGAAGGAATTGGAAGAGAAAAGGAAACAGTGACACGCTCCAACCTCAGTCAAAACAGGAATGAGGAGAAATTCACAAGGTGGGATTTCACTCAAGTGGTAATTCTCTTTCCCAGAAGTTTTGGATGGTAAATCTTTATATTATATCGAGGCTGGGTTCGTCAGGTTGTCCATATACAGATGGATCAGGCATAATGGTGCAGGGAGTGAAAAGTGCAACTGGGGCCACAATGAAATGAGCCACAACCGTATTTACTGTTGGAGTAGTGTCAAAGTGCAGAATGGCCCACTCCTATCCCTCAGCCCATTGTTATGTTGTTTCATTCAGCCCTTCGGACCAGCTACACAGGGGCAGATCGAGGCCACTCCGATGCTTAGGTGTAGTTTGGGAAAAGTACTTGGAAAATCCAGGCTGAGTCAGGAATTGACCTCCACCCCAATCCCTCTTTCCAGGCCTTCCCTCTCCGTAACTGCTACGACAGTTGTGGGTCATGTTACAGAATTTGATTCGCTTTGAGTACAGCCCTCTACCTGCTTCCAGGGTGAGTTCAAACAAATCCTCTGCTCTGCCTGAATACAACATTGGACAACACCATTTTCAGGAAAATAACCAGTTACTTTCCAAAAGAATAACAATAGAACGTAAGAAATACGAACCGGACAAGGCCATTCAGCCCCTCAAGCTTGCAATGTCATTTAATCAGAACATAGCTGATCTACATCGGAGCTCAACTACAATTTCCTGCTCAGCCCTTGTATCCCTGGACTCGCTGATATGTCAAAATCCAATCCACCCCGTGTATAAATACATTCAGTGTCCCAGCCCCCTCACTCTCTGGGTTAGGGAATTCCAGACATTCACTACCTTCTGAAAGAAGACATTTATTTGCATATCCCTTATTCTGTATCTCCATCACGGAGTTCGACGCTCTGCCCTGGAATGGATTCAAATTCTCAAAATCTACATTGTCGAGCCCCCTTTGTATCTTGTATATTTCAGTAATATCACCCTCATTCATTTTAACCACAATGAATAATCGCCTCATCCTTTTAGATGTACTCAATAATTCAACCCTTTCATTCCAGGAATCCGCATAACGAACCAACCTAGTTACTTGCTGCATCAGCATGCTGTCGTTATGTTTCAAACACAAGTACAATCCCATCCCTTTGCACTGTTCTTTTTGTGTGAGTCATTTCCATTAAATAACAGCCTGCCTTTTAGATCTCAGTGTCATCCTCAAATTCGCATGTACAATGCACTCAGCTCTTGCTGCAGGCTATCAGTATAGATTGTAACTAAATCGTGCCATTGCACTGATATTTGTGATACTCCAGCAGATACTTTTTATCAGGAAGATCCATAAACCCTGACTCTCCGATTTCGATGTGTTAACCAACCGTCATCCCATGATAATATATTAAGCGTCATACTACGAGCTCCAGTAATGTGTAAACACCTTTGCTTTGTGATACCTTTTGGAAACCCTTTAGAAAACCTCGTGTCTACCAGTTCCCTTGTTACATTCTCAGGGATCTCCACAAAAAGCTTTGAATGATTTTACAGGGAAATTATAGATCCCCTTTCAGAAAACCATGCTGACTCCATGTGTAGCTTTTCTAAATGCCCTCCAGTCCTTTCCTTAATAACAGACTCTCACAGATTCCCAGCAATACTGGTGAGGCTAAATAGTTCCTGCTTTCAGTCTCTCTATTTTCTTGAAGACAGGCGCCACATTGGAGGGTCTCTAGAATCGCTGTTTCATTCCTGCGATCCAGAGAGTAATAGACTTTTTTTCCCTCGTTACCACCAGTAATTATGTAACCGCTGCTTTTAAAACCAACTATGAATTAGTACTGACCTGTGTACCCTTAATTTTATCTGTATATTGAAAAAAAACTTGTTCCGTTTGTTAGAGGCTGTTCAAGAACTTCCCTCCTATGACCATTTTGTTTATATCATTGAAATACTTACAGTGCCTTTCCCTGTGAGAAATGATGCAAAATTCCGGTGTAAATTATCTGTCTGTTCCCACCAGGCACGCCGTCCAAACGTCCTCAATCTACTTCCCTGACTTCCTTTCTCCCAAAGGTCACAGATTCATATTGGACTTTCTTTATATACACAGAAAAGCTCGTGCCGCTTGTTTTTATATTTCTTGCCAATTTGCTTACATAATGGCTTTTCTTCCTTTTCCCTCGCTTTCTAGATTCATACTGTCATATCGCTCAAACAGACCCTTTGGTCCAACTTGTCCATGCTGACAGATTTTCTAAACGAAGCTAGTTTCATCTGCTTGCACTTGGCCCATATGCTTCTAAACCTTTCCCATTCATATGTTTGTCCAAATGTCTTATAAATGTTGTAGCTGTACTTGCATCTACCACTTTTCCCGTGGCAGCTCATTCTATACACACATCGCGCTCCGTGTGAAAACATTTCCCTTTCGTCCCTTTTAAATCTTTCCCTTTTCTCCTTAAAGCTATGTCATCTATGTTTGCACTCTCCTATCCTGCTGAAAAGACCTTGGCTATTCACCCTATCCATGCCTCACATGATTTCATAATCTTCTATAATGTCACCTCTCAACCTCCTAGACTCCATCTGATACTAACTTCAAGAACAAGCATTTAAAGATAAGCACTGCAAATTTTAAACAATGTTAAAAATGACAGGGAAACAACACTCAGTCCGAACTTCATAATGTGATAAGTTTCTCTCCAGGTTACAATACTAAGGCAGCATGGAACTCTTACTAGTGCCAATAAGACATCAAGCTCCTGAATTCCTTGTTCGAAAAGGGGTGATGATCTTTACAGCGAATACGTATCTCTGGCCAGATCTCTGTAAGGAAAGGAATTCTTATACCACACGGTCAGCGTGTAGGGACCTTTAGCAGAGTGAGGTGAAGGCTGAGTATACTTTTTGGATTTTGGATCACAGTGTGAATTCAGTGCGAAGGTGGGGAAGTGATTTCAATAAGGTTTACTGCAAGGAGGAAACTTTGTAGAATGAGATGTGAGTGGGAGGTCCAGCCACACTGAGACCAGAGGCAAAATAGCAGCACAAAACGCAACTTGATGCTAGTGCAGGTAAGATTGAGTTGATCAAAGAGCTTCAGGTGTAGTGGGGAGGGACCATAATGTGAGAGAATGTGCTCTGTAATTGGAGAGGGAGAACCTGGAAACAGGAAGGGGAGACGAGCAGGGAAGAGGATGGAGCAGCAATGGAATGGGTGTCTGGGGCCAATTCAGGAAGCACAGCTGAAATTTATGCCCAGCATCTGCTTCTGCTCCCTGAAATAAACATCCAAACCCGGACCTACACTAACGCTTATTAAACTGTGATTGAATAGTATCCTTGAAAGGTTTTGACAACCATGGGTGGTTCATCTCCTTATCGAGTCCTTCTTTTTGAACAGAAACTATAATTTCTGAGCGTTATGGGATATCTGCTTGAATGTCTGACCGTGCATACACACTGACCTTCCTCTAGATCTATTTCAACATCCCGCGTCAGACCAAAAGTGAGACAGAAATCCTCAATTTAGAAGCTGACCCCATTGTCCCAGTTTCTCCGTCTCTGTTATTTCTGTTTGATGATGCCACATTCCAGTGAGCTGCCTCTGATGTGACCTCCTTTTCCTTCAAACCGGAAATCCCCTAACTCTCGTGGATTCGGCCTTTAGCTGTGACTGTCCCATCGCCCACTGTCTACCCTCACTCCGTCCCCTCCTTCCCAGAACAATGATAGACCTCCCCTTTGTCCTCACTTCCTACTGCTCTAGAATCCACATTCCCAGAATCATCCTCCGCTATTTCCACCACCACCTGGCGGACAGCACCATCAAACACATCTTCCCCCCCGTCCAATGTCTGTATTTCTCACGGACCTCTGTGACACCTTCCATCACCCCAAGCACTTCCCCACTCTCCCCATGACACTTTCCCGTGCAATTGCAGAAGCTGCAACAATTGTGCATTCACCTCTTCCCTCCTCACTGTCCAAGGCCCCAAACACAACATCCAGGTGAAGCAACATTTCACTTGTACTCTTTCAATCCAGTCTCCTGTCATTGCTGCTCACAATGCAGTCTCCTTTACACTGGGGAGACGAAACAGAGATTGCATTGTGGAACACTCCCACTCTGGAGGAATAATTCTGACCTTGTCATTGCTTCCCCTTTCAATAATATACCTCGCCCTCATGTTAACTTTTCATTCCTGGGCTGCTGCAAAATCTCACCAAAACAGAACCCAAGCTCATGTAACACCTCACTTTATACTTTGGCACGTTACAGCCTGTAGGAGTTAATATTCAATTTCATAACTTCACAGCCTGAACCCATTATGGCTGTCCTCCATTTTTCATGCATTCTCCCTCCTCACCTCCTTATGACCTTTTGTGATTGTGTCTTCTTTATGTTCCACTCAACAGAGAGATCCCATTTCCCCATTCACATCTTAATTTAAACCCATTTCGCATCATCTTCTCGTTCACCACTGCTAAAAGCCGGTTTGACTTTTGCCATGCCCTCTTTTTCCCAACACCTCTCACCTCTCTCAAGGGATTAAAAATCCCAGTTTCCAATCCTTCTCTGTTCTGAAGAATTGTCACACTAAACTTGCAACACTAACTCAGTTTCTCTGTCTCTGCAGATGCTGCCACACTTATTGAGTTTCTCAAGAAATGAATAGGCACAGAACATATTTTCAATTAAACAACCAATTATGGATACTGGAAAGAAAAATGCAACTATTACTTGTGAAACTGGGAGCTTTGTGGAAGTGTCACTGGACGTGAAAAGTCAACTTTACATTCACTCCACAAGATATTGCCAGACCTGCATTGTTTCTTCAGCAATATCTGTTTTGAGCAATTTCCTCAGACGTCTGTCAAAGCTGCTCGAACGCCCTGTCTGATCTGGAGCGCTGTCACCGGAAGTGGACAGTAACATTGGTTGCAAACATTCATTGGCTCTGAAACTACACATCACTGACACGACAAAGCTCTTACTCATGGCCAGGGAGAGGGAAACAAATTCACATCAAACACAGATGATGATATTAAGAGAATGGAAAAAAAATCAGATGAATATGTGAAAGGGTTTAAGGAAGGCAATAAATTGGAGACAATAACATCACGGAGAGACCCTCAGTGGGATGAGAATATGAAAATAGAAGTGCTACCAAATCAGAAACCAGGTTAGGTCACTGAGTACAGTGCTGATGTGTGAATAAGTCTCGGTGTGCACTGGGGGACAGTCAGTAGAATTGAATTGCAGATATTGCAGCTCAAACGGGGCATTCATGTGGCGCTGTAGATCACAGCAGCAGCAGAATTGTATTCAATCATAATCTGTAACTTATCCCCCAGGATAATCCGTCAGTCTACCATCACCATCACGCCGATCTATGGTTCAGTGATGACTGTCGGTGAACATGCCAGAGTCAGAACTATGTGTAGCTAAACCTTATGACAACCCAAAGTCCTGTTCAGTGACAGTGATAGTGACACACCCTTTCTTCTGTACACAAATCCTCCTAAAATGTATGTCAACACACCATTTACCTTCCCCCACAATGAAACAATCACAGAAGCATGGACTCTATTCCCTCAAAAAAAAAGCATGATCTACATTAGTCCTAATTTCTTACATGAACTCCATAGCCAGAAATGTTATGATACTCCAAGTGTTGGTTCAATTCCTGTTTAAATGTTGTGAGATTACCCATCAGAACTACCATCTCAGGAGGTTTATTCCTGACCCAACACCCTCTGGGTGAAAACAATCCTCAAATCCTCTCTAAACTTCAAACCCTTCACTTTGCTCTAAACTTCAAGCTGCTCGTCTTGGTCCTTTGACTAAAATGAACAGCTGCTGTCTATCTCCCCCTTCCATGCTCCACGTAACCTCATCCTTCTGAATCACATCTCCTCAGCCTTCTCTGCTCCAAAGTAAACAACCAAAACTTATCCAGCCTCCTTCCATAGCTGATATCTTTCATCTCAGAGATCATCCTGGTAAATCTCCTCTGCAGCCCTCCAGTGCAATCACATCCTTCCTGTAATGTGGTTCCCAAAACTGTACACAGTATTCCATCTTTCCTGAAACACAGTCCCGTATAACTCTTACAATCTATGTCTCGATTAATTAAAGCTCTGCTAACAGTCGCATGTGACTTCTTACCTAACCTATTACCCTGTCCAGTCTCATTCAGGCATGTGTGACAATGCACCCTCTGAGCTACCTAGTGTGCTACCATTCATTGAGTACTCCCCTGACTCGTTCCTTCCTCCAAAGTGCATTACCTCATATTTATCAGGGTGACATTCCATCTGGCATTGATCCATCCATCTGACCATTCCATCTGTATTTTCCTACAACATCAGGCTTTCATCCTCACTGGCAACCACCCGGCCAAATATTATATCAAACATACACTTATTTGTCGCACACTCCCTCCCCCCCCCCCCCCCCCCGCGCCTCCACATTCACATCTATATCATTTATGAACACCACAAATAATAAGGAACACAGCACTGACCCCTGTGGTACACCAGGGGACATTGGTCTCCAGTCACACAAACAGCCTTCTCCCACCAGCCTGTGTCTCCTGCCACTAAGATAATTTGAGTGCCACTTACCAAGTTACCCTTGATACCATGAGATTGTAGTTCCTTTATCAGTTTCCCCCGAGGGGATTTGTCAAAGGCCTGGCTAAAAAAAACAAATAAATGACCTCTCTGAAATAAATCAAAAAAATTCGTTTGGTATGACTTCCATCTGATGACTTCACGCTCACGACCCCTGATCAAACATTGAACAGAATGAGTCCAATCAGCCATTCATTCATCTAACACAGCAATTGGAGTATATCTTTTACAGCTTTTTGCCTGTATCACGGGAATTGAAAGAGAGTGTGCGGCTTATAGAAAGAGAAGATCTTAGAATAACCAACATCACGAGGGAATGGAAAATATTGGGCAAATTTTTGGGATTGAAAGCAAATTGTTAGATTCTGGTATGAAGGAATTAATAACTAGATATTTTCAAAGTCAAGACACGATCCATGACAGTTAACATAGTATTACGAAGGATCAGTCATGTTTGAATGATTTGACTAAGACTTTAAAAAAATGTGATAAGCAAGATGGATAAAGGGGATCCTATAGATGTATTATATCTGGACTTCTAGAAGCAATTGCAAAACGTGCCTCAAAAACGATTAACATGCAAGACAAGAGCACATTATGTTATGAAGAAAAAAGTGCTTGGAGAGAGGATTGGCCATCTAATAAAAGACATGATATGAAGGTGCTGGTTATGGACTGAGTTGGACAAGGCCAAAATCCACATGACACCAGATTATAGTCCAACAGATTTATTTAAAAACTCTAGCTTTCTGAGAGCTGCTTCTTCACAAGGTCTTAGGGAGAGACGAAGAACTTACTGATAGGATTTATAAGGAAAAAGACTAAAGCGTGTACAACTCATGGGCTTTAATTGAACACACCTAAGATGGCTCTTAAATCTTTAATCAATTAGAATGAAGGAGTAGGGTTTGTTTGATTAATATGCAAGTGTCCGCTTTTCTTTCATGCCGTTGCTTGGAGATACCTTCAGGTATGATCTATGGAAAGGTGGTAACCCCTCTGGTCAGACAATGCATTTCAGGTGAGGGGTCTTGTTTGGAGTCTGTCAGTTTCTTCATCTGGAGTCAGATTGGGTTCACTTGCAAAGAAGAAGGCGGTAAATACCACATTGACCAATTGTCTGTGAATTGTATGTATTTGGAACAAAGCGGATTATATATGCAAATACAAATGAGCAAGTGCAAATTCACCCCATAAATGTGTATATATACGCATGTGTGTGTGTGTGTGTGTGTTTGTGTGTGTATTTGCGACCGTGTGTGTTTGTGCCTGTGAAAGAGAGAGAGGGTGTGTGTGTTTGTGTGAAGGGGAGAGAGAGAAATAGTATGTATGTGCGAGAGAGAGTTGGGGGATGTGTAAGTGTGAGTGTGGAAGGGAGAAGAGGGTGTGTTTATGCATGCATGTGACACAGCGGAATATGTATGTGTGCATGTGATAGAAGGAAAGTGTGAAGTTGTGCGTGGGGCAGATACAAAGAGTGTGCATCGGTGTGTATAAGGACGAAAGTGAGAGTGTGTGCTTGTCCAGGCTAAGACAGAGACAGATACGACAGATTTTTTCCCCCACATACACTCATTTCGTGGCTTCAGAGCTGCCACTCTCTGCTGCCTCTGCTCCATTCTGTGTTCATGTTACAGACCCAGGTGCTGTAACTACAGTCCACATGCTCCATCCAGATTTGGGTCACCAAATCCTCAGGTCTTCGTGAATGTCTGCCGCAGCCCACAGCACAATCTCCAGCAAACCCCAGCCCCTCCACTAACTTTTCAATAACACAAGTCAGTCAGCAGCCCCTCAGCTACAAGTGATTTAAGTAGGCAGCGCAGACCCGAACGCTTCTTATTTTAAATGTAGACATGAATTGGATGTTCCAGATGTGTTGCGACTGGTCAAATCACTCAACGTTAAGCAAAATGTCATCCATTCAAACGCTCTAGTTAAAATACAATCAAAGAGAAGAACAAGTTGGGACAGCTTCTCTATTGGAACACTTCTGCAAACATTCGATACAGTGCCTTAACTGTGATAATACAGAAACATACCATAGACATACCCCTTGGCAAAAAGGTAAATTCAAACACAGAATCTTACGTGCAGTTCTTCAATCCAGGAGGAAGCCGCTTCCAGAGAGTTTTCAGAGAGAATAGCAGCTGGGGATCATGTATCGAAATGTCCAACCTTTCTGGGACCCAAAGCTGCTTCTGAATGCTGCAGCTAAAAACAAACCAAGAAGATCTGTTCTGGGACAGCTGGCCACTGCCCTTCCATTTTTCCCACCGTTTAAATAAAACCTAAAGGCCTCCTCAGTTATTTACTTCAGCTGTTGTCAGTAGGCAGTTTGTCACCTCTGCCTTTAAGACCTCTCTACAAATAAAAACTTCAGGAGAAAAATAACCATTTTGAAGTGACAGAATGGTCACAACTCCCCCTTTGTAAAAAAAAAACGAACCATCAATATACAATGATGGCCTCATTTTAAACTCGTTATTCTTACTGTTTTAGTAGACTGTAAAACATATATATTGCATTTACACTAAGCAGGCAAACATTCGCAACTCCATTCTATTTCAGTCAGTTTACTCCTGCCACAGAACGCCTCCGTCTTTCTTCATCCAAATTCAATGGCCACAATAATGAAGTCTATCTGAACAGACCAGAAGTTTTCACCTCACATTTCTCCAAAAGCGTTTAGGCGTTATGATCGTATATAAGTTTGTCTCAGGCACGTTATTTGCAAGTTAAATGCTGAATCGTTGTAACGCCAACACCAAGCTCAAGGCCTCCTTTCCATTGTGAAATATTTCTGTTGGTGGTTTCACCGGACACTCCAATCAGACGTTCCATAATGGAGCAAATCTCATCTCTCCAACAGTCCTTCTCAGTGATTTGTCTCAACTTAAAATATTTAAATGCTTCTGTATTTCGTAATGTTGTAGCCCCTTTACCTGCTGCTCTTGGCCTATGCCAGTAAACCTTTCTCTTACAGGTATATATTTTAAGAAGATTTCGCACATTCTTCTCAATCCCTCACAGAAGCCAAACATTGATCTATGGACCAACTGATCATCATAAGCCATTTTAGCTTCTAATCTTGCCATGTTAACTCTCTGAGGAGAAAGTGAGGACTGCAGATGCTGGAGATCAGAGCTGAAAATGTGTTGCTGGAAAAGCGCAGCATGTTAGGCAACATCCAAGGAACAGGAGAATCGATGTTTCGGGCATAAGCCCTTCTTCAGGAAAGAGGAAAGTGTGTCCAGCAGGCTAAGATAAAAGGTAGGGAGGAGGGACTTGGGGCAGGGGAGTTGGGAATGCGATAGGTGGAGGGAGGTCAAGATGAGGGTGATAGGCTGGAGTGGGGTGGGGGCGGAGAGGTCAGGAAGAAGATTACAGGTTAGGGAAACGGTGCTGAGTTCGAGGGATTTGACTGATACAAGGTGGGGGGAGGGGAAATTAGGAAACTGGAGAAATCTGAGTTGATCCCTTGAGATTGGAGGGTTCCCAGGCGGAAGATGAGGCGCTCTTCCTCCAACCGTCGTGTTGCCATGGTCTGGCGATGGAGGAGTCCAAGGACCGGCATGTCCTTGGTGGAGTGGGAGAGACACCCGGACCAACCAACCCAACCACACCGTAGCCCAACACTTCAAATTCGGGACACCACCCACGCCCTCCACCTCCTCCATGATTTTCGCTTCCCTGGTCCCCAATGCCTTATCTTCACCATGGACATCCAGTCCCTGTACACCTCCATCCCCCACCATGAAGGGCTTAAAGCCCTCCGCTTCTTCCTTTCTCGCCGTAACAATCAGTACCCTTCCACTTACACCCTCCTTCGACTGACTGAACTGGACCTCACACTGAACAACTTCTCTTTCTCATCCTCCCACTTCCTCCAAACCAAAGGAGTAGCCATGGGCACCCGTATGGGCCCCAGCTATGCCTGCCTCTTTGTAGGATATGTGGAACAGTCCATGTTCCGCATATAGACTGGCCCCCCTCCCCACCTTTTCCTCCACTACAGAGATGACTGTGGTGCTCCCACGAGGAAGTTGAACAGTTCAACCACTTTACCAACACTTTCCACCCGACCTCAAATTCAGCTGGACCGTCTCAGACTCCTCCCTCCCCTTCCTAGACCTTACAATTTCTATCTCAGGTGACCGAATCGACACAGGCATTTACTATAAATCGACCGACTCCCACAGCTACATCGACTACACTTCCTCCCACCCTGCCCCCTGTAAAAACGCCATCCCATATTCCCAATTCGTTCATCTCCACCGCATCTGCTGCCAGGAGGACCAGTTCGAAAACTGTACCACCCAGATGGCCTCCTTCTTCAAGGACCGCAATTTCCCCCCAGACGTGGCCGACGATGCATCTCTTCCACTTCCCGCTTCTCCGCCCTTGAGCCCCGCCCCTCCAATCACCACCAGGACAAAACCCCACTGGTCCTCACCTACCACCCCACCAACATCCATGTCCAGCGTCATTTACGCCACCTCGAAAAGGACCCTACCACCAGGGACGTATTTCCCTCTACTCCCTTGTCAGCGTTCCAAAAAGACCACTCCCTCCGTGACTCCCTCGTCAGGTCTACACCCCCCACCAACCCAACCTCCACTCCTGGCACCTTCCCCTGCAACCGCAAGAAATGCTAAACTTGCGCCCATACCTCCCCGCTGACTTCGCTCCAAGGCCCAAGGGACACTTCCATATCCGCCACAAATTCACCTGCACCTCCACACACATCATCTATTGTATCCGCTACACCCGATGTGGCCTCCTCTATATTGGGGAGACAGGCTGCCGACTTGCGGAACGTTTCAGAGAGCACCTCTGGGACACCCAGACCAACCAACCCAACCAACCCGTAGCCCAACACTTCAACTCCCCATCCCATTCCACCAAGGACATGCCGGTCCTTGGACTCCTCCAGCCCCAGACCATGGCAACACGATGGTTG
This sequence comes from Chiloscyllium punctatum, assembly GCF_047496795.1. Lineage (NCBI taxonomy): Eukaryota > Metazoa > Chordata > Chondrichthyes > Orectolobiformes > Hemiscylliidae > Chiloscyllium > Chiloscyllium punctatum. The sequence goes on along the minus strand of NC_092759.1, from coordinate 79,554,288 downwards.
GAGGAAGAGCGCCTCGTCTTCTGCCTAGGAATCCTCCAACCACAAGGGATGAACTCAGATTTCTCCAGTTTCCTCATTTCCCTTATCCCCCACCTTGTCTCAGTCAATTCCCTCGAAATCAGCACCGCCTTCCTAACCTGCAATCTTCTTCCTGACCTCTCCGCCCCCACCCCACTCCAGCCTATCACCCTCACCTTGACCTCCCTCCACCTATCGCATTCCCAACGCCCCTCCCCCAAGTCCCTTCTCCCTACCTTTTATCTTAGCCTGCTGGACACACTTTCCTCATTCCTGAAGAAGGGCTTATGCCTGAAACGTCGATTCTCCTGTTCCTTGGATGCTGCCTGATATGCTGCGCTTTTCCAGCAACGCATTTTCAGCAATTTTAACTCTCTACTCTCACACACGAGTACTCACGACTGCAGGAAGTGAAGTTTTGAACTCCTCCAAGGTAAGAATCCCTCTAAGAGTGCCATAGGTTTGCTCTGCTTTTAATATCCTTTCTCACATTTCAAAATTACTTTGTTTGATTTTTTCAAACTTAATGTACATTTAACCAGGGATCCTTTTTTAGATTCCTTAAAGGCTGTCTGTCTGCTTCTGGCACAAGATCGCATGCGCTTCAGATGACTTGCTTCACCTCCTGATACTGTCCAAATAGCTCCTCCTAAAGGGATACAATAACATCACTCCTTACACCTACCAGCTTTGTTTGGATCAACTCAATCTACATGGTCACTGGCCACCGCATTCGCTTAACGACTTTCTCAAATGAAAATAAAAAGGCTTCCCCATCCTTCTCATCAAATGTAGACAATGTCTGTATATATTTAACCAGATCACAATCAGGTCTTTGGCTACCATAGAGTTGTTCATCCTCACTGTCATAGAACATGGAAGATAGAACTTAGAAAAGTACAGCACAGAACCATTACTTCCGCCCAGGATGTTGTCCCGACCATTGATCGTCATGTAAGGTAAAGCTAATGTATGAACCCTCAAATTTCTGTGACAAGATGCATGTCCAGCAGTCTCTTAAATATCCCCGAGTAAAAACAATGACTGCAGATGCTGGGAATACATTCTGGATTAGTGGAATAGCACAGCAGTTCAGGCAGAATCCGAGGAGCGGTAAAATCAACGTTTCGGCAAAAGTCTTTCATCAGGAATACATGCAGAGAGCTTGAATGGTGGAGGGATAAGTGAGAGGAGAGTGGGGGTGGGGAGGGAGTAGCGTAGAGTACAATAGGTGAGTGGGGGAGGGCATGAGGGTGATAGGTCGGGGGTGGGGAGGTTGGAGTGGATAGGTGGAAAAGAAGATAGGCAGGTAGACAAGTCATGGAGACAGTGCTGAGCTGGAAGTTTGGAACTGGGGTGATGTGGGAGAACGGGAAATAAGGAAACTGTTGAAGTCCAAATTGATGCCCTGGGGTTGAAGTGTTCCGAGGCAGAAGATAAGGCGTTCTTCCTACAGGTGTCTGGTGGTGAGGGAGCGGCGGTGAAGGAGTGCCAGGACCTCCATGTCCTCGATAGAGTGGGAGGGGGAGTTGAAATGTTGGGTCACAGGGCAGTATGGTTGATTGGTGCGGGGGTCCCGGAGATGTTCCCGAAAGCGCTCTGATAGTAGACCGCTTTGGGAGCAATGGATACAATAAATGATTTTGGTGAATGAGCAGGTAAAACTTTGATGAATCTGGAAGGTTTCTTTCGGGCCTTGGATGGAGGTGAGGGAGGAGGTGTGTGTGCAGGTTTTGCAATTCCTGCGGTGGCAGAGGAATGTGCCAGGATGGGAGGGTGGGTTGAAGGGCGGCGTGGACCGGACCAGGTAGTCTGGAGGGAACGGTTTTTGCGGAAGTTGGAAAGGGGTGGGGAGGGAAATATATCCCTGGTGGTGGGGCATGTTTGGAGGTGGTGGAAATGTCGGCGGATGATTTGATTTATGCGAAGGATGGTAGGGTGGAAGGTGAGCACCAGGGGCGTTCTGTCCTTGTTCCGGTTGGAGGGGTGCGGTCTGATGGCGGAGGTGCGGGATGTGGACAAGATGCGTTGGAGGGCATCTTTAAGCACGTGGGAAGGGAAATTGCGGTCTCCAAAGAAGGAGGCCATCTGGTATGTTCTGTGGTGGAACTGGTCCTCCTGGGAGCAGATACAGCGGAGGCATTGGGAATATAGGATGGCATTTTTGCAAGAGGTAGGGTGGAAAGAGGTGAAATCCAGGTAGCTGTGGGAGTTGGTGGGTTTGTAAAAAATGTCGGTATCAAGTCTGTCATCATTAATGGAGATGGAGAGGTCCAGAAAGGGGAGGGAGGTGTCAGAGATGGTCAGGTAAATTTAATGTCAGGGTTGAATGTGTTGGTGAAGTTGATTAATTGCTCAACCTCCTCGCAGGAGCACGAGGTGGCGGCAATGCAGTCATCAATGTAGCAGAGGAAGAGGCGGTGAGTGTTGCCGGTGTATTAACGGAAGATCGACTGTTCTACATAGCCGACAAAGCGACAGGCTGGAGGCCATATGGGTGCACATGACGACACCTTTGATCTGGAAGAAGTGGGAGGATTCGAAGGAGTAATTTTAAAGGGTGAGGACCAGTTCAGCCAAACGAATGAGTGTCGGTGGAAGGGTACTGTTGGGGTCGTCGGGAGAGGAAGAAACGGAGGGCTTGCAGGCCCTGATCATGGCGGATGGAGGTGTGGAGGGATGAGACATTGGGGGCCGTGGAAATGGAAGTCTTGGAGGAGGTGGAGGGCGTGGGTGGTGTCTCGAACATATGTGGGGAGTTTCTGGACTAGGGGGAATAGGACAGTATCGAGGTCGGTAGAAATGAGTTCAGTGGGGCAGGAGAATGCTGAGACAATGGGTCAGCTAGGGTGGTCAGGCTTGTGGATCTCGGGAAGGAGGTAGAACTGGACATTGCGGTATCCCCGGACCATAAAGTTGGACGCTGTGGGTGGGAGATCTCCTGAGGTGATGAGGTTCCGTATCGTCTGGGAAAAGATGGTTTGGTGATGGAGGGTGGGGACCTTCATCCCCTCCCCCACTCACCTATTGTACTCTATGCTATTTTCTCCCCAGCTCCACCCTCCTCTCCTTATCTCTCCACCCTTCGGGCTCTCTGCCTGCATTCATGATGAAGGGCTTTTGCCCGAAACGTCGATTTTACTACTCCTCGGATGCTGCTTGAACTGCTGTGCTCTTCCAGCACCACTAATCCAGAATCTGGTTTCCAGCATCTGCAGTCATTGTTTTTACCTATTGAGCTGCCTTCCAGAGCCACTGCACCAGCTGTTTGAACTGTTGTTATCTGTGTACCCTCCAGCTGACGCTACAACACGCCTCATGTCTGTAACGACATACAGACAATGCAGCTCTTCCTTTTATATCTGACAGCCTCCCCGAGTTATAACTCTTATAGTTCCTCACAATATCTCACCTCCTCCATTCCTACCTGAGCTGGAGAGCTCTAAAATGCCTTTATTCTTGTTTAAACTTCTGATCACCTAAAATCTCTCCCTTTTTAAACTTGTAACCCCGTCAGCTTCTGTTACTCTCCATATAACTGAAATCAATGACAGCACAGGTTCCCTTCCTTACATCTCTATAATTGCAATGATTGTGTATACTAAATTGGCATTTTTCAGCCTCCTTATCCATCTCCGGACTTCCAGCACCTATAATCCCACTATTTGGAATGCTCCCATTCTCTGCACCTCCTCATGTCCTGAGGGTCCTTGAACACCACCATTGCTCCAAAAGTTTATAGTCCCCACAGTTACTGCAAGTCTTCTACCTCTGTAACATCCAACAGTCTCCACTACCATACAATACGTGCTGTCTGTTAATTAACGTATGTTGAAGTCTACACATCTCTGTAAGCCGCTCAGAAAAAGCACTTTCGACTCTACAAATCTCCATCATGAACAAGCCACCATCTCTCTATTTCCTTTGCCTTCTTCAGTGCCTGCAACTCTCGCTGTAACTTCTAGTAACCTCCTTTAGTTGTTGCAGATCTGCCTAGCTCCCCAGATAAACTATTTCATCCCATACAGCTCGCTCAATCACTGTAACACCCTCTGCTCTGTCTAATCCTCCTCTCTCCACTGTTTTCCAGGCACAACAGCGATCCTGTAAGAGAGCAGTGCTGAATGGGATGTTATAAATCTCAACTGAGGCTTGAGGCTTACCATTACCTGGGAGTCACAAGGGCAGATAACCTAAGACAGAGCAGCACAGAGCGGGAGAATATAAATCAGCAGCGAGGATCGAGGCCGACTGGGACTTGGATTTGTAGAAGCAGCAGAGCAGGAGGCACGAAATCAGCACCAAGTCACAGAGGGAGTGACCATGTGAGGGAGCAACTTGGAGCAGCAGCATGAGGCTAACATACCTGGGAGTTACAGAGGCAGCAAAGTGGGAGGATATTAATCAGCACTGAGCATCGACGCCGAATCGTGCCTGGGAGACACAGAGATGGTGACCCTGTGAGGGAGCAGAGTGGAGTCGGAGCTGGAGGGTTACACGTACCTGGCAGTCACAGAGACGGTGACCCTGTGAGGAATCAGAGTGGAGTGGGAGCTGGAGTAATTATGTACCTGGCAGTCACAGAGACGGTGACCCTGTGAGGAAGCAGAGTGGAGTGGGAACTGGAGAATTACACATACATGCGAGTCACAGAGATAACTTTCTGCTGCTGGGACCTGCCTGCACTGAGTTTAAAAGAACGACAAGAGCCATCACAGAAAATGCTGTAAGTTCATTGCCAGATAATACACCGTTATTAGCGACAGTCAGTAAATTGATAGAAGCAAGCAAATGTATTTTTTCAACTTCTGAAATAAGGGTTGAACTCAGAAATAAGAGGGAGATGTGAAATTCTGAGCCAATATTATACATTACCCTCAGTAAGCCACAGTTAAATAAGGCAGTTATCCATATTGTTGTTTCCCTGATGGTAACATCATTCTGAGTAATTAATTAAGTTACTCTAAACATGTTGCATTTTAAGACATGACAAGACATGTTTGTCAGATGGAAAATGTGTTCTGTTCATTGCGAAGCCATAGCCCCTGCTGGTGTCCTCGATGAACACTGGGTCTTGGAGCTCAGACAGTGAGTGGAGACTCTATGGGCCATCGGTGATGCTGAGAGTTAGGTGGATAGCACACACACAGAGCAGATCACCCTTCAGACATGACAGCCGAGAAGAAGAAAGGGAATAAGGGACTAGACAATCGAAGAGAAACATTCAGGCAATGGAAGGATATCCTGATATCTCCCTCCCAATTCCGTTTCCTGGTTTGGAGGCTGCTGAAGATGCAGGCTGCTCAGGGAAGGGCAGTCGGAGCCATGTCTGTGGCACCACAAGCAGCCTGACTGTACGGGGGGTGGGGTGAGAGAAGGAAGGAGGAGCAATAGGCACAGGGGAGTCAAGAAATTGAAGAAGGTGTCAGTGTTTCTGTAATTCCAGGATAGTGGGGTTAAGAATATCACGGTGTCTGCAGGACATTCGTCTGCGGGACAGTGAGCAGTCAAAGATCATGTCCATGTTAGTAGCAACGACCTGGGTAGGAAGGGTCAAGTGGTCTGGGAATCATAATTTAGGGAGCAAGACGGATGGTTAGCAAGCGGGACCTCAAATGTAGCAATCCCTTGGTTACTGCCAGTGCCGTGTCTAAGTGAGATCAGAACTCGGAGTTTTAGGTAGATGAGAGTGTGACTGTAATGATGATGCAGCAGGAAGGGCTTCGGATTCCTGGGAGATTGGGACTGGTTCTGGGAAAGGCAGCAACTGTACAAACTGGATGGGCTAACGTGACAGAGCTGGGTCTGAATGTCATACAGGGTGTTTGGGAGGGGTTGAAAATAACTTCGTGTGTGCTTAGGATCCAAAAAGGAATAGTAGAGGAGACTACCAGGATTCTCAATATAATGGGAGATACAGTTGGCACTAATTTACAACAACAAGTTTATCAGTGTAAGATGGAGTAAGAAAGAAAGCCTTAATCTGCGGTACTCTGCACGGACATGAATCCTCGGAATTTGGGAGAGTAACAGATGCACATTGGTGCGTGGAAATCTGATGTACTGATCACCAAGAGCAGGCTCAAGAATGGCAGGACTGGGTGTAAAATATTGCTGGATATAAAGGATTCCAAAATGCTAGAAGGGAATGGAAACGAAGAAGGGTGAAGTACTGGTTTTAATAAGCGTAAGTGAAGGAGTCCAAGAGAAACAGGTTCCATCAAAGGACAGAATGAATTTGGCTGGATCTACAGAACACAATGTGTACAATTACACTGAGAGGTACAGTGTGTCGGTCAGCAACCATTGGAAAGGATGGAAAGAATAAATATGCAGGATTATTTGAGAGCATGACAACACTAAAGATTAGTTAAACTGTGAAACTTAATTTATCCAGATATTGACTGGGTTAGTGTTGGTGCAGGGTCATGAGGGGCCAACGTCCCTGGTTTACATGGAGAAGAGCTTACTTCAGGAGTATGTGGCCATCCCAAGACAGCATGTACTGTTGGACCTTGTCCTTGGGAAAAAGATGGGGCAAGTGGATCCAGTGTCAGGAGGGGAATGTTTTGGGGTACAGCGATCATTTTACTGTAAAGTTCAGGATGATGGTAGAGAATGATGTGCAACAACTGAGAGTGAGAAACATTAATTGACGGAGAGCAACCTTCAATGTGGCAAGAATGAAGGTGGGAAATTTTCAAAAAGGCCAGTGAAACTTGAGCTTTAAATGGTGTGAACCAGGTCAGATGGAGCTGTCATTATGGAGATGGGGCTGCAGTGTGACCAGGACAGACCTGGATAATCAAAAAATTTCCCATTTCTACAGGAAGGATAAACAGGCCAACACAGTGAAGTAGCATTGTGTATAAAGGATGGGATCAATATTATTGTGATGCTAATCAATTTACACAGTGCTCCTCCCTGCCCTCACCCCTCATCCCTGCGTATTGTTCCGATCAGATATTGGTAACCTTTGAAAACTTCAGAAAATAGCACAGGATAGAGGAGATGACTCTGTCCACTGTCTGCACTGGACAAGATGTAATTTTTTTTTTTAAAGCCCGAGTTCAGTCTGCCTGGAAAGTGTGGGACTTCAGGTGCAGACCCCGGCACCTATTTAAAATGGTTTGAGAGTTTCTGCCTCTACTCCACTTCCATGTGTGCCTCCCAGATCCCGACCATAAACTGCGTGAAATATCAACTTCCTCACCACTTCTCCAATGTTTCAACCAATTACATTAAATGTTCGCCACTGGGAACTGAGCTCTCCAACAGGAACAAGCTCTCCAATTGTACATTCTCTCCTTCTCTATCCAGGCTCCTGACAATATGTGCACCCCAATCAAATCTCCTCTCAGCATCCCCCATTCCAATCTTTCCCCATAACTGCACTTCCACTCTCACAGGGTAACGGATCTCCACTATACCCTCTCCAATCCAATTCCATCCTTCCATGTGATGGGGTGACCAGAACTGCACACAGTCCCCAAGCTGTGACTGAATTCATTCTTCATATAGTTCCAGCATAAGCTTCCTGCTCTGACATTCTGCACTTTGGCTGATAGAGGAAATTGTGCCATTTGCTCCATTAACGAGAATATTAGTGTTTTCAGCTACCTTCATTTAGCTGCCCACACATTCATATTCTCATTTATTGTACATTCCTCTCTATTGATGATGTCCCTAAATGCCTTGCCTTGCACGTCTCTGGGTTGTTTGCTCCATTCACCTGGAACACATAGTTTCTGTTTTTAAACAGTCTGCCATGGAATCTCTCGTCAAATCCAAGTAAGTCACAAGCAGTTACAAGTTACTGCCTCAAACCGATACAGTCAGATTAATTACACACGATCTTCCTCGAACAAATCCAGACCGACTATCCTGGAGTCCGTGGGACTTCCTCAGTGACCGTTTATGCACTGTCTCAGAATTCCAGCTGCGAACTATTCAGTCAGTCCCTTGCTCCACATTAAACAAAGCTACAGTGTTAGCCATTCTCTAGTCCTCCGGCACCATCCCTGCATCCACGCAGGATTGGATAATATAGGTAACTATAAGGCTGGGGATTTTGCCCGGCTCCTTTTAACAGTCTGGAACATTGTGTTTCACCTTTTTGAGGATTTGAATCCCCTGTATAATTCTCCGCTCTAAGTTTGTTGCTCCCAATGTTTCACACTGCATCCCTATTTTGGTTCAGACATACTGAAGACTAATCCACCTTATGGTTTGGTCAAGTCTCATTTTTGTCGGGTTTCGTGGAGGGTTTCTCTCCACAAGGTGAAGTGCATTTTCTCATGACACCATCCCCAATCTGCCTCATTAACTACTTTCCCTGGCCGCGTGGTCTTCCTCTCATCTGAAAATAACGCAATGATTTTTCCTTTGGTCATAACAACTGCCCTCTGCTTGGATATCCCAGAATGCACCAGCATCCCTCTTCCAGGGGAAGAAAAAGTCATTATACTCTTGGCTTGTCAATCCGAAACTGGCCTGGAAATGGCAGAGGGGGTAAAACTGGACAAGCCCCTGAGGTTCTGGTGGATGGCATGGTGCAGGAGAGGGACATTATCTTCCTCCAGGACTGACAGGCAAGCCATGACACCAGACCCTGCCAGCTTGGTACGAGGCTGACCCCTGGGTCAGTGAAGTACCAGCCTTCTGGGTGAATGCCCAGCAGTGGAGGAAGGAAATCCGTGACCTTCTCCACTCCACCAGGTAAGTGCCACCATCTGCACTTTGTGACCTTGCCCCCACTCTCTCTCTCTCTCTCTCTCTCTCTCTCTCTCTGTTACTGCACCCACCTCCCACCAAGGCTCATGTTCTCCCACTCTCACTGACTGCAGCACCTTCTCTCGGGCTCTCTCTAACCTCTTCCCTGTGCCTCTCCCCAACTCTGCCTGGTGTACGTGCTGCCTACGCACTCACTCAGGACACCTCGCCATCTTTCCCCAGCTGTCCCAGCACTAACAGCTTTATCAACTACTTCTGTCTCCCTTAATACCTCTTGCTAATTTTCGCATTTTAGAAGGAACCATCCCACACTCGAGTAGAATGAGCCAAGAGGGGTCTCCTCCACATTCAGCTCCTTATCTCCTCACAGGGGAAGGATCCTGACCCTAACAACCACGAGAGGCTGACTGACCGCGTCCAAGCTCCCGGACTGGGATCTGAAACTCCCCCTGTCTCACTGTGCTGGGCACCATGACTGACCGTGTCCAAGCTCCTGCACTGGGATCTGAGACTCCCCCTGACTCACTGTGCTGGGCACCACCACTGACTGGGTCCAAGCTCCCGGACTGGAATCTGAGACTCCTCCTGACTCACTGTGCTGGGCACCGTGACTGACTGTGGACAATGGTATCAAGTTTCCTGGGTTTGTGTCTGTGCTAAACACCAAGACAATACCGCAGGCGGGTGAGCCTGGTAGCTCTGGCTGCGTGGAAACGCTGCTGAGGTCAGGATAAGGCAAGGCATAATACTGTCAGCGTTCGAGACAGCTCAAAGTGAGTTTATACAGACACACAGTGAGCAACCCAGAGGGACAGACCATGAGCTGGATGTTTGTCACTTTCACAGTGTCCTTGCAGCAGCATTGAGTGTGTACAAACACGGAGTGAGCAGCCCAGAGGAACAGGCCATGAGCTGGGTGCGTGATCCTGAGAACAGTGTCCTTGCTGCAGCATTGCGTGTGTACAAACACGCAGTGAGCACCCCAGAGGGACAAGCCATGAGTTGGGTGTGTGTCCCTGAGCATAGCGCCCTTGCAGCAGCATTGCAATGAGAGCTGTCAGTGCACCCTGAGCTGCAGCATTGAAATACAGAAGCATACTGTCAGTGGGTCAGAGATCTGCTCGTACGGCACAGTGAGGCTGACATGTGTCAGATGCCAGCATTGGTGGGTAAGTAGTACATGCAGCTTCGGTCTGTGCAGTGTCCCCTGAGACGCTGGTGTCCACAGAAGCGAGGGCCATGATGGCATCACCAGGTACCAGCTCTAACATTCATGTCAAATTCTCCATATTGAATTTCCCCACAACGGGAGGGAGGACATGAACCTGCAAATTAATGAGGAGAGATCTAATTGAATGTGGCTACTGGTTATCAGGCGTTATCAATCAGTAATTGGCCACTATATTGCTGAAATCTTGTCTTGAACTGTACAGCACAGGAATAGGCCTTTCGCCCCCCTGCCCCCAAGTTGCAGTTACTTGATTCCTTTAGAAATTATAAAATGTTGTATATCATTATATTCCCTGCTAACGCATGTAAATGTCAAGATGTCATCATTGCTGTTATATCTTCTTCTACAGCCTCCTTTATCAGTGCATTCCAGGCATTTCACATTCTGTCTGGATCAGAGAAAAGAAAAAAACTTGCTTCTCATATATCCTTTAAAATTTCCCCTATTTACCTAAAACTTATGCCTAGGAGAAAATGAGGACGGCAGATGCTGGAGATCAGAATTGACAAGTGTGGTGCTTGAAAAACACAGCAGGCCAGGCAGCATCCGGGGAGCAAGAAAATCTACGTTTCAGGCATAAGCCCTTCTTCAGGAATGATTCCTGAAGAAGAGCTTCTGCCCGAAACGTCGATTCTCCTGCTCCTCGGATGCTGCATAGCCTGCTGTGTTTTTCCAGCACCACACTTTTCAACTCTAAAACTTATGTCACCTAGCAATTAATACTTCTACTCTGTGGAAAAAAAATACTCCAACTGTCTATTCTATCGATACCTCTCATAATTGTGTATACCTGTAACAGTTTCTACTTATGTCTAATATCTTCCAAACCAGACAACATCCCAGTAAATGTTTTTTCAAACCCTCTCCAATACCTTGACATCCTTTTGCTGATCTGGTAATCAGTCCCGCACACAATATTCTAAATGATGCCAAATATAACTCGATCCAGCTGCAACATGACATGACAATATTTCCCTGTGTTGCCACTTTCAGGGAACTATGGAGCTGAATGCCCAGATCCCTTCAATGTTGAAGCCAATTAGAGTTCTTTCATTTATTGTATATTTCTCTCCTGCAGCAGACTTTCTCAAAGGTATCAACTCGCAATTGCCCATATGAAATTACATCTGCTTTTTCTTCATCCAAGTCTCCAGCCTACGTATATCCTGCTGCATCATCTGCCAATCATCCTGACAACCCACAACTCCGCCAATCTATTCACGCATATCCAGACAGAAGCAAAAAACACCCTAACACCACTACTGACTGCTATGATCAAGCAGTTCTCTGTGTAATGTTACTGACTGACCGCTGATTCTATTGCACATCACCTTCTGTATGAGCCTGTTGTAAGGAACCATATTAAAGGCCTTGCAGAGGTCCAGATGGCGAACTTCCAGCTCCATGCCCTCATCAATCACTTTTGCCAGTTTCTCAAAATATTCAATAGCGTTTGTGAGACACACTTTTCCCCAAACAGAGCCATGTTGCCCATCGTAAATAAGTCCATATTTTTCCAAATGTGAGTCAGTCCTATCTCGAGGAATCTCCAATGTTTTCCGTACCCCATTGATGTAAGGCTCACCTAGCTGAAATTTCTGGGATTATCCGTGTTGCCCGTCTTCAACCAAGGAGCAACATTGACTATTTTCCAGTTCTATGGAACCTCTGCTGTCACTGAAGCGCAAAGTGTTTGCACAAGGTCTCAGCAATTGACTCCCTCGCTCCCCTCAATATTCTGGGATTAATCCCATCATTTCCTGGAGACTTGTCGACCTTCATAGATTTCAAAACACCCAACACAGCCTCCATTCTTAATATCAAAATGACACCGATTATCAGCATATCCACCTCTTGACTCATCACCCACCATGTCGTCCTCCTTTGTGAATACCAATACAAAATATTAACTAAGGACTTCACCCCCTTCCTCCAGCTCAACGCATTAATTCCCTCATTTGTCCTTGACCGGGAGTACTCTTTCCTTGGCTACTCTGTTCCTCCTGATAAACTGTTTCGGCATTTTCCTTAACCCTGTTTTATAAAGACATTTCATCATGCTTTGTCGTCCTCCCAACTCTTTCTTTCCGTTTTTCCTGTCATTTATCATGTTTTTTCAAGGCTTCTGAGTGTCTTCAGTTCCCAAGCTCTGAGATGTGCTTCCTTTCTCTTTTTGACTGAACTGACAATTTCTCTTGTCATCGAACGTTCCCAAATCTTGCCATCCTTACCACCCTGTCTCCATGACCAGACCTTACAGCACTGAATTGGCTTCTCAGACAATTCTCCCAGATTCAGCACAATAGCCCACATTATTGAGGTCCTTTAAGCTTTAATTGAAACTCAGACCCATATACAAACCTTCGACAGTTTCTATTGCTTTCCTTTTATATTCGTAATTTTACTTTTCCTTCTCTGGTCTGAAAAGAAATCTGCTAAAGATGACATGATATTTCTTGACAGCATCATTTTACACACACTGTTTGCTTTCTAATTTCGTTTTGGATCTCACCCCTCCATATTCCGCACTCCTCTCGTCATTCTGTAGTATTGCGTTCCCGTCGTGTGATGTAAGGCTCCCTGTTCTGTCTTTGTTTTCGTAGATTTCTAGGGAGCTCTAGATTTAGCAGGCTTACCCTTTTCACTTTATGAAAACACATTATCTTGGAACCACTTTAATCCCCTCTCAGACTACCTGCTCTGATTCTGATTTATCTTCGAGTTACTTGCTTCTGTTTGTCCCTCCAGGTTGTCCCTCGTCTCGAGGACTGGCTGGTGCTGCTCCCAGCATGTTCTTCTTCACTCATCACTGACCTGTTCTCTGGCTTGATAGTTACTGTACAGTGAGAGGTATGTCTGTCCGTGATGGTTACTGTGCAGTGGGAGGTATGTCGTGGTGTGACGGTTACTGTACAGTGGGAGATATGTTGGGCCTTGATGGTTACTGTACAGTGGGAGGTATGTCGGGCCAGGATGGTTACTGTACAGTGGGAAGTATGTCGGGCTGTGATGGTTACTGTACAGTGGGAAGTATGTCGGGGTGTGATGGTTACTGTACAGTGGGAGGTATGTCGGGCCGTGACGGTTACTGTACAGTGGGAGGTATGTCTGGCCGTGATGGTTACTGTACAGTGGGAGGTATGTCTGGCCGTGATGGTTACTGTACAGTGGGAGGTATGTCTGGCCGTGATGGTTACTGTACAGTGGGATGTATGTCGGGCTGTGATGGTTACTGTACAATGGGAGGTATGTCGGGCCTTGATGGTTACTGTACAGTGGGAGGTATGTCTGGCCGTGATGGTTACTGTACAGTGGGAGGTATGTCGGGTCGTGATGGTTACTATACAGTTGGAGGTATGTTGGGCTGTGAGGTTGCAGACTGTATGAGTTGTCCAGAGTATGATTCTGCTCCTGCCGATGGCCCAATGCACCTCATGGATGCATCATTATTAGTTTCTCAATCTGTTTAAAGTCTGTTCCATTCACTGTCCAGGGGGCAACATATCATGATGAGGGGAGTCGAGAAAATGTGAGGGTAGCCCTTGTTCCACATAAGGACTGTGCAGTGACCATTCTTACCGATATAATAAATGGAGAGATGTATCTGCTGCAGGCAGATCGGTGATGATGTGGTGAATTATATGTTTCCCTTTTATTGATTCCCTCACAACCTGCCGCAGAGCAGCCACAGGATCCAGCATCAACGCTGAGCACGATACTGACTATATATCACGGAGTTGTCCCCCTCTGCCTGGCTTGTCCTGTCAGTTGGACAGACCCTAACAGAGAGTGTGGTGATGTGGCCTGGTATTAGTCCTGTTCACAGAATCCTGTTTTGCAGATAATATCTGACTTTGCTTGAATAGTCTGTGGGATTTATACAACAGGTCACTTTTACATTTTGTATAATGAAGAGTTAATATCACTTTGTTTCTTGCATATTTTAAAATAAACCATGACATCATTATTTTTCAGTTGAAAACAATTGAAGTGAACAATAATTGAATTACCAGAGCGCACAGCTAACTGTTATACAATTCAGTGACTGTAGCAAACAGCCGATCCATGCTCAGATCAGTGAACATACCAACTTGCAGGCAGCATAGCTGTTGAAATGACTCTGAGGCAAAGCCTGAATTCATACGCAGCGCTACTGAGCCTCACCATGTCCTCCAAAACACTGGCCGTCTCCAGAATCTGTCCAGTGGGTTTCCAAACTGGAGCTGGGCAGTTACTGACATAATTCCTCACAATAGACTGGTTAGAGACCTACCTGAACAACGGGGAGATGTGAGTGGGGAAACCTGGTCAATGGACGAGCACATGGTGCTGATCCAGACGCAGTTCAACATTTGGAACATTGACCTGTAAACAGCCATGTCTTGCACTTATATCTCTTCTGGTATCGCACCTAAACTCTGTAATTCTACCTTGGATCTGATCCTGAATGAAGGTGTTATAAAGGTGATGGGCTCCTGCAGCACATGGCATCTTACATTGAATCCCTCATAAAACATATCCAGTATATGTTACGCCACACAATGTCAGTGTCCAAAAAGAGTTGTACATCTCCATTGATGGCCAGCATCATCCCAGCCCAACAACCTTGTGCGTGAACTGAGCTGGAAATTTCTGTGTAGAGGTTTGCAGCATTTTTCTAACCATGAACAGCAAAGCCTCTTTACTGAAGTTTCAATAGCCTTTCATAATACCAACTTTTAGATTGTCCAATAAGTATTATATCCCCGCTTTATTCCGTTCACTTTCATAACAACATTGTGATGAAAACAGTGCACAACACACAGTAAGGAGCATTGAAATGATAAATCTCATTCCCACACCCAAGACCAAATTATTATTAAGTACAAGGACTTTGAAAATATACAATTATTTTCCCTTCTATAAATATTGTGAAATAATATTCGACTCTCTTGCTCCTCAGATGTTGCCGGAACGGCTGTGCATTTTCAGAACCACACTTTTTGACTCTGATCTCCAGCATCTGCAGTCCTCACTTTCCCCCTGCTAATATCCATTCATAATCATTTTCGTGGCAACAATATCACTGTGTGTTGAAACATGTTAGTCAGATATGAGTATGTTTTCAATTGCCTCTGACTATCTCAGAGCTCAGAAATGTGTGTTGTGAATGTCAGTGTCTGTGTGATGCTTAGTATGCAGGCCTTGCCTCTGAGAGACTGTCCGATTGTTTCAAACAGCATATTCCTTCAGCTGTTTACAAGAAACCGGTTACTTGCTGGACCCAACCAGCCAGCGCTCTCAAAACCCAAAGCACAGTGTCCAGAATTGGGCAGGACTGGACAATATTTTTCCTGTTAATTTATTCATGGAATATGATAAGGCCAGTATTTATTGCCGTTCCCTTGTTGCCCTTGAGAAGGTGGGTGTGAGCTGTCACATGGACTCGCTGCAGCCCATGCGCTGTAGGTAGACTTACAATGCCATTCGGGAGGGAACTTGAAACAGTGACACTGTAGAACGGCAAAATACTTCCCAATCAGATCGGTAGATGGCTTGGATTGGAACCCGAACATGGTGGTCCCATGTATCTGCTTTCCTTGTTCTTCTTGATGGTCAAGGATTCAGAGGTACGTTGTAAGGAGCCTTTGTAAATTTCTGCAGAGCACCGTGTAGATGGCAGACATTGCTGCTGCTCAGTGGCAGTGGAAGGGGGTGAAGCTTCACTTACACAGGCAAATTGAGGCATTTAATCACACACACATTCAACATGAGTCTTTTTGATGGGAAACAGGCTTTCCGAAATTTTGAGGTGAGTCATTCTTGTAGGATTTCTTGCCCCTGACATATTCTTTTAGACAATGAAACAATATGTGTCAAAGTGTGGCGCTGGAAAAGCACAACAGGTCAGGCAGCACCTAAGGTACAGGAGAGTCAATGTTTTAGCATAAGCCTTTCACAGGACTGGGTAATGAAATCATATGGTCAGTCCAGTTCTGGTTAACGGTAATCCCCTGGATATTGTGAGGTGAGTGTTCAGTGATGGTGGTGGCATTGAACATTAAATGATATGGTACAATTTTCTATTGTTAGAGGTAATTGTTGTCTGCCACGTGTGTAATGGAAATGGTACTTGTCACTGTTAAGCACACCGGCATAGTTCCAGGACCTGTTGCATTTGGATAAGGATTAGTTCAGTATCTGAATAAATCACGAGTGATGTTGAACGTTGTCCAATCATTGGCAAACATCCTCACCTGTGACTTTACAGTGTAGGGATGGTGATTTATGAAGCAGCTGAAAATTATTGGGCCTAGCGCAGAGAGAACTCTTACAGCTCACTGATACTGTCCCTCTCTCTGAGCTCGGAAGCTTGCTTCTCGTTCCACCTGCTCCAGAGATGTCGAACGACATATCTGAACAGAATAATTTTACAATATCTTCCCCAAGGAGCTGAGCGAGTACTTGGTTAGCTCAATAGGTTAGATGGCTTGTTTGTAATGCAGATTAATGCAAACAGTGTGGGTTCAGTTCCAGCACTGAATGAGGTGTCTGATAGTCGCTGTCTTACTCAACCTCTTCCTTTCTTGAGGCATGATGACTGTCCAGTTAAAGTGCCGCTAGTCGCATTTCTCTAACAAGAGAACGACCCGATCACCCCGTTGGCGTATGGCGCCCTGCCTTTCCATTTCTGGTCTACAGGTTTACTCAGAATCCGCACCCCCCCCCCCCCGGAACCGCTGCAGAGATAGCTGCTCCCCACCAACCCCAGTCACCTTCCTTTGTACCAGGTATAACTTCAGCCAGTGCAGAAGATTCCTATTTGCTCCAGTTTTGCTGTTAATGCAGGATATGACACTTGGTCAAATGCAGTAATGATGATGTTAAGTGCAGTCATTGTCACCTCACCTCTAGAATTCATCTTGATTTACATCGTTGAACCAAGGCTTCAATGTGCCCAAAGGATGAGAGCTCAAACTGAACTTCATTGAGCAGGTTGCAGCTGAGGCAGTGCTGCTTGATCCCACTGTAGATGACATCTTCCATCACGTTATTAATGTTGGGAATTAGAGCAATGGGACAGTCGTTGATTGTCGGATGTTTTGTCTGTGTGTGTACAGGACACACCCTGATAGTTTCTCACATTGTCAGGTAGGTGACAGTGCCGAATCCCAACAGGAACATTTTGAATGTAATGTTCTCAGGGCCCACAGCCTTTGCATTCCCCATCCCTCCAGCCGTTTGAGTTACCACACACAGTGAATCGAATTAGCTGATGGCTGCCATCTGAAGAAGACTAAAATAGATCATCCCATCGACACCTTGGTCTAAGCATTGTTTTTCTTAGCTTTTCTATTGTTGTGCTGGGCCCTTTCATCGTTGAGGAAGGCGATCTTTCTGGATTCTACTTCTCCAGTGAGTTGTTTAATTGAACACACAATTCACGCTGATTGCATGTCACAGGATTGCGGAGATGAGGTCCGATTTGGTAGTTAGATCTGTCTGTCACTGGCTGTTTACGCTGTTTGGTAAGTAAGTGGTCCTGTTTGGTAACGTCCCCTCATTGTGAGGTCTACCTGGTGCTGGTCTTGGCCAGCCCTCCTATGTTCCTCATTGAACAAAGGTTTATCCCCTGGCCTGATGGTCAGGATAAAGTGGAGCATATCTCAGGCAGTGACAGTGAACATTGTGCTGGAATACAATTCTGATGCTGTTGGTAATGACCCGAATCACATCACACAGGCCAGTACTGAGTTCACGACCTCTTTGAAATTTGTTCTGTTAAGCATGGTGATAGTATCTCTCACTTGTGTACTTATGCATATACGCACACTCTCACTCTCGCCCTCACACTCACAATCACAATCACTCTCTCACTCTCTCACTTTCTCACTCTCTCTCGCGCACTCACGCACTCACACAATTCACAGTGTAAAAGTGGGACTTTGTCGATAGAAATACTTTGTGTTGTTGTCACCTTTCCCAGTACGGTCATCGATCAATGTGCCTGCAGCCGGTAGGTTGGTGAAGAAAAGGTTAAGAATGTTTCTCCCTCTCAGTCGTTCCCTTCCCACTCACTGCAGACCCAATCTTGCAGCTCTGTCCTTTTGGACACGACCATCTCGATGAGCAATGCTGCTTCTGAGCCCCTCTGGGTGGTGGTTTTGAAATGGCCCACCCAGTAAACCTTCTCCAGCTTTGTCACTCTCTCAGTGCTTTCATCAGAGGGAGACTCATCCATCAAATGAGGGAAGGGAGTCAGCAGGAGGTTTCCGTGTCAGTGTTTGATCTGACACAATGAGGTTTCGTTATGACACGTTGTTGCTTGAGGTGTTTGTTGGTGCCTCTCCCACATCTAACCCGAGCCCCCAGATGTTAGGAAAGAAGGATTTCCAGGGTCTGCAGGGCTTTAATTTTTTTTGTCACTATTAATCAAATGGCCTCTTCTGTGCTGTATGACACCCACTCTATGACTCTTGTGATTGGACAGCCCAAGGTCTCACACCTTCAGTTCCTCCAAGTGCCTTGTCTACTCCATAGATTTCTACAATATTTTCTCCATTAAGACATTGCATAATTCCGTTTTTAAACTATCTGCGTAAACTTCTATATCTTTCCTTGTCATCTCCACCAGCTGCAACATTCATTTGTATCTCAGTAACCCTCCGTATCACGACAATCTCTGTCTCTTACTCTAGTATCATCTATCGGTGTAAATTCGGCAGCCCCTACACCCCTCCTATCTCTCTAATCTTCAGCTGCTTCATCTTTCCCCATATTCTGTAAATGAATTTAAAAATATCTCGCTAACCTGTTAGAGCATGGAGAGGCCACACCATCTCTGTAACATCTCCAAACTTGCGTTCCTCTCTATCAATAACATCTCCAGACTTGGTTTCCTCTCTATCTGTAACTTCTCCAGCCTTGCTTTCTTCTCTATCTGCAACATCTCCAGCCTTGCTTTCCTCTCTCTGTAACATCTCCAGCCTTGCTTTTCTCTCTGTCGAACATCTCCAGCCATGCTTCCCTCTCTCTGTAACATCTCCAGTCTTGCTTTCTTCTCTCTACTTACATATCCAGCCTTGCTTTTCTCTCTCTCTGTAACACCTCCAGCCTTGCTTTCCTCTCTCTCTGTAACATCTCCAGCCTTTCTTTCCTCTCTCTCTCTGTAACATCTCCAGCCTTGCTTTCCTCTCTCTCTGTGACATCTCCAGCCTTTCTTTCCTCTGTCTCTCTCTGTAACATCTCCAGTCTTGCTTTCCTATCTCTGTAATATTTCCAGCCATGCTTTCTTGTCTCAGTAACATCTCTGGCCTTGCTTTCCTATCTCTGTTATATCTCCAGCCTTCCTTTCTATCTCTCTAATATCTCCAGCCTTGCTTTCCTCTCTCTCTGTAACATCCCCAGCCTTGCTTTCCTATATCAGAAACATCTCTAGCCTTGCTTTTTTATCTCTCTGTATAATCCCCAGCCTTGCTTTCCCATCTCTGTAATATCTCCAGCCTTCCTTATTATCTCTGCTTTCCTTCACACCTCAGTGAATTGGTTTTTACGCACCTCCATGGATTGGTTATATATCTGCTCCTGTATTTTCATTTTCCTGTATAAAATATCCCCAGCAGTGTACCTGTCATCATTTGGACGCTAACCTCGACCCATAAAGCCTCATTTGAAGACACGTCCAAGATATCTTCCCTCCTTACTGCAGTAACTGTTCCCTAATTAATAATGCAACACCACCTCCTCTTTAATACCCTCTCCTGTCCTGCATATAGTTCCAGTACAACAGAATATTGAGTTGTTAGCCCTGTTCTCTCTCAATCACTTCTCTGTGATGGCAAAAACGTTTCACCTCACATGTCAACTCATGCCATTATCACAACAGACTGTCTGATAATACTCTCAGCATTAACGTAAGCTGGAATATAACACCTGGAATACTCTGTATCTCGGAGTTCCTCAATAATTCACTATTTGTTATGAGGCTGCCCAAACCATGAATCAAAATTGTAACTCTGTGACTGAATGAATATTTGTGAATTGTAGTTTCTGTTTAAAAATGTATGTATCAAGTGCAACTTTCCAGAACTGAGCAGTCAGCTCCACATACAATGAGTTTCGGATTGTTAATTTCCCGTTCAGTGTGCAGAGTGGCTAGTTCTCAGTAATGGAGAAAGTGAGGACTGCAGTTGATAGAGATCAGAGTCGAACAGTATGGTTCTGGAAAAGCACAACTGGTCAGGCAGCATCCCAGGAGCAGGAGAGTCGATGTTTCGGTCATAAGCTCTTTATCAAGAAGGCATTGGTGCATTCCTTTTTTTAAAATTCTGTGATTCACACGACGCTGGGAACCGTACCTACTCAGGAAGGCAGCACTGTGTATTGCACTGAAATGGAAAGCAGTCAATCATTTGGTTGAACAGGGTGTAGACAAGTTGAGCGGAAGTACAGATTGATTGATGTACAACCATAAGGATAGATAAATCCCCTGGGCCAAATGGTGTAAACACGAGGTTATTCCAGGAAGTGATGGAAGAGATTGGTGTGCCTTTGGTGATGATTGTTGTGTCTTCACTGTCCACTAGAGTTGTGCCAGATGATTGGAGTGTGGCACATGTTATTCCCTTGTTCAGGGAAGGGAATAGGGATAACCCTGGGAATGACTGAACTGTCAGTCTTACATAAGTGGTGGGATAAGTATTGGAGACAATTCTGAGAAACAGGATTTACAATTACTTGGAAAGCAATAATTTGATTAGAGGTAGTCAGCATGGTTTTGTCAGGAGCAGGTCATGCCTCACAAACCTTACTGAATTATTTGAAGATGTGAAAATAACATATCGATGAAGGTAGACTGGGAGATGTGGTGAACACGAATTTTAGCAAGGCGTTTGACAAGGCTCCCCAATGTAGGCTCATTCAGCAGTTGAGTAGGCATGGGATGCAGGGAAATTTGGCTGTCCGGATGCGGGTGTGGCTGGCCCATAGAAGACAGAGGATGGTAGCAGATGGAAAGTATTCAGCCTGGAGCTCAGTGAGCAGTGATGTTCCCACAGGGAACGGCTCTGGGACCTGTGCTGTTTGTGATTTTTATAAATAACTTTGATGAGGAAGTGGAATGGTGAGTTAGTAATTTTACCGAAGACATGCAGGTTGATGGAGTTGTGGATAGTGTGGAGGGCTGTTGTAGGTTGCAACAGAATATTGACAGGATGCAGCGCTGGGCTAATAAGTGGCAGATAAAGTTCAACCTTAAAAAGTGTGAAGTTATTTGTTTTAGAAAGTTGCATTTGAGTACAGAATACAGAGTTAAAGGCAGGATTTTTGGCAATGGGGAGGAACAGAGGGATCTTGGGGTCCATGTCCATCGATCCCACAAAACTTTTATTAAAGTTGATAAGGTTGTTAAGAAGGTGTATGGTGTGTTAGCTTTCATTATGGGGGGTTGAGCTTAAGAGCGGCGTGATTAATGCTAAGCTCAATAAAGCTGTGGTTCAACCACACTTGGAATATTGTGTTCAGATCTGGTTGCCTCAGTAGAGGAAACATGTGGAAGCCTCAGAGAGTATGCAGAAGAGATTTACCAGGATGCTGCCTGGACTGGAGGGCATGTTTTAGGAATACAGTTTGAGGGAGCTCGGGCTTTTTCTCCCTGGAGCGAAGAAGAATGACAGCTGACTTGATAGAGGTTTACAAAGGTTGAGAGACAAAGGCTGGATATCCAGAGTCTTTTCCCATGGCAGAAATGGCTATCTACAAGGAGCGTAATTTAAGGTGATTTGACGAAGATTTAGGGGTGATGTTAGAGGTAGCTGCTTTACACAGAGTATGGTGGAGTTGGAATTCACCGCCAGTGACAGAAGTAGAGCCAGATATATTAGGGATAATTAAGAAGACTCTTGAATAGGCTGATGGAAGCTAGTGCATTGAAGGTAATGTAGGTTAGTCTGATCTTAGAGTAGGATAAAATGTCGGCAAAGCATTGAGGGCTGCAGGGCTCTTATTGTGCTGTACTGTTCCATGTTCCAAGTTTCTCTCAGCTGGTGGATTCTCATCAGTTGATGAATGTGTGAGGGAGTGTGGTGTGTGAGGTCAGGAAGCTGGAAGGGGCGTGAGGCCAAGACTTCCAGTTATGGTGTGCATGGTTACAGTCATCTGATTGCCCGCACAATATGTGTGGTTACCTAGACCAGACAAAATCCACCACGTTTAGCTATTAAATTGATTTTTGGTTTGTTATTAGCTCCTGGTTTCTTCAGATACATTCTGTTTGGTGACCAATGTATTAATATCTGACCATCCACATCAGGTACAATTTTATTTTGGTACTGGTGAATGTGAAGGTACATTTATTGGATATAATTTCAGAGGATTCACTGTGAGACACAAGATGCTGCAGAAAGCTGTCAATTGTGAACACTTTCACACAGCGTCTGGACCAGGGAGCAGATGTAGGAAGTATGGGGAACATGCCAGATGTCAGCACCATAAGCAATACCATCAGATTTTGACACTCCATGTCCGGACAATGCTCTTTGGGTCATGCTCTGACTGAAGATGAATTTGTACGACCTGGTTCCTGATCAAATATTGGTATCTAATTTAGACAATAGTTATAACTACACTGAGAACATTGATAGGTAAAAACAAGGACTGCAGATGCTGGAAACCAGAGTCTAGATAAGAGCGGTGCTGGAAGAGCACAGCAGGTCAGGCAGTATCCGACGTGCTGCAAATTCGACGTTTCGGGCAAATGCCTTTCATCAGGAATGATGACTGATAACCTGTTGGCTAGTTTCCTCCTGCCCAAGGTGGAATCCAAAGGATTTACTTTGAAGGAATGTTTGAATGATTGCCCTGAGGAGAAAGTGAGGACTGCAGCTGCTGGAGGTCAGAGCTGAAAAATGTGTTGCTGGAAAAGCGCAGCAGGCCAGGCAGCATCCAAGGAACAGGAGAATCAATGTTTCATGTGTCTCCGCCTCCACACCAACCTCCTGATTGTCCTGACCCAGGGTGGAATCTTTCTGGTCAGATTCAGGAGCAGGCCAGTATCTCACTCAGTTTCACAGGCATCTGTGAGGTCCAGGAGCACGGTGCCTGAATTCAGACCTTTTGGAATCCATTTTTAATGTCAGTCATTATTGCAACGTGGTGGGTTTACTGACCTGATCAATGATGAAGAGTTAGCCATGTTTGTGATTTGGGCAATGATGAAATATTAACTACAATTATTCAACTGAACAATGATTGCATTATCACTGAAAACAATTAAGTTGGTTCTATATTGTTGGAACGAAAATGTAAACACCCAACAACATTTTATGATACAAAATTAAAAAGTGCGCGTTTTGTTTTATACCAAAAATAAAATGTCTGATTATTTTGGTGATCACAATTACACATTGAATGCCAGTATTAAAATGTATACATTGTCGCTATATCATTTACAAAGTGGTTAACGTCTGACTGATTACATATTCAGAGTGAGCAAACGATTGAAAAATCGATAGAATTATCATTCTGACACATTTATGTATAATCAATCGATTTAATTCTCACTGAAGTGTGTGAGCTTCAGCTATTTGCCAACAATTCTATTAGTTTTAAACTAATGATGGAAAATGAAAGACCAGATCTAAAAGTTGATGTTCCAAATTGTAGTAAGACTAATTTTGATTATATTAGGCAAGAACGTTCAAAAGCTGACTGGAGGCAGATGTTCACAGATAAAAGGGCAGCTGGAAAGTGGGAAGCATTCAGAAATTCGGTAATGAGAGTCCAGAGACAGTATATTCCTGTTACGGTGAAAGAAAAGTCTGGCAAGTATAGGGAATGCTGGATGACTAAAGAAATTGAGGGTCTGCTTAAGAAGAAGAAGGGAGCATATTTCAGATATAGACAAGGTACATCGAGTGCACACTTAGAAGAGTACAAAAGGCATTATGAGTATATGCAAGATTTGCGAAGGTTTGTAGCTCAGGTTGATGTTTAGGGTGTAGGTTTGCTCGCTGAGCTGTAGGTTTGATATCCAGTCATTTCATTATCTGGCTAGGTAACATCATCAGCGGCGACCGACAAGTGAAGCAAAGCTGTTGTCTCCTGCTTTCTATTTATATGTTTGTCCTGGATGGGGTTCCTGGGGATTGTTTTGATGTCGTTTCCTATTCGTTTTCTGAGGGGTTGATAGATGGCATCTAGGTCTATGTGTTTGTTTATGGCGTTATGGTTGGAGTGCCAGGCCTCTAGGAATTCTTTGGCATGTCTTTGCTGAGCCTGACCCAGGATAGATGTGTTGTCCCAGTCGAAATGGTGTTTTTTTTTCATTCGTGTGAATGGCTACGAGGGAGAGAGGGTCGTGTCGTTTTGAGGCTAGCTGGTGTTCGTGAATCCTGGTGGCTAACGTTCTTCCTGTTTGTCCTACGTAGTCTTTGTGGCAGTCCTTGCATGGAATTTTATATATGACGTTGGTTTTGTCCTTGGGTTGTACTGGGTCTTTTAAGTTTGTTAGTTTTTGTTTGAGAGTGTTGGTGGGTTTGTGTGCTACTTGGATTCTGAGGGTTCTGAGTAGACTGGCTGTCATTTCTGAAACTTCTTTGATGTATGGTATGGTGGTTAGGGTTTCTGGCTGTGTTTGGTCTGCTTGTCGTGGTTTGTTCTTGAGGAATCTGCGCACTGTATATTTTGAGTATCAGTTCTTCTTGAACACATGAGCATAATATGAGTATACTTAAGGGATAAATCAGGAGGGCAAAAAGATGACATAAGATTACATTGGCTAATAGAATTAAGGAAAATCCAAAAGGATTTTACAAAGACATTAAGGACAAAAGGGTAAATAGGGAAAGAATAGCGTCCCTCCAAAATCAGCTTGGAGGCCGTTGTATGGAACACAGGAGTTGGGAGCGATACTAAATGAATATTTTGCATCAACGTTTACTGTTGGAAAGGACATGGAAGATATAGAATGTAAGGAAATACATGGTGACATCTTCAAAAATGTTCATATTACAGAAGAGGATGTGCTGGATGTCTTGAAATGTATAAAAGTGGATAAATCCCCAGAACCTGATCAGGAGTACAGAGAACTCTGTGGGAACGGCTGGGCCTTTTACTGAGATATTTATATAATCGATAGTCATAGGTGAGGTGCCAGGAGACTGGAGGTTGGCAAATGTGGTGTCAATGTTTAAGAAAGTTGGATCGGACAAGCCAGGGAACTATAGACTAGTGAGCCTGACAGCGGTGGTGGGCAAGTTGTTGGAGGGAATCCTGAGGGACAGGACGTACATGTATTTCGAAAAGCAAGGACTGAGTAGGGATAGTCAGCGTGGTTTTGTGAGTGGAAAATCATGTCTCACAATATTCTTTGAATTGTTTGCAGAAGTAACACTGATGATTGATGAGGGCAGAATGGTGGATGTGATTTATTTGAACTTCAGTAAGTCGTTCGACAAGGTTCCCCATGGGAGACTGGTTCGTGAGATTAGATGTCATCGAATGGAGGGAGAACTAGCCATTTGGATCCAGAACTGGCTCAAAGGTAGAAGACAGAAGGTGTGGTTGTGTCGGGTTGTTTTACAGATTGGAGGCCTGTGGCCAGTGGAGTGCCACAAGGATCGGTGCTGGCTCCAATACTTTTCATCATTTGTATAAACGATTTGAATGTGAGCATAAGAGGTATAGTTTGTAAGTTTACAGATAACACCAAAATTGGAGGTGTAGAGAACAGCAAAGAAGATTACCTCGGATTGCAACAGGATCAGATGGGCCAATGGGCTTAGGAGTGGCAGATGGAGTTTAATTTACATAAATGTGAGGGGTTGCATTTTGGGAAAGCAAATCTTAGCAGGAGTTATACTCCTAATAGTGATGTCCTGGGGTGTGTTGCTGACCAAAGAGACCTTGGAGTACAGGTTCATTGAAAGTAGAGTCATAGATAGATAAGATAGTGAAGAAGGCGTTTGGTATGCTTTCCTTTATTGGTCAAAGTATTGAGTACAGGATTTGCAAGGTCATGTTGCGGCTGTACAGGAAGTTTGTGAGGGCTCCTTTGGAATATTGCATGCAATTCTGGTCTCCTTCCTACCGGAAGGAAGTTGTGAAACTTCAAAAGTTTCGTAAAAGATTTACAAGCATGTTGCCAGGGTTGGAGTATTTGAGCTGTAAGGAGAGCCTGAATAGGTTAGGGCAGTTTTCCCTGCAGTGTCGGAGGCTAAGGGGTGACCATATCGAGATTTATAAAATCATGAGAGGCATGGATAGGGTAAATAGACAAGGTGTTCTCCGTGGAGAGGGGGAGTCCAGACTAGAGGGAAGAGGGTTAGGGTGAAAGGGGAAAGATATAAAAGAGACCGAAGGGGCAACTTTTTCATGCAGAGGGTGGTACACGTATGGAATGAGCTGCCAGAGCAAATGGTGGAGGCTGGTACAATTGCAAAATTTAAAAGGCATCTGGATGCGGATATAAATAGGAAGGGTTTGGAGGGATGTGGCCCGGGTGCTGGCAGGTGAGACAAGATTGGGTTGGGATATCTGGTCGCCATGGCCGAGTTGGACCAAAGGGTCTGTTTCCATGCTGTACATCTCTATGACTCTCTGACTGTAATTTAGAAATGACAATAATTTAACATGCACTGTCAAATAAATAAATGGTTTATGTTATTAAATTGTAACATACAATAAGTTGAAAACTTGCAATTTTTAGAATGAAAAATAAAGAACAGAAAACAAAGAAAATGCTAGCGCAGGAGCAGGCCCTTTGGCCCTCCAAGCCTGCAGTGATCCAGATCCTCTGTCTAAATCTGTCGCATATTTTCTGAGAGTCTGTATCCCTTTGCTACCTGCCCATTCATGTGTCTGTCTAGATATATCAAAATGATGCTATTGCAAAATACTCCAAATATGGTCTGATCAGAGCCTTGTAAAACCTCATAAATTCTTCCCTGCTTTAATATTCAAGTCCTCTCAAAATAAATACCATCGCTGTATTTGTCTTTCTGACCAGATAGACTATGAGGAACAATGAGCACATGATGAACATTAATAAACTTACCACGGAGTTCGAAAAAAGAACAATGACTAAAGCATGCTGGGAAATGGATCCCAGCCTTGAGTAAACTCTTTGCTAATCCATATGCTGCAGAATCCAGACAAGCTGCAGCTATCCACAGACGGTTTGCAAAAAAAACCTGACAGCTACAGACCCTGCAATACCCACCTGAAATTGGACATGAATGATACAATGGAATGTCGCCCTTGGGCCATCAATATGCCAACCCCTGGTTGAATCTGATTGATCTGGGTAAATGAACTTGATCATTCCATTGGAAGATCTTCCATACACTCCCAAGGGCTTGAAGACTTAGAAGGATAAGAATCACCTCAAAACCCCACAGGGTGCGGCAACTGGAGAATAACCACTGGAAAAAAAGACTATTTGAAGAGTAAGAAGGCATCACCACGTGGAGCCCGGACAGGTTCTAGTGTGGTGGTACACAATCAGTTAAAGGTAAGTTAAAAGATAAGACAGTTTGCAGTATTTTTCATTTCTTCATAGTAAACTTTAATGTACTAACACTGAGTGTCCTCAATAAACAAATATTATTGTTTGTAAGAGTTGACTCAGTTCCTTTGCTGAATGGAAGAATTTATGCAAACTGTGCGGCAGATGCAACACCTTCCTAACTGTTTGCGGAACCTGCAAGTTTACCTTGAGACAGTCCTGTACTAGAACTCTTTGCTCTTCAGACTTCTGAATTTTCTCCCCATTTATAAAATAGTCTATGCCTCTCTCCCTCCACACAAATTGCATCACTTCAGGTTTTCCCAAGATGAACTCCATCTGCCACTTCTGTGCCCACTCTGCAGCCTCCCTGCCTCCTAAATGCTACTTGTCCCTCTACCTACCTTTGTATCATCTGAAAACCTCGCCAGAATACTCTCAGTTCCTTAATGTAGATCGTTAATGCACAAAATAAAAAGTTGTGGTCCCAACACTGAGCCATGCGGAACACAAGTTGTCATCGGCTGCTATCCCAAGAAGGATCTTTTTATTCACACTCTCTACTTGCTGCCAGGCAGCCAAGCTTCTGCACGCACTAGTAACATACCTCGAACAAAATGGGTCCTTATTTTACTCAGCAGCCTCCTGCACGGTACCTTCCCAAAGTCTTTCTTGAAGTCCAGGTGGATAATATCCACTGGTTTTCCGTTGTCTCCACTTGCTTGTTGCATCCTGAAATAACTTTTACAGATTTATGATGCATGACGTCCTCTTGATGACACCATACTGACTTTGCCAAATTTTACATTTCACTTGCAAATATTCAGAATCTCATCCTTCACAATGGATTCTAGGATCTTACACATGATTGAGGTTAGGCTAATTGGTCTGTCACTTTCTGCCTTTTGCCTTCTTCCCTTTTTAAAGAGGCTGTCACGTTTGCAACTTTCTAGTCTTTTGAGCCTCTCCCTGATTCACGAAATTCATGAAAGATCACCACAAATGTCTCCATTATTTCTTCAGCTATCTCCCTTGGAACTCTGGGATATTGTCCAATTGGTCCAGTTTATTTACCCATTCAGTTGTTCGACCAACTTCTCCCAATAAGCTCTGTCCCCTGGCTATCTTGAATTTTTGGGATACTATTCGTGTCTTCGACTGTGAAATGTGACGTGAAACAATTGTTCAGTTTCTCAGCAATTATGTGTTCCCCATTACTATATATCCAGTGTCGTATTGCGCGACCAATGAGCATTTCTGCCTCTCTTTTGCCCTTTACATATCTAAAGAATCTCTTTCATATTACTGGCGAGCTTACCCTCATATTTAATCTTCTTCCTCCTATTTCTTATTTTGTTGCCCTCTATTGGTAATTGTATGCTTCTAAATCCTTTGGTTTCCCACTGCCATTTGCCATGTTATCTGATTTCTCTTTTGCTTTTACGCTAACCCTGATATTCTCTGTCAGCCATTGTTGTCTCATCCTCCCTATACCATGCTTCCTTTAGGTTGGGATGAGTCTCTGCTTTGTCTCCTGAATTACTCCATGAAAACTCCGCTACCACTATTCCACTGTCTGTCCAGCTAGCCTACTCTCCCAGTCAATGTAACCCAGTTCCTCCCTCATGCCTTTGTAGTTGCTTTTATTCAGCGGTAATATTGTTTACTCTGATTCTACTTTCACCCTCTGAAATTGAAGAGTAGGTTCAATGATATTATTATTACTGCCTCATAAAGGTTTCTTTACCTTAAGCTCCCGTATCAAGTCTGCCTCATTACAAAGCTCTCAATCCAGTATTGCCCGTTCCCTCATTGCCTGCACCATAAGCTGCTCCAAAAAGCCATCTCGTAGACATTCCACAAATTCCTTTCCTTGCAAACCACATCCAATCTGATTTTGCCAGTACACCTGCATATTGAATTCCTCCCAATCACTGTAACTTTGCCTTTTCCACACATTTTTTCTACATCCTGATTTGACAGCGCCAAACCACGGTTTGTGGACCAGTAAGTAACTCTAACTATGGTTTTTCATCTTTGCCGTTCCTGAATTCTAACCACATAGATTCTTCACCATCTGTCCATACTTTGCGTTTTGGGAACAGAGTGATGGGACTGCAAAACACTTTAGCATTGTCACAAGTTCATAGTTTCGGCATTAATTTTAAAAAATGCATTGTCAATTCCTTTGGAATGTGGCCACAATCCATTTCTTTGGCCAAATATTCTGTGTGTGCTAAGAAAGAATGCAGACTTTTCAAACTGTTAGAAAATCATCATATGAAGAGGACTTGAGTCTATAAAGAGATTAAGGTGGGTCAAGTGAACAGAAAAATATTGTTGTATGGAGCATCGTAGGATGTATTGTCTGTGTGCTCAAAGATAGTGGTGGGTTGAATTGAAAGGCAGTATATTATTTCAATAGAGAGATTGGTTGAGGCGCAGAAGAACCGGGCATCTGGATTACAAAATTAAAACTTTATGTGTTCATATCGTTTTGAGCGTGGTAAGATAAATGTAGACATTTTCGGAAACAGAATACATTCAAAATTAGAGAAAAATGTCTTCAGTTTTGCAGAGTAGAGGCGAGACCACATCGAGAGAACAATGGTCATACTGACACGCAAATCAGTCCAGAGAAGATTCACTCAACTGACTCCAGTGTGGAACCTTTATTTCAGGTGGAAATCATGAACTGACTGACTGTGGATCTGCTGGAGTTTAGGCGAACAACATGTGATCTTGGTGACCCCAGGATATTCTAAGTAGTCTTTTCATGTTGAATTCTGAAACCATATTTCATCTTGTGTGAGAGATTACCAGGTAGGGATGGACTATGAAACTGAAGGTTATCTCAATTAAGAAGATGTTGGATATTTTAAGCCTCTCAAAGTGTCGTGTGTTTGTGAACTCTCTTCCCAGATAGCAATGGAGGATAAAACATTGAATATTTCTAAGGCAGAAGCAGGCAGATTCTTGACTAACAATGACGCACTAACATTGTAAGGGCACAGGAGGAATGTGTGATTGATGTCACAATCAGATTATCCACGACCTTATCGCATGACTGAGCTGTATTGGTGACTTAGCCCTGATTCTACTTTCAGCATTTCTGTTGACTTTAGAAACTGAAAAAAAATATGAGATGATTCTCATGAACATGGAGACATTTCCTTTCAGATTTTTGGGCACAAGTTTCCATATGTGACTTTTAAACAGCACTGAAAAGCACTCAGGGAAGTTTCATGTTTTTGGAGAAAGGTCAGAAGCATCGGGCAACGTGCAAACCTGCCTTGAAACTGCTTTAGAAATCAGATTGGGTCGAATGGATAACTTGAATTCTACTCATTCCTTTCAGTTCTTGTTGCGAGGTGACTTTCATTAGCAAGGCCAGCATTCTGTTGTCTATGTGTAATTTCTATTCAGGATATGATGATAAACCCCAGGGATTCTTGTGGTGCAGGAACACTAACAGGTATGTTACAAAGTAATAAATGGGGTTATGATCCATTTGATAGAGAAGGCAGAATGATATAGCTTCAAGTCGGTGTGTTGTGTGACCTTGGAGTTTGCATTCCTCAGCACTTGATGCTCACAAGATGTGGAAATAGTGAGACTACTTTCTTTGTTTTCAACAATTAAAGTGATAGTCATACAGCAGAAAAACAGGCCCTTCAGCCTAATACTCTACGCCAGCCAAAAAACACCAATGTACATTGTTCCCAGTTACCTGAAAACTTATAGCCTACAATGCCCTGGCCGGTTTTGCTTAAATGCTGCATTGTATTTTTATACACTTAATGGTAAGGTCCTAGGGAGTGTTGCTGAACAAAGATATCTTGGAGTGCAGGTTCATAGCTCCTTGAAAGTGGAATCTCAAGTAGATATGATAGTGAAGAAGGCGTTTAGTAAGCTTCCTTTATTGGTCAGAGTATTGAGTACAGGAGTTGAGAGGTCATGTTGCGGCAATACAGGACATTGGTTAGGTCACGGTTGGAATATTGCATGCAATTCTGGTCTCCTTCCTATCGGAAAGATGTTGTGAAAAATGAAAGGATTCAGAAAGGATTTACAAGGATGTTGCCAGGGTTGGAGGATCTGCGCTACAGGGAGAGGATGAACAGGCTGGCGGTGTTTTCCCTGGAACGTCGGAAAGGAGGGGTGACCTTGTAGAGGTTTATAAATTTATGAAGGGCATGGATAGGATAAATAGACAAAGCCTTTTCTCCTGGGGTTGGGGAGTCCAGAATTAGAGGGCAGAGGTTTCGGGTGAGATGGGTAAGATATAAAAGAGACGTCAGGGGCAACGTTTTCACGCAGAGGGTGGTACGTGTATGGAATGAGCTGTCAGAGGATGTGGTAGAGGCTGGTACATTTGCAACATTTCAGAAGCATTTGGATGTGTATATGAATAGTATGGGGTTGGAGGGTTATGGCCCGTGTGCTGGCAGGTGGGATTAGGTTGGGTTGGGATATCTGGTCGGCATTGCCGGATTGGATCGAAGGGTCTTTTTCCATGCTATACATCTCTATGACTCTATGAGTCTATTGGTGACCTGAGCGTTTTTTGTTCTTTTATGCGCAAAATGGTTTCATGGACATAGATAACACAACGATAAAGACAGTGGCAAACTCAACAGATCAAAAAAAACAGACTCTGCATTTTTCAATAATTATAGAAAATCCGATTATTGTTTCAATTTATTTGGAATTTTAATTGAACTAGACCAGCATTAATTGCCCTTGAGACGTTCCAGTCCAGTTGATGTTGGTCCGTCCAAGTGGCTGGTAGGATGGAGTACCAGCAGTGCATCTCATGTGCTGGTTTAACTGGGAGCAAATATTTCTGGTGGTGGATGGAGTGTTACACAAGCCGTCATGCTGTAATGAACAGCTCGCAGGAAAACTGACTCATTGTCAAATCAAATGTATAGGATGGAGTTTATTATTTTTCTGAGAAATAGCAACCTTACAGATACAAGTCTTTGTAGTAATGAAGAGAAGTCGGTGTCTATGTTATTGGTGTCCATAAAATAATGGTGTCAAACAGTTGGAATTATTTTATTGCTTTGGAGGGACGATGGTTGCAGTGAGCATGTGAATTATCCTGGATGATTTCAGAGATGACTGGACTGTCCTAGGTTGAGTAAGTGCTGATACTCCATGGGATGATGTTGATTTGTAATCTCGCCACTTACTGAGCACAGTTCGCCAGAAGTTGTGGTCACTGCCCCTGAAGTGCTCACTTACCTCCAAGTCTAACACCTGGCCTGGTTCATTACCGAGAACCAAATCCAGTATAGCCTCACCTCTTGTTGGCCTGTCTACATATTGTGTCAGGAAACCCTCCTGCACACATTGGACAAACACCGACCCATCTAACGAACTCGAGCTATAGCTTTCCCAGTCAATATCTGGGAAGTTAAAGTCCCCCATAACAACCACCCTGCTACTTTCACTCTTCTCCTGAATCATCCTCGCAATACTTTCCTCTACTTCTCTCGGACTATTAGGAGGCCTGTAGAAAACTCCTAACAGGGTGACCTCACCTTTCCTATTTCTAACCTCCGCCCACACTACCTCAGATGGCAAGTCTTTCTCCATTACCCTTTCTACTGCTGTAATACTATCCTTGACAAGCAATGCCACACCTCCCCCTCTTTTACCCCCATTTCTGACCCTACTTAAACATTTAAACCCTGGAACCTGCAACAGCCATTCCTGTCCCTGTTCTACCCACGTCTCTGTAATGGCCACAACATCGAAGTCCCAGGTGCCAACCTATGCTGTAAGCTCACCTACCATATTTCTTATACTTCTAGCATTGAAGTACACACACTTCAAGCCATCTTCCTGTTTACAGGCACCCTGCTTCGAGATCGATGCCATGTTCCTAGCCTCCCTACACTCCAGGTCCTGAACCCTAAAGCTACATTCGAGGTTCCCATGCCCGTGCAGAGTTAGTTTAAACCCTCCCAAAGAGCTATAGCATACCTCCCCCCAAGGATACTGGTGCCCCTCAGGTTCAGGTGTAGACCATCCTGTTTATAGAGGTCCCACCTTCCCCAGAAAGAACCCCAGTTGTCCAGAAACCGGAATCCCTCCCTCCTGCACCATCCCTGTAGCCCACGCATTTAACACTTCTCTCTCCCTATTTCTCGACTCTCTATCATGTGGCACGGATAACAAACCAGAGACAACGACTCTTTTTGTCCTAGCTCTGAGCTTCCAACCTAGCTCCCTGAAAGCCTGTCTAACATCCTCACCCCTCTTTCTACCTATGTCGTTGGTGCCAACGTGGACTACGATCTGGGGCTGCTCCCCCTCCCCCTTGAGGACCCAGAAAACACGATCAGAGACATCACGTACCCTTGCACCTGGCAGGCAAAATACCAATCGTGAGTCTCTGTCACCCCCGCAAAACTGCCAATCTGTGCCGCTCACTTTTGAGTCCCCAATAACTATCGCTCTACCTTTCTCCACCCTTCCCTTCTGAGCAACGGGGACAAGCTCCGTGCCAGAGGCCTGAACCTCGTTGCTTACCCCTGGTAAGTCATCCCCCCCACAAGTATCCAAAACGATATACTTGTTCTTGAGGGGAATGACCGCAGGGGGTCCCTGCACTGGCTGCTTCCTCCCACTCCCCCTCACTGTCACCCATCTCTCTATAACTTTCAGAGTTACTACTTCCCTAAAGCTCTGATCTATGACCTCCTCTGCCTCCCGAATGATCCGCAGTTCATCCAACTCCAGCTTCAGTTCCCTAACACGGTCTTGGAGGAGCTGGAGATGGGTGCACTTCTTGCAAGTGTAATCAGGAGGGACGCTAATGGCTTCCCTCACCTCATACATGTTGCAAGAGGAACATTGCACTGCCTTCGCTGCCATCCCTCTAAAAGAGAAACGTTAAAAACTAGATCTAAAGAAACAAACAAGTAAAATGCAGCACTTACCTGCTTGTCACAATGGGTCTTATTATTACGTTAGAGGAGGAGGGCGGGTGGGAGGCTCTACCCCTGTAGTGCCTCGGGTTCCTCGCCTGCGCCCTTTTATAACAAAAAAAAATTCCCAGGTAAGCTAGCGCGACACAAGCTTCCGGGTCCGCTAGGCGCTTAAAAAACTTTAAATTTTAGCCGTTAAAAAAAACAATAACTGGACTATACGGTGACTTAAAAAAAAACACCACCAGACAGCCGTTACCTGCTCCGCCCAGAGAGTGAGGCCGAAGGCTTGGAGCTGCGCGCTTTTATCAGGAAAAAAAACCTTCCCAGGTAAGTTAGCGCGACACCAGCTTCCGGGTCCGCTAGGCGCTTAAAAAAAACTTTAAATTTTAGCCGTTAAAATAACAATAACTGGACTATACCGTGACTTAAAAAAAGCAACATCAGACAGCCGTTACCTGCTCTGCTGAGAGAGTGAGGATTTTTATGTCATTTTTGTCTAAGGGAATAGTGCCAGAAGACTGGATGATAGCGAATGTGGTCCCCTTGTTCAAGAAGGGGAGCAGGGATAGCCCGAGTAACTATAAGCCAGTGAGTCTCACTTCTGTTGTGGGCAAAGTCTTAGAGAGAATTGTAAGGGATAGGATTTATGAACATCTGGATAGGAATAATATGATCAAGGATAGTCAGCATGGTTTTGTGAAGGGCAGGTCGTTCCTCACAAACCTTATTTAATTCTTTGAGAAGGTGACCAAGGACGTGGACGAGGGTAAAGCGGTAGATGTGATGTATATGGATTTTAGCAAGGCGTTCGATAAGGTACCCCATGGCAGGCGAATGCAAAAACTACGGAGGTATGGCATTGAGGGTGCATTCGAGGTTTGGACTAGGAATTGGCTGGCTGGAAGGAGACAGAGGGTAATAGTTGATGGTATAGTTTCATCTTGGAGCGTAGTTACTAGCGGTGTTCCACAAGGATCTGTTTTGGGACCATTGCTGTTTGTCATTTTTATAAATGACCTGGAGGAGGGGCTTGAAGGCTGGGTGAGCAAGTTGGCGGATGACACGAAAGTCGGTGGAGTTGTGAACAGCGAAGAAGGATGTGGAAGGTTACAGCGCGATATAGATAAGTTGCAGAGCTGGGCAGTAAGGTGGGAAATGGAATTCAATGTAGCTAAGTGTGAAGTCATTCACTTTGGTAGGAGTAACAAGAAGATGGATTACTGGGCTAATGGTAGTCTACTTGGTAGTGTGGATGAGCAGATGGACCTTGGTGTCCATGTACACAGATCTTTGAATGTTGCCACCCAGGTAAATAGTGCTGTGAAGAAGGCATATGGTGTACTGTGCTTTCTTGGTAGAGGAATTGAGTTCCAGAGTCCTGAGGTCATGTTGCAGTTGTATAAGACTCTGGTGCGGCCTCATCTGGAGTATTCTGTGCAGTTTTGGTCGCCATACTCTAGGAAGGATGTGGAGGCATTGGAACGAGTGTAGAGGAGGTTTACCAGGATGTTGCCTGGCATGGTTGGAAGATCATATGAGGAAAGGCTGAGGCACTTGGGACTTTTCTCATTGGAGAAAAGAAGGTGTAGGGAAGATTTGATAGAGGTGTACAAGATGATTAGGGGTTTAGATAGGGTTGACAGTGAGAACCTTTTTCCGCGTATGGAGTCAGCTGTTACTAGGGGCCACAGCTTTAAATTAAGGGTGGTAGGTATAGGACAGATGTTAGGGGTAGATTTTTTACTCAGCGGGTTGTGAGTTCATGGAATGCCCTGCCAGTAGCAGTGGTGGACCCTCCCTCTTTATGGTCATTTAAGCGGGCATTGGACAAGTATATGGAGGGTATTGGGCTAGGGTAGGTAAGGTAGGCTTCGGTCGGCGCAATATCGAGGGCCGAAGGGCCTGTACTGCGCTGATTATTTCTGTGTTCTATGTTCTATATCAAACCAACAAGTACCATTGGTTGGTGCTTCAGAATGTATCAGAGCTTTCATTGCTGCTATCGCATGGAATCATGTATAACGACAACGCCAATTGAGTCTGCACCATCCAGTGCTGATGCTAGTGTTTTATAAAGTTTGTGATGTTACCTTCCTGAACCACCTCCAGGCAATGCATTCTAGACTCAAACCATCCTCTGGGTTCAAAACGGATTCCCCAAATCCTCTCTCAATATCTTCTCTTTCGCTTCAACCTTGTGTCCCTTGTTTTAGACCTTTTGACGAAGGGGAACAGCTGCTGTCTGTTGACTCTGACCACACCTCTCATGCTC
Source organism: Chiloscyllium punctatum (assembly GCF_047496795.1). Taxonomy (NCBI): domain Eukaryota; kingdom Metazoa; phylum Chordata; class Chondrichthyes; order Orectolobiformes; family Hemiscylliidae; genus Chiloscyllium; species Chiloscyllium punctatum. The sequence goes on along the minus strand of NC_092759.1, from coordinate 79,517,608 downwards.
TTATACACCTCTGTCAGGTTCACCCCTCACCCTTCTCTGATCCAAAAGCAAGACTAGCCTATCTTCTTGGTTTGAGTTCTCTCTTGTCTTGTTACTTCTTCCAAAGTGCAACATCTCACATCTTTCCATGCTAATTTTTATCGGTCATTGATTGTTCAGATGGCCAGATCAATGTGTACCCTCCTGTAACCTAACGCATTCCTCCTCACCATGTCCCATTCGGCCTATCTTTGTGTTATCCACAGCGTTGTTTATCATTCTCCACCCACCACCTCCATCTCCCACATTAATATCATCAACATTTCGTTGCTGCGAGAGGGGGAGCCGGGAGGAGGTGACTTTGGGGCAAGGTGATTGTCGGGAAGGCCGGTAAGTATATTTAAAATTGTTACCTTCTGGCCAGCGAGGGAAAAGAGAGAAAAGGACTTCTGGGAAGGGGAAGTAGAACAGTTTATATTTGCGTGGTTGCATTACCAGAGACATTACTCGTTAACTAGTTTATTTCCTAATCTGTTTTTTTAGTAGTCACTTCGGGAGTTAGAATAGTGTGAATGGAGTTTAGGGCAATGGAATGTTCCTCTTGTAGAATGTGGGAAGTAAGGGTCACCACTAGTGTCCCTGCTGATTACACCAGTGGGAAGTGCATCCAACACAAGCCCCTCGAAAACCGCGTTAGGGAACTGGAGCTGGTGTTGGATGAACTTCGGATCATTCGGGAGGCAGAGGGGGTTTTTGGCAGGACTTACAGAGAGGTAGTCACTCTCAAGATAAAAGAAAAAGACAGATGGGTGACAGTTAGGGGACAGAAAGGGAGCCGGAAGGTGGTGCAGGGATTCACTGTGGCCATTCCCCTCAACAATAAGTCTACCATTTTGGATAGTGTTGGCGAGATGACTTACGAGGGGAAAGCAGTGGGGCACCTGCTGCTCAGAAGGGAAGGGGGAAGAGGAGCAAAGCAGTAGTCATTGGGGACACAAGAGTTAGGGGGACAGATAGGAGGTTCTGTGGGGCGAGAGAGTCTCACGGTTGTTATGTTGCCTCCCGGGTGCCAGGGTCAGTGATGTCTCTGATCATGTTTCTGGGATCCTCCGGGGGGAGGGGTAGCAGCCCCAAATCGTGGTCCACATTGGCACCAACGACATCGGTCAAAAGAGAGATGGGGCCTTGAGGCAGACATTCAGGGAGCTAGGATGGAAGTTTAGAGCAAGGACAAACAGAGTTGTTTTCTCTGGTTTGCTGGCTGTGCCACGTGCTAGTGAGGTGAGGAATAGAGAGAGAAAAGAGTTGGAACACGTTGCTACAGCGATGGTGCAGGAGGGAGAGTTTCGGGTTTTTAGATAATTGGAGTTCTTTCTGGGGTAGGTGGGACTTTTACAAGCAGGATGGTCTTCATCTAAACCCGAGGGGTACCAATATCCTGGGTGGGAAATTCGCTAAAGCTATTCAAGTGAATTTAAACTAATACAGCAGGGGGATGAGAACCAAAATTGTAGGACAGGTACAGAAGAGGATGACAGTTGGGAGTTCCAAAATCAAGTATCTGACACTGGCAAGCGAGAACCTGGTTTGAAGTGTGTGTACTTCAACGCGAGGATCATCCGAAATAAAGTGGGTGAACTGGCAGCGTGGGTTCATACCTGAGACTTTGATTTTGTGGCCATTACGGAGACATGGATAGAGCAGGGACAGGAATGGCTGTTGCAGGTTCCTGTATTCAGATGTTTCAGTAAGAACAGACAAGATGGTAAAAGAGGGGGGGAGGTGTGGTATTGTTGATCAGGGACAATATTACAGTTATAGAAAGGATATTTGGGGACACGTTAACTGAGGTAGTATGGGCTGAGTTTAGAAACAGGAAAGGAAAAGTCACCATGCTGGGAGTTTTCTATAGGTCTCCAAATAGTCCCAAAGATGTAGAGGAAAGGATAGCAATGATGATTCTCGATAGGAGTGAGAAAGGCAGGGTAGCTGTCATGGGGGACTTCAATTATCCAAATATTGACTGGGATCACTACTCTACGAGTACTATAGATGGGTCAGTTTTTGTCCAGTGAGTGCAGGAGGGCTTCCTGACACAGTTTGTAGACAGTCCTACAAGGGACGAAGACACTTTAGATTTAGTCCTGGGCAACGAGCCTGGCCAGATGTTAGATTTGGAAGCAGGTGAGCACTTTTGGGTCAGCGATCACAATTCTGTCAGGTTTACTTTAGTGATGGAAAGGGATAGGTGTACTCCACCGAACAACTGTTACAGCTGTGGGAAGGGAAATTACGATGCAATTAGGAATGATTTAGGAAGCGTAGAATGGGGAAGGATGAGCACAATGAAATGTTAAGCTTATTCAAGGAAATGTTCCTGCGTGTCCGAGATAAGTATGCACCTGTCAGGCAGGGAAGAAGATATAGAATGCTTGAGCCATGGTTTACGAAGGAAGTGGAATCCTTGGTTTAGAAGAAGAAGGCTTATGTTGGGCCAAAATGTGAAAACTCAGGGCGCTTGTGGGTCACAAGGAAATCAGGAAAGACCTAAAAAGAGAGCTCAGAAGAACCAGGAGGAGACATGAGAAGTTGTTGGCGGATAGAATCAGGATTAATCCGAAGGTTTTCCGTAGGTATGTCAGGAATAAAAGAATGACGAGAGTTAAATTTGGACCAATCAAGGATAATACTGGGAAGTTGTGTATGGAGTCAGAGAAGATAGGGGAAGCACTAAATGAATATTTTTCGGCAGTGTTCACTATAGAACATGACAATGTTAGCGAGGAAGATACAGAAGTATTTGCATATAGACTAGAAGAGATTGAGGTTCACGAGGAAGATGTATTAGAAATACTGAAGAGTGTGAAAATAGACAAGTCGCCTTGGCTGGATGGGATCTATCCTAGGATCCTCTAGGCAGCAAGGGAAGAGATTGCCAGCTTTGGCATTGATCTTCAAATCATCATTGTCTAAAGGAATAGTGCCTGAGGACTTGAGGATAGCAAATGTGGTTCCCTTGTTCAAAAAGGGTATTTGAGACAAGCCTGGTAATTACACACCAGTGAGTCTCACTTCAGTTGTTGGTAAAGTGTTGGAAAAAGTTATAAGAGATAGGATTTATAACCATCTAGAAAAGAATCACCTGATCAGGGACAATTAGAACGGTTTTGTGAAGGGTAGGTCGTGGCTAACGAATCTTATTGATTTTTTTTTGACAAAGCGACCAAACAGGTAGATGAGAGTAAACTGGTTGATGTGGCGGAAATGAATTTCAGCAAGGCGTTCGATAAGGATCCCCACAGTCGGCTATTGTACAAAATATAGAGGAATGGAATTATCGGAGACATAGCAGTTTGGATCAGTAATTGGCTTGCTGAAAGAAAACAGAGGGGTTTCATTGATGGAATATGTTCATCTTGGTATCCAGTTACCAACGGCGTACCGCAAAGGTCGGTGTTGGGTTCACTGCTGTTCGTCATTTTTATGAATGACCTGGATGAGGGCTTAGAAGGGTGGGTGAGTACATTTGTGGACAACACTAAGGTCAGTTAATTTGTGGATAGTGACGAAGGATGTAGTAGGTTGCAGAGAGATAGGATGCAGAGTTGGGCTGAGAGGTGGCAAATGGAGTTTATTGTGGACAAGTGTGAGGTGATACACTTTGGACAGAGTAATCAGAATGCAAAGTACTGGGCTAATGGTAGCATTCTTGGGAGTGCAGATGAGCATGGAGATCTCGATGTCCATGCACACAGATCCCGGTAAATTACCACCCAGATTGACAGGGTTGTTAAGAAGGCATACAGTGTTTTGGCCTTTATTAATAGAGGGATTGATTTCCAGAACCGGGAGATTATGCTGCAGCTGTACAAATCTCTGGTACGGCCACACTTGGAGTATTGTGTACAGTTCTGGTCACCACATTATATGAAGGATGTAGAAGCTTTTAAAAGGGTTCAGAGGAGATTTACTAGGATGTTGCCTGGTATGGAAGGAATGTCTTACGAGGAAAGGCTGAGGACCTTGAGGCTGTTCTCGTTAGACAGAAGAAGGTTGAGAGGTGACTTAATAGAGACATGCAAGATAATCAGAGGGTTAGATAGGGTGGACAGGGAGAGCCTTTTTCCAAGTACGTGGACGGCAAACATGAGGGGAGACAACTTTAAAGTTATGGGAGTTAGATATAAGACAGATGTCAGAGGTAGTTTCTTTACTCAGAGAATAGTAAGGGTATGGAATGCTTTGCCTGCAACCGTGGTAGAATCGCCAATTTAAGTTCATTTAAGCCGTCAATGGGCAGGCATATGGACGTGCATGGAATAATGTAGGTGGGATGGGCAGAGTAGTATGACAGGGTGGCGCAAAACCGAGAAACAAAGGGCCTGTACTGCGCTGTAATGTTCTATGTTCTATTTATGAATATTTGATACAAACCTAGATTTTCTACCTGTTCTACAGATCTGTTGCAGAGGAAGAATTGGGAATTCCAGTCTCGTGTTTTTCATATTTTGGTGAATTTACAGCGTGATGCAGTTGAGGTCTTTTATGAGGAAGTCAGAAATAATATTTTGGACATGGAGCAGAATTCTGCTTTTAAACTCCACCACTCTGCATTTATTATTCATAAGAATTGCATATCATTAATTTTGTAATCGGTTTTGGCACTGTGAACTCCGACAGTTCAATTCTATGTGGGCCTGCATCTTATTCTGTAAGAAATTCGCTGCAATAGTTCGAGCTGAAGATTTTTTTTCTTGTGCAGGATGGACTCAGGCTCATTCATTAAGTTTGTTTCAAAGAGCTGAAGGGATGAGGAAAAAGATTAAATTAATTTCTACATTATACACACACTATAGAAGATCAATTCACATTCTCATTTCTACGTTTGATTGGAAACAAATTAAAAGAACAAGGAACCATCGTTCTGAATATTGTTTTAAAAAGTGACATCATGTTGCAATATTGCATTGGAGAAAAAGAAAATGCTGTTTGCATTTGATAGAGATACAAAAATGCAGAGTGATTGTGCAATGTGAACAAGAATCAAGTTTTATTTTAAAAAAGTATGAGAAATCTTTTCATAGTTTTCAAAGGAAGCCAGATCCCAATTTTCCTGAAAAGTGATGTTTGATTGTCCATCGATCTCACTTTTCCAACTATATGCTTTTCCTGCCACTGATGCGCCTTCGGCACACCACATCCTCCCTTCCCACTCGTTCCTTACCCTCCTGCTTCCGTTGCATTGCCTATTCTGATGCTACATACCCTTCCACAGACCATCTCCCTTTACACTTCTCGCTATGTATGTCACACCACGTCTCCTGACCCTCACTTTCTCTTTTTCTCTCACACTAGATGCTGGAATCCGCTGATTTATGTGCTTTACTGGTCATCAGTGAATGGTGTGCTTGGAATGATCAATATCCAAGAGCAACAGACACTAGAATGTTGCCACTGTCTGATGCACGGTGAACAGGATAGTTTTATTCCCTATTGGTACAGACCGGAGCTTCTTCCTGTCCGTCTGACACAATGTTTAACAAAACAGCCTCATCACCAACAGGACAAACAACTTCTGACAGAATCGTAAGACCATAAATCAATTTTCGTTGGAATATTGCGAGGACATTGTTCTAACAAACAGTTTTCTTGTCTTTTGCTCTTTATTCTTTCAACTGATCTTCCCATGAAATTTAAGCTTAGATCAGAGTGACTTCCCTTTCAGTCGAAGCAGAACTTGACTGAGGGTGGAATCAACGACCCTGAGTAAAACTGTGGTTAATGGTAATTAGAGAAAATTTTGAAATGGAAATGGCAACAATGGATAAAGCGGTCTCTGAAAGTTATCTTCCAAGTTGCATGTCATATTGACGAGGAACTAATTTGCTCTTCCTTCACAAGTATTTGTTAAAAATCTTGGAATGTCCCTACAACAGTTCTGTGTGGATTTGCATTACTTGTATTGAAGAGATTCAAGTAGGCAGCTCTCTGGCGACTTTTCCAGAGCTACTGGTGACGACAAATAAACTCTGCCCTTGCTAGTGCCTTCCAAAACCCTGGATGAATATGTCCTGTTAAAGAAAAAAAAAACAAGATATTTTATGTTTGCACACTCTTATCTAAAGTTTCGGAAAGGTATGGCCATGTTGGATGAGTACGATGCCAGTGACATCAGGAGCATGACAAGACATTGATAACAATTGGAATCGTTAATTCAGTGAGTTACTTACAGATGATTCATGATGTGATGTCCGTTCCATGGAGTTCAGCATTTTCATTATGCGTAATAGTAGTCATTCTCATATTTTAATTTTTCATTCAGAAGCCATAATCAAAGCAACATCGAGGGCCGAAGGGCCTGTACTGCGCTGTATTTTTCTATGTTCTATGTAAATACTCGTGAGCCAACAGAAATGGCAGCTACACTGTTCCCTTTCAGATCAGATGAATAACCATAGTCCAAAAGACTAAGTAAGTTGAAAGTGTTGTAAAACCTTAACAGATTCTGAGCAGAGAGAAACAGATTTAACTTATTGAGTCGAATATGAGATTTTCCCAACAGGGTAGTAGCAGGCTAAATATTCTAACTCTGTTTCTCTCTCCACATACTGGCTCATCTGAAGTGTTTTGCCGCTGTTTTCTGTTTATATTACAGATTTGCATTTTCCCCAGTATTCCCTAGCACAGTGATTCATTTGGGGGAGCAGGGTGGGAGTGGCATGGTGTGTCAGTGGTTAGCACGATTGTCTCACAGTACCAGGGACCTGGTTAGAGGGAGCGGGGTGGGAGTGGCATAGTGTCTCAGTGGTTAACACGACTGTCTCACAGTACCAGCGGCCTGGTTTGGGGGGGGGCAGGGGGAGGGGAGCGTGTTGTCTCAGTGGTTCGCACGACTGTCTCACAGCACCAGGGGCCCGATTTGCTTCCACACTCAAGACTATTTGGATTGAGGTTTCACATTCTCCCCCTGTCTGCAAGTGTTTCCTCCAGGTGCGCCAGATTCCTCCCACAATCTAAAGACTTTCAGTAGATTGACCATGCTAAATTGCCCATCTGACACAATTTTGAATAAATGCTAACACACAGGTACCACAGACCTGTGGGGAAGAGAATTGCAACTCAAACGGTCCTTGGAGAATTTCTCTTTATCCATGGTCTTAACGAGGTTGTAGAGTCAATGTATCTTTTTCTAGTCCCACTCCTCCATAGGTAACGACAAATTATCAGTGTAACCATGTGTGTGATATGGCAAATGATATCAGTCTCAGACTGTGTTAGGTATAATGTTAGGAACATGTCAGACATGTTTCTTAAATTTGTAAAAATAATTAATCTAAAACAAAAGCAGAGTTACTCAAAAAATGATGGAAAGATAAATGACATATAGTTTGGACATTGACGATGCATGTAGCATTCTTTATTTTCCTATAAATCTGAGGCACACACACATGCGTCAGAAAATTAACAGAAAAAGAAAACAAACTGCAGAATATGAGTTTGGAAGACTTTTATCCAGATAATAGATAAATTGAAGGCAAAAGGAAAATTGAGCTGGTCTTGATTTTCATTCTGTCTCACAGATGCTGCTGGCAATAGGATTTCTTCCTGGAATACTTGGACTTGGCTGAATTCCCGTCACTGCTGGCAGTGGGGAGATTCCAAAGAATCCTTAAAAGGAACCCTCCATGAGTGGGAAAGATGCCCGATAGATTTTCTGCTCTCTGTTAAAAAGACATACGGTGCGTAAGGTTTCATTTGTCGAGCGATTGAGTTCAGGAGTCGCAATGTCATGTTGCAACTATACAAAACTCTGGTGCAACCACACTTGGAATACTGTGTACAGTTCTCGTCCTCATATTACAGGAAGGTTGTGGAATCATTGGAAAAGTTGCAGAGGTGATTTATCAGGATGTTTCCTGGTCTGGAGGGAAGGTCTTATGTGGATAGACTGAGAGGGGGTTTGATAGAGACATACAATATGATCAGTGGATTAGATAGGGTATACAGTGAAAGCCCTTTTCCTAGGATGATGACGTCAGCTTGTACGAGGGGGCATAATTACAATTTTAGGGGTGATAGATTTAAGACAGATGTCAGAGGCAGGTTCTTTATGCAGAGAGTGGTAAGGGCATAGAATGCCCGACCTGCTAATGTAGTCAACTCAGCCATATTAGGGAGATTTTACCAATCCTTAGATAAGCACATGGATGATTTTGGGATAGTGTAGGAGGACGAGCTGAGAATTGTTCACAGGTAGGAACAACATTGAGGGCCGAAGGGCCTGTTATGCGCTGTATTGTTCCATGTTCGATGTTCTATATGTTATTGTCGAGATGAAAAAGTAAAGTGATGGATCAACGGCTGTGGCTGTTCAGACAAGTTACATTTTCTTTCTCTCGGAGCTGAAACAGATAATAATGTTACCTGAACACCAAAATGAACCATGTAAGGTCTGGTTAAACATTCCCCTGATTGCATACTCCATCCCTGTTACCTGGTCCATTTAGGAGTGATTTGTAATTTATCATTTGACAATATTTTTATATGTGGCTTCATAATTATTGTACAATGATTTCATGTCTTCAAATTACTGTGTTAAAATGAACATAATCTTTTAGTAAATGAAATCCTTAGTTTTATTCTCTCTTTCCTCAGCTACGCCCAGTACACTCTCCTCAGGGCCTTTTATAGTTCAATGTGAACATCTCTTATTCTCAGGCCTGAAGTGCCCTGACCATGTCGAGGCTGTGAGGGGCATGAATATGGTTATTTTCCAAGGTCGTAGGAGTCCAAACCAGCGGGCATAGATTTAAGGTGAGGGGGCAAGATGAAAAAGATTCCTAAAGCGGTAACCTTTTTAAACAGAGGGTAATGTGAGTACGGAATGAGCTGGCAGCAAAAGTGATGGAGGCTGGCACAATTTCAACATTTAAGAGGCAATTGATCGCATTTGAATAAGAACCATTTAGAGGATTATGGGTCTAATGCTGGCAAAGATTACTATATCAGATTGGAATATCTGGTTGGTGCAGATAAGCTGGACTGAAGGGTCTGTTTCCGTTCTGTATGACACTATGATTCCATCAGGCCTTCATTCCAGCAAAGAGTAAAGTGAAACATCAGTGAATAGCTTCTAAAACCATTGCACATTTTTCTTTCAGTTTAGCGGTTCATTACGAGAAACAATACATCCAATGTAGTCTCAGAATTTCATGTACAAATGCAGTAGTACATCCTAATGATTATACCTAATAACCTTTGCATAAAACAGCAAGATTTGATACCGTTTTCTAATTATTGGCTGAATCTGCTGACTAGGTTTATGTGGCTCATGTACCGGAATGCACTAATCCTTCCGTACCAATGAGTTCTGTGATTTTCTCTCCATTTAAGTAGATTACTGTTATTTTCTCTGTTCAACACAGCACTGACTTCTCGTAACCAACATTACACTATTTTCTGCCACGGTCTTGCTCACTAACCTCCCCATCTGTATACTATTGCAGAGTCTCCATGTCCAGTTAAATGACTAACTTGGTGAATGAGCTAATTGAGCTCCAAGACAATCAGTCCGCTCATCCACGTTATTGGCATCGATTGTAAATAGTTCATATTCTCACACTGATCCCCGAGGAACTCCACAGTTACAACTTTACAACCTGAACATCCCGAATGTTTATTCCCTGATAGCGAACTGGGTTTCCCCTGTTGTTGGGTAGCAGGCGAGAAAGGTTAGATGGCCTCATCCTACACTGTGTAATGTACTGAGCGAGTTGAATGACTTCAATCTATTCATGCGTAAACATTTAGAGGGCAGAATGGTCTCCTCCTGTCTCATTATAGCGATGGATTTCTCCTTCGAATACTCCCACATCCTCCCATTTCCTCCAGACCAAAGGGGTAGCCATGGGCACACGTATGGGCCCCAGCTATGCCTGTCTCTTTGTTGGGTATGTAGACCAGTCGATCTTCCGTAGTTACACCGGCATGACTCCCCACCTCTTCCTCCGTTACATTGATGACTGCTTTGGCACCACCTCATGCTCTCGCGAGGAGGTTGAGCAATTCATCAACTTCACTAACACATTCCACCCTGACCCTAAATTTACCTGGACCATCTCTGACACCTCCCTCGCCTTCCTGGACCTCTCCATCTCCATTAATGATCACTGACTTGATACCAACATTTTATACAAGCCCACCAACTCCCACAGCTACCTGGATTACACCTTTCCCACCCTACCTCCTGAAAAAATGCCAACCCGTATTCCCAATTCCTCACCCTCTGCCGTATCTGCTCCCAGGAGGACCAGTTCCATCATAGAACACACTCGATTAGATTAGATTAGATTACTTACAGTGTGGAAACAGGCCCTTCGGCCCAACAAGTCCACACCGCCCCGCCGAAGCGTAACCCATCCATACCCCTAGATCTACATTTACCCCTTACCTAACACTATGGGCAATTTAGCATGGCCAATTCACCTGGCCTGCACATCTTTGGACTGTGGGAGGAAACCTGAGCACCCGGAGGAAACCCACGCAGACACGGGGAGAACGTGCAAACTCAACACAGTCAGTCGCCTGTGGGCGGCACGGTGGCACAGTGGTTAGCACTGCTGCCTCACAGCGCCAGAGACCCGGGTTCAATTCCCGCCTCAGGCGACTGACTGTGTGGAGTTTGCTCATTCTCCCCGTGTCTGCGTGGGTTTCCTCCGGGTGCTGCGGTTTCCTCCCACAGTCCAATGATGTGCAGGTCAGGTGAATTGCCCGTAGTGTTAGGTAAGTGGTAGATGTAGGGGTATGGGTGGGTTGCGCTTCAGCGGGGCGGTGTGGACTTGTTGGGCCGAAGGGCCTGTATCCACTCTGTAAGTAATCTAATCTAACAGGAACCTGGGGGTGCTATAACAGATATACAGTGAGTGTGGGGATGCAGAGAAAATACCTTTATCTTGACGGAGTCGGGAAGGTTATTGATGCTTGTCCTGTTTTGCTGGACATTTCTTCAGACAGCAGATACTGCGTAGAGGTGGGTGGTGACCTCAGATCATTATCGGTTGGTCCGGTGGTGTGACCCCTCTGGGATGAAAAATGCGTTGCTGGAAAAGCACAGCAGGTCAGGAAGCATCCAAAGATTAAGAGAATCAAACGTTTAGGGCATGAGCCCTTCTTCAGGAATCCCTCTTGGAAAAGAACGGTCACCCTCTGTACTAGCCCATCCACCAGGATCTCCGTGCTGCTGTGGACAAACTGTGATGTAGTTTGCCCTTAGCTGCCATGCTCGGTGTAAACTGTGCAGGGCAGCTCCAAACTGAGAAAGCTCAACCGTGTGCCCACTGGCCTTTTAAAATAGCACCATTGCCAGGGATCACAGAACATCCATGGACATCCGGGCGGCTGTGAATACCCCCAGTCATGATGGGTGGGAGAATCTGGCTGGCATTGTATGAGAGGGACCGCATGGATTTGGATGGGTAATTAATGAGAAGAATTTGGTTAGATAGCACCAGGAAACTGGCTCGGCCTCGTTCAGACAACCCCTCTGTCACACTCAATGAAAATGTCGCTGAGACAGTTTTTTTGTTAAGATACAGCCCAGTGAGGCGAAGACTCTGCTGTCCTCACTCCCAGGTACAAAGCTGCAGAACAAATGCTCATCCAAAACTGTCCATCACCTGAACTCACAGCAATATCCCATTCACACTTAATTCTTCATAATACTGTCCTATGTTGCATGATACTATCGAAATGTCTCCATTTCAGCATTCTGAAACCTGTGAACATATCCTTCCATGACATTTTTTCTCAGTGTAACTCCCCCGCCCCCCCCCGACCCTGCCTCCACTCCAAAACACACTCATTTACAATCATACTGCATGAGACTGCCAGTAGGACTGTCCATTTGGCCCAACTGGTCCATGCCAAGCAAAATGTTCATCGACACTCACCCATTTCCCTGCCCTTGTTCTGTATCCCTCTAATCCTTTCCTATCTGTGTATTTGCCCAAATGCCTTTACAATGTTGCTCTTGTACCCACCTCAGTCACTTCCACTGGCAGCTCAGTCCATGTGCGGAACAAAATCTGTGTAAAAAGGTTGCCCCTCAGGTTCCTTTTTATATATGTTTTCCTTTCCAAACATTAATGGATGTCCACTAGTCCTTGATTCCCCTGCCTTGGGAAAAAAATTGAAGTATTCACCCCATGCACGCCTCTCATGATTTTATAAGAGGTACATTTCAATAAGAATTCCCTCAATTTCCTACGCTGGAAAGAAATAAGCTCTAACCTGTCCAATCTCTGCCTATAACTTAGAGCCTTTAGCCCAGGAAACATCCTTATAAATTTATTCTACATCCTTTCTAGAGCAAGGTGAACAAAACTGAACACAATACTCCAACTGCAACCTTACCAACATCCTGTACAAGTGCAACATAACGTCCCAACTTCTATACTCAATGCCCTGGGAAGGCCAGTGTGCCTACAGCCTTCTTCACTGTCCTGTGTACCTGTGACTCAAATTTCAGACAACCGTACATCTAATCTCCAACGTCCTTTTGTCCCACTATACTCCTGAAGGTCCTCTCATTCATCATTAAACACCTCCCTGGATTTGACTTTCCAAAATGAAAGACGTCACACTTATCTATATTAAACTCCATTTGCTATTTCTCAGCCCACTTCCCCAGCTGATCAGGATACTGCTGCAATTTCTGGTAACGTTCCTCACTGTAAAAGATGTCTCCTACTTCAGTGTCATTTGCAAACTTACTAACCTTGCGTTGTGCACTCTGGTCAAAATCATTGATAATGATAACAGACAGCAATGGGCCCAGGACAGAATAGTAAGCCACTCCACTAGGCACAGGCCTCCAATCCGACAAGCTCACCTCCACCATAGCCATTTGCTTCATAGTGTCAAATCAATTGCGTCGCCGATTTGCCAGGTTACCTTGGAGTCCATGCAATCTAACCTTCTAGAGCGGCCGACCATGTGGAACCTTATCAAAGGACTTACTGAAATCCATATACATTATGTCCACCACCCTGCACTCGTAAAACTTCCTGGTCACTTCCTCAAAACACACTCTCAAAATTTGTAAGGCATGATCTGCCACGCACAAAGCTATGCTGACTGCTCCATTTCAAACTCTGCCTTTCCAAATGCATCCATATCTTATATCTCCGAACCTTCTCAAGTGGTTTCCGAAACAGATGTGAAGCTAACTGGTCTATATTTCCCAGGCTTTTCTTTGCAGCCCTTCTGAATGAGGGCACAACATTTTCTACTGCTCAGTCTTCCGGGTGCTTGGCCCCTGAACTTTCTTCTCTCGCCTCTTAGATATATCTGTTCAGGACCAAGAGATTTATCTGACTTTATGCGTTCTAATATGTCCAACAGCACCTCTACTGTAATATGGACTGTACCAAGATATGACAATTAACCTCCCAAATGTCACAGGTTTTCATGTCTTTCTTCATGGTAAACACAGAAGGGAAATTGAGGACCCCAGCCATCTCTTCAGGTTTTACACATGCATGCCTATTTTTGATTTTCAGATGTCCTATTCTCTCTCTAGTTGTTATTTTTCTTTACTATACTAAATTTGGATTCACCCCAATCTGATCAGCCAAGGCTATCTCATACCCCAATTTCGTCCTGCTGATTTCCTTCTTCAGTAAACTCCTGTATCACCTGTGTACTTCCAGGGATTCCTGAGCGGTCTTCTCTTTTTTGCTTGTCAGACCCTCAATCTCTCTTGTCATCCAGGGTTCTCTCTTCCAGCCTCACTTTCGCTTCACCTTCACAGGAATATATAGACCTTGAGCTCGAGTTATCTCACTTTTGAAGACCTCCCACTTGCCCGGGATCCTTTTACCTGGAAACAAACTACTCCAATTAAGCCCTGCAGTCCCCTCACTAATTCCAACAAAATACGCCTCGTCCCAATTTAGAACTTAATCAGTGGTCCAATTTTGTCCTTACCATAACTATTTTGAAATTACTACATCTCTAGTCACGTTTCCCAAAATGGTCCCCACTTTACCTCCGTCACCTATCCTACCCTATTTCCCAAAAGTCAGTCGAGTTTGTCCCTTCCCGAGTAGGACCCTCTTCATGCTGCTTGTGGAAGCTTCCCTGAACACAATTAACAAATTATGTTCCATCTAAATTCTTAACACTCTGGAAGTCCCAGTCTATGTTAAAATAATTAAAATCACCTATTATGACAACTCTATTTCTCCTGCAAGTCTCGCCAGTCTCCCTGCATATTTGTTCTTCTAATTCCCATTGATTATTTGAAGGCCTATAGTTCAACCACTATAACATCACCACCCCGCTCTGACTTGTTTGCACCATTCTCAAAACTTCATTGGATATTATCTTAGTTTTTTTCATCTTTAAGTACTAGATTGATACTCACCTTAATCAGAACTATTGGTATTTAAATTGTTGCCATTTACATCTCTTTCTCGCAGTGATTTTCACATTTGCAGCACCCCTTTTCAAGGCACAGTGGAGATATTTAGCTGCACATCCTGTCACTTTCAGCTTTGGTTACATGTTTCCCCACACTGGGCAGTGATCTAACACAGTGTTACCGAACAATGCAACAGCCTGTGTTTATATATGAATGAACCAGTGCGGTCTGCACAGCTCCCAATGCTAGACATTTAGCTCAAGATTATAGATCAAGCATTAGTGTGGGCTGCACAGAGTTTCACTCTGGACATTGCTGGGTTGCATACAGCTGTACACTATCCGGATCTACACAGTGCACCATTCTGAATATGTAATGGATGGGCTGGTTATTTGAGTTGAATTGCAAATAGGAGAGTACTAACAATTTGGCAATGCCTTTGTTTTGTGTTTGAATTCTTCTGATTGGACTGTTTAAATCATGACTACTCCGGTTAGACCCATCCCTCTGGATAAGTCATGGTGACTGTTGTTACAGAATCTGGTTCTGCAACATGACCAAAAAATGGAGTAGAGGCTGCAGAGAGGGGCATCTCCGTAAAATAGAATGAGAGAATGACAATCAGATCAGCTGTGGCCTTAGTGAATGTTGGGGCAGGATTGAATGGACCACTAATGCAATTTATTCATGTATTTCTGTTTGTTCCAAGCAAAATCCCCTTCCCTCCCAGTGTCCCATACTGGTGGGGAATGAGTCACCTCTACTGTCCTTGTGTAACAGGACCCGGGGGCCTCACTAACATCCGGATTTCCCTGTGCCCCAGTTTCGAGCACTGAGTGAATCCCTCCTGTCCCTGTGTCCCAGTATCAAACAGTTGAATGATTGCCTCCTATTTCTGTGTCACAGTCTCAAGCAGTTGAATGACTGTCTCCTGTTCCTGTGTCCCATCTTAATCAACTGAGTGACTGCCTCCTGATCCAAGGTTTGTGAAAGTAGATGACCCCCTCCTGCTACTGACTAACAGGCTTCGATAGCTCTGTGCTCACCTGCTGCTGCTGTGGAATGGAGGTGAGGGACTGAATGGCCTCTTCACATTCCTTACAGCTTCTCTTGACTAAAAGCCTTTCTCTTGTTTCTGTTAAACACCATCAAAATCTGAATGATGTATTTTTGCGTTTTACTCTCAGCAATTGAGCAAGCAAGCTGACTGACAGAATTCAAAAGGTGAATAGCCTCCTCCTGTTCCCATGTTAAACACTCAAGAGGCAATAGAGTCTCAGAGATGTACAGTACGGAAAAAAGACCTTTCGGTCTGATCGTCCATACTGACCAAACATCCTAAATAATTCACATTCCCCTTGCCAGTACTTGGC
This sequence comes from Chiloscyllium punctatum, assembly GCF_047496795.1. Classification (NCBI taxonomy): domain Eukaryota; kingdom Metazoa; phylum Chordata; class Chondrichthyes; order Orectolobiformes; family Hemiscylliidae; genus Chiloscyllium; species Chiloscyllium punctatum. The sequence goes on along the minus strand of NC_092759.1, from coordinate 79,501,834 downwards.
CCATCTCCCTCTAAACATTTCCCATGCTTGTATCCGTCCAAATGCTTTTTTAAATGGTGTTACTGTACCTGCCTCCACCACATCTTTTGGCTGTTCAGTCCATATACACAGCAGTCTCTGTGTGAAAATTTCCCTATTTAAATCTTTCCCCTCTCACCTTAAACTAATTTTAGACTCGCCAATCCTGGGGAAAAGACATTGACTGTTTACCTTATCTATGTCCCTCATGATTTTATAAACGTCTTTAAGGTCACCTCTCAGCCTCAGCACTTGAAAATAGTCCCAGCCTATTCAAACTCTCCCTGTAACTCTCACCCTCCAACACCTGTAACATTCTTATAAATATCTTCTGCACCCTTTCAAGTTTGACAACATCTTTCCGACAGCAGGGTGAACAGACTTAAAGCTGAAAATGTGTTGCTGATAAAGCACAGCAGGTCAGGCAGCATCCAAGGAGCAGGAGAATCGACGTTTCGGGCATGAGCCCGAATTCAGGAAGGGCTCATGCCCGAAACATCGATTCTCCTGCTCCTTGGATGCTGCCTGACCTGCTGCGCTTTTCCAGCAACATATTTTCAGCTCTGATCTCCAGCATCTGCAGTCCTCACTTTCTCCTGAGCAGAATTAAAGGCAATATTACAAAGGTAGCCAAACCAATGTTCTGTAGAGATGCACATGTCATGTAAATGTTTAGACTCAAAGCACGCACTAATAAAGGGAAGATCACCAAATGCCTTCTTCACTGCGCTATCTACCTGTGACGGCATTTTCAAGGAACTGAGAACCTGCACTACAAGGTGACACTTTAGCTCAATGGCTAGCATTGCTGTTTCCTCTGACAGTATAAAGATATACAGATAAGGGTAGATGGGCCGTCCTAAATTGTGTAAAGTACTCAGGGATGTGTAGGCGAGGTAGATTAGTTATGGGAAATGCAGGCTCAGAGGGATAGGGTAGGGGTTTGTCCAGTGGGATATTGTTTAGAGGTTCGATGTGACCTTGATGGGCCGAATAGCCTGTTTCCTCACCGTAGGGATTGCATAATTTCTATGAAGTTCTCTTAGATTGGCAGCTTTCGACAGGACCGTACCTACATGTCTTGCCTTGATTTGTCTTGCCAAAATGCAACGCCTCACATATAACTCAAATCTGTCTGCCACTTCTCGGCTTACCTAAGCAAGGTCCCATTATAGTCTGAGAGATCATTCTTCACTGTCGACTACACCACCAAACTTGGAATTATCTACAAACTTACTGACCAGACTTCATATACTCAAATGTAAATGATTTGTATAAGTGACAAAGGCAGTGGACCCACTATTGATCTTTGCGGCACGCCACTGGTCACAGTTCTCCAAGTTAAATGAACAACTGTCCACTGTCACGACCTGTCTCCAATAGTGAAGAAAATTTTGGATCTAAATGGCGAGCTCTCTCTGGATTCCAGGCAGTCTGACCTTGCTAACCAGTCTACCATGTAAAACATTTTGGTTTTCTTATTGAATTCCATAAAGACAACATCCACTGTCCTGCCTTCATCAATCATCATCTTCACTTCCTCAAAAAATTCCACCGAGTCAGTGAGACGTGATCTCCAATGTACAAAGCCCTCTTCAGTCCTTGTTTTTCTAAATGCATATACATCCTTTCCCTCAAAATCCCCTCCAACAATTTAGTCTCCATTGATGTCAGGCTCACCGATCTATAGTTACCTGATTTTTCATTAATTTATTAAATATTACCACAATGTTAGCAGCCTCCCAGTCTATTGGCACCTCACCTGTGGAAATCAATGATAGAAATATATCAGAAAAATGCTGAGCAATCTCTTTCCTAGCTTCCCATAAACTGCTGGGATACAACTGACCAGGAATTTATTCACCTTTATGTGCTTTAAAATGTCCAACACTTCCTTGAAATTTAGACATTTTTCAAGATTTCACTATATATTTCTTAATTATCTCGCTCTTGTAACCTCCTCCACATTAAATACTGAGGAGAAATATTTGTTTAGTATCCCTCCCATCTCCTGCGGTTCCACACATGTGTAGCTTTACTGATCTTTAAGGGGCCCTATTCTCTCCCTAGTCTGTTCCATATCTGCACCATCCTATGTGGATAATGTTGCCCCTCAGCTCGTTCTTTAAATCCTTCCTCTTTCACCTCACGTTAATACCCTTTAGATGTGGACTCACCTACCCTTGGCTATTCACTTTTCTCAGGGCCCGCAAGATTGTGAAAACATTGATAAGGTCACCCCATAGCCTCCTCTGCCTAAGGGAAATATTTAGGATATTGTTACAAATATCTCCAACTCATGTATCAAAGTGCTGGACAGTGACGGCAAGTGTACCAAATGAAGCTTTCACCACACAGTCCTCCTGTGAAGCCACTTCCAAGGAAGAATGTAACTGCAGCCCTTGGTCTTTCTCTGTTAGACAACACTGCCCAGGGCCCAGCCATTACCTGTGTTAGTCCTCCCTGATTTGTTTTAACAAAATCTACCACCTGAATTTAACTCCATCTTTCATTCCTTGGCCCAGTTGGTTGAGGTCCCCTTTGATAACCGTATTTACTACCCAGTACAACACTAGTTTGATCATCCACAAAATTGCAAACAATGACTCCTATATTCTCAACCAAATCGTTTATGTAGATGATGCACATCAATGGAACCAGCCCCGATCCTTACAGCACACTACTGGTCACATGCCTCCCGTCTGAACAACAACCCTCTCTCACAACCCTCTGTCTCCTATTGTCAAGCCAATTACGTATCCAGTTGGCTAGCTCTCCCTGATCCCATGTGGTCAAAACGTATGAGCAAGTATATCATGCTAAATCCTGTCAAAGGCTCTGTTGACGTTGGTGTAGACAATGTATGGTCACTACTTCAACAAAAGCAATCAAATTAGGGAGACCTGACTTTGGACGCACAAAACTGTGCTGACTGTGTTTCATCAATCCTTGCCTTCCCAAATGAATGTAACTCTAGTCTGGCAGAATCACTTCCACAGCTTACCCATCACTGAAATCTGGCTAATTGGTGTTTAGTTCCATGGCTTTCCATCGCAGCCTTTCTGAAATAATGGAACAAAACCATATTCCTGTCATAGTTGTACATCATGGAAACTGACCCTTCAGTTGGTAACAACCAGAATCTCAAACTAAACTCATCCCAGCTGCCTGTTGCTGGCCGATATCTCTCTAAACCTTTCCTATCCATGTTCTTATCAAAATGTCTTTTAAACATTACCACATCCACCCTTCCTCAGGAAGTACGTTCCACACCTCTCCCACCCTCTGTGTAACAATTTGCCTCACATGTCTTTTTTGAACATCTCTCTCCTCTAACCTTAAAAATGTGGCCCCTCCTCCTGCGACTCCCCCATCCTGGAGAAAAGGCAACTGCCATTAACTCTATCTGTATCCCTCATCTTTGTCATAAACTTCCATAAGGTCATCTCTCAACCTCCAGGCTCCAGTGAAAAAAGACTCAACCTCTCCAGCCATTTTTCAGAACTCAAGCCTTCCATACCCAGCAACATCTGAGAAAATCTCTTCTGAACCCGCTGCAGATTAATAATATCCGCCTTATATTTGGGCGAGCAGAGCTGGACAGAGTATTGCAGAAGAGGCCTCACTAATGTCTGCACAATCTCAACATGACGTCCCAAATCCTCAACTCAATGTACTGAGCATTAGTCAGGCATACCTGAACCCGGAGGTCCCTCTGCTCTAAAACACTAACCAAGGCCCGAACATTAATTGTATAAGCTCTACCCTTGTTTGTTTTACAAAATGCATTACCTCGCATTTATTCAGATTGAATTCCATCTGCAGGTTTTTCAGCCCATTTACCCATTTCATCAAGATCCCTTTGCAATAGTAGGAAAACTCCTTTACTGTCCATTATTCCACCCTCCCGTCTTCCAGTCCATCACACATGGCTGTCAATGGGATAAATACCTTTGCTAGGGGCTCCACAATTTCTTCCTAGCATCACACAATGTCCTGTGATACACTTAATCAGGTCCTGGGGATGTCCATACATTTGTGTTTAAAACCTCCAGCACCACCTCTTCTATAACATGCACTCTTTTCAAGACATAGAGATGAACAGCATCGAAACAGAGCCTTCGGTCCAACTCATCCATGCTGACCAGTAGAGCTAAATACATCCATCCCATTTACCAGCATTTGGACCATGTACCTCAAAACCCTCGTTATTCATATACCCATCCAGATACCTTTTAAATGTTGTAATTGTATCAGTCTCTGTTACTTTCTCTCTCATCTCATTCCATGCACACATCACCATGTGCATGAAAAAGCTGTCCCGTCAATCCCTTTTCAACCTTTCCCCTCTAATCTTAAACCTATGCCCTCTAATTTTGGACACCCCAACCCCTAGGAAAAGACCTTGAATGTTTAACCAATCCATAAACCTCATGTTTATGTAAACCTCTGTCACGTCACCCCTCAGTCTCCAATGCTCCAGGAAAATAACCCCAGCTTATTCAGCAGCAACCCGGGCAACATCTTGTGAAATCTTTCTGAACACATTCAAGTTTGACAGCATTCTTTCTATGGCAAGGTGACTGGAATTGCAGAGAACTCCAATTGTGGTTCAACGTATTACTCTTGTTCCCTGAGTTCCCCAGTCTTTGTCCACAGTAAGTTCTGGAGTGAAAGCTTTGTTTACGGTCTTAGTAACTATACTGCAATTCCACACATCGATTGCCTCATTAATCTTTAAGGGCCCCTATGTTGTCCTGAGGTACTCGTTTACTTTTAATATTTTATACAATCATTTTGGATTCTCCTTGTCCATCTCTGCCGAGGCCATTTCATGTACACTTTCTGAATTCCTGATTTCCACCCGAAGTGTATTCCTACAGCCCTGTGATCCTCAGGGATTCCCTTGATCCAGCTGGCTATACCTGAGATGTGGACATGTGCCCCCTTTTCCTTGACCAGAACTTCAGTCAGTGTTTCCTACAGCCAGTGTTTCCTAATGCTGTCAGCGTTGACCTGCACACAAACAGGAACATGCTGGCGCTGAACGCTCAGTTTATCTCACTTTTAAATGTTCTTACTTGCCAGACTTCCCTTTCCCTGCAAATAGACTCCCAATCACCTTTTGATAGTTCCTGCCCAATACAATCAAGATTGGTCTGGTCCCATTTTATAACTTGAACTCGTGGTCCAGGCCTGTCATTCCATAGCTGTTTTCAAACTAATAGAACTGCGGTCACTTTGGCAAAATGCTTTCCCACTGACACCTCAATCCCTTTCCCTACCTTGTTTCTCAAGGCGAGGTCAAGTTTTGTCCATTTCTGTTTTCAGGCCATTTACGTACTGATTGGGAGTTTGCTGGAACGCAATTACCAAATTCCTTCCTTGCAAACCTTGAATACTGGCAGTGCCAGTCAAAGTTTGGAAAGTTTAAAAACCCCTACCAGAACAGCCCTATTATCATCATTGATATTTGAGACCTCCCGACATATTTGTTCCTCAGTCTGTCACTGACTATTGGGGATCAGTAGGACAATCGTGTCAGTGTGATGACCAATTCTTATTTCTCATTTCTACTAACATAGCTTCACTGGATAATCCCACAGGAATATTCTGCATATGTAATGATGTGGTGACGCATGCAATCAATACC